>NC_056745.1:1566618526-1566918526 GCF_019279795.1 Protopterus annectens | reverse complement strand
CCTAAGGGCATTGGGCCACATTCAACCAGAGCAGCAGCCTTCCTCAAGGGAGTACCAACCAAAGATATTTTAGAGGCTGCTACTTGGAGTTCAGTGCACACCTTCACAAGGCACTATCACTTACCACTCTACTCTAAATCCAGGGCAGGCTTTGCCACTGCGGTTCTGCAGGGCCTAATAGCTGCTCCTAATGCTATTTAGCTCCAGCCTCCCAACCTTAGCTTTGGGATTCAACCAAATTGTAATGACTGCAACAGTGAAACATGAAGAACATAGTACAATTGTGTGCACCTACCATAAATGTAGATGTTCGAGTGTATTCACTATTGCATTCCAGGTTACCCACCCGCCATCCCCTATTTCTTTGCTGGATCTTATCTGTACTTCTCTGTTCTATACAACCTATGTGGTGTATTTGCTTGTAGATGAAGAAAAAATATTTCTTTGGTGCATGCATGTTTTATTGACACATTTTTAGCCTACCCTTTTGGGGGCACCTGACATCTGGGGCAAGAAAAACGGAGGAAAATGGCATCGGCTGCATCTTTTATACCCCTGGTGCACTGACGTCAGGGAAGAGGTGACAGCAACCGATGCCGGACCTAGTCTTTAGAATTTAGGCCAACTGAGGGTAGCCTGCCAGCAGGATAACCCAATTGTAATGACTGCAACAGTGAATACACTCGAACATCTACATTTATAGGTTCATAGGTTCATAGGTTCATACTAGGCTATCTGCCCGAGGGCATTTATAAGCCTAGCCCATTGTTTTGTGGCTTACGCCACCCCTTTAGTATGGGGAACTATACCCATTATTTTGCTGTGCCTCTGTCGAGCAGTGACACTGAGGTAATTCCTGGGGTATATCTGCGATCTCCCATCCATTGGTCAAGATTTCTCTTGAACAAGGCCAGCGAGGTGCTCTGCCTCACATGTACCGAGATTTTGTTCCACAGCATAGGTCCTCTTCGGGTGATGAATCTATCCTCCAGCACGCCCTATTAATAGCCGTGTCGAGGTTTAAGTCTCCGCCCTTGTGGCTCTGATGGATCTAGATTTTTGAGGTGAAGCATATTCATCAAATCTGGGTTTGACATGGCCTTGTATGTTAGGCAAAGGTCACCTCTGAGCAAGCGGTAAGCGACTGAATAGAGCTGGAGTTCTTTCAGTCGGGCAGCATAGGACAGATTTTGAGACCCTTTATCCTTTTGGTGAGGAACTTTTGTGGCCTCTCCAGCTGCTGCAAGTGTCGGGTCAGATACATTCAATGGGGCATTGTACTCAATCATTGGTCTGATGAGTAATGAGTAAAGGGAGACTATGACCTCCCTTGATCTAGATGAGAATCCCTTCATGATAAGGTGGGCAATGTAGAAGGACTTCCTAACTACTTTAGCTACATGGGTGTCGAATGACAGACTACTATCAACCTGGGTCCCCAGGTCCCTGATAACTTCTTCTGTGCTCAGTGGATTGCCACCTATTTGGTAGCTAGGGGTAACCTTGTTTTTCCGAAGGGTATGACTATGCATTTTTGGCATTTAACTTTAGGCCGTGGCTCTGGCACCAGTTATCCGCTTCTGTGAGACCCTTCTGAAGGATATCTGTGTCAGATGTGTTTTCTACTATGGCCAGTTTGCAGTCATCTGCAAACTTTGTCAGCCATAACCCTCCTGTGTTTGCTTGTACTGAAAAGTAGATGCCAAACAAGAGTGGGCCCAGGACTGAGCCCTGTGGGACACCACTTGTGACAGGCTTTGAGTCTGACATGGCGCCAGCAACTCTGACCCTGTGGGTTCTGTCACTCAGCCAGTTTGCAACCCATCTTGTGATGTATGCGTTAACATTTAAGCTGATGAGTTTTTCAATGATACCCGAGTGGGGTATTGTATCGAATGCCTTAGCCAGATCGAGGTAGGCTGTATGGACTGCCTTTCCTCATCAATGGCTTTGGTGACTGTTTCAAAAGTCAACCAAGTTTAAAAGGCATGATCTGCCTTTGACAAAGCCAAACTGGGTTGGATCCAAAGTCTGCAAATTCCTATGTCTTTATTTATGAGGTCCATTATGATCCTCTCCATGGCTTTGCAGATAAGGCTTGTCAAGCTAATGGGCCGGTAATTTCCAGGGTCTGTGGAGGCACCGCCTTTGTGAAGTGGGACCACAGTTGCAGTGCCACTCCTGGCGTATCCAGAGGTAAGACTTTGATTAAACAGCTGTCCTAGCTGTGGGTTTAATTCCTCATTGAGTTCGTGGAGCACACAGCCGGGGACACCATCGGGTCCCATGGATGCTGTGTTTTGCTTTGGAGAGAGCAGTTCTCACTTGGGCTGGAGATGTTTGGGGGCTGCACTCATTTGGTATAGATATCTCTCCTTTGGGGGAGAAGTTTGCACTGAACCTGTCAGCCAGTATGTTGACAATGTCTGTAGGATCAGTAATCTTCACATCATTTTGAACTAGTTCTGAGCATATCTGGGAGTTTCCTCCTAGGTTTCTAACATAGCTAAAGAAGGCCTTATGATTGTCTTTTGAGTCTTTAGCTATTTTTCTCTAAATTTGCTTTGGATGATTTTATGAGAGCTCTTAGTTTTTACTTATAGTGATCAAGGGTGTCTTACCTTTAAGGATTTTGCTCTATCTTGTAGTAGCTTCCTCCTTTTGTTGTAGAGTTTGTTTATGGCTGGGGTCCACCAGACTGACGCTTGCCTGTGGTACAAAGAGTCTTTGTTTTGCTTGGGATTGCCTTATCCATGCAGTCCGGCAGGTGCTGGTAGAAGGCGTTTGTAAGTGATTCAGCGGCGTGACTATTGTTTTCCGGCTCGGGGCCTGAAAGGAGACCACACTAGTCTTTAGAAGTGTGAAGTCGGCTTTTGAGAAGTTCTTTACTGTGGTCTTTTTATTTCAGGTGGGGTGGGATGAGGACCTCCAGCGAGATTAGTTTGTGATCTGATCTCACCAGTGAGGGGTATACTTCGGTGTTGAACATTGTGCTCCCATGTTCGTGATGATGAGATCAAGTATGTTATCTCCTCTTGTGGGATGGTGACTAGTTGTTCCATGGCATTTGAGTTTATGAATTCCAGGAACTTTTGGGCTAGGGTGTTTGGGCTTGAGTAGTGTTCCCAGTCTATATTAGGGTAATTGAAGTCACCTAGTATGATGGTGTTTGGTGATACATTTATCCCTTCTAGTGTTTTCAGGAAGGCCATGTGAGTTTCCTGAGTTTGTGAGGGTGGCCTGTAACATGCTACAATTTGCAGAGCAGTCTTGCCTATGGTTAATTGCACCTGGATGGTCTCCGATGCATCGGCTGCCACCAGTCTTGAGGTGTGGGTGTCCTTGATGAATATGGATACCCTCCTTTCTTGGTATTGTCCGGATTTTGGGGCGAACGCATGATATGAGGTAAAACCTGATAGCGCTGGGGTGCTCTCAGGAGCCTTGAACCAGGTTTCTGTCACAGCACAGACATCGATGTTCTCCATACTGAGAAGGGCCTCGAAAAGTGCATTTTGAGATTTAGACTTCTGGCATTGAGCAGCATTACCCTTAGTTTTTCTTTTTTGTGTTCTAGGGTGGTAGGTTTAGAATTTGAGCCTTGCCTAAAAAGGCACTATGGGGTGGCAAGAGCCTTTGCCAATATCCGGAATCCCAGGGTGACAGGTGCAAGCCGTCCCTCAAGCAGCGTGGCTTGTCCAGCATGTCATCCCAGGCAGACAGATACTGGATCCCCTTTGAATGACACCAGTGTTTAAGCCAATTGTTAAAGCTGATCATCTTATCTCTGTATTGTGGCATCATTCTTGGTGAAGGTAGGATACTGCTCAAGGTCAGGGTCATACCTGCCTGGGCTACATAATCAGAGAGCTCCTCAATGTCTCTTTTCATGTAGTCCAAGGAGGTACCTCAGGTCGCTTACACCAGCGTGACAATGACTGAGTCATATTTGTACCTGCTGTTGAGAGACCTGAGTGCTTGCGTTATGTGGCGGATTCTAGCGCCCGACAGGCAGCTTACTGTGACCTTCTCCTTACTCAGTCTGGTGAGCGGGACATCAGTGTGTCTGACTATGGAGTCACCAATGACTAGTGTGTCTGGCATTGTGTTTGGCCTTAAGGGCTGTGACTGTTTGACACTCTGACTGTGAGGTCTATGTGTTGCGGGTGTTGTGTTCTGAGGTGGTGGTTGTATGTGTCTGCTTTGGTGGCCTCTGCTGTTTTGGTAGATTTTTGATCAGAGCCTCCGAGTATGTCTTTGTGTGTTTATGTGTATGATTTGAGGTTGTAATGGTACTATGTGAGACTGGGTCTATAGTGTGTGTGGTAACCTTCTCCTCCTGACTGGTCTTGCCAGTCCTATGTTGAGAGAGCTCAGCCTCCAGTTTGGCCGTATAGTTGCATCTCTCGCATGTATTTGTGTTTTGTGGGAGGAGGAAAGGGTTGTTCAGGTACATGAGGCAATTGAAACATTGCCTCAATATTCCCAGGTTCACCAGCTGAGCAGGAGAGGACACTAGCAACTGATCCCTCGACATGCTAGAAGGGTAGACAAAAACTTTAAAAAGATTCCGGGGACGTGGGTGACCGAGAAATGGGGGTTGCCTTTTGGGTACTATCTATGACAAGAGTGCGTATCAAGGTAATAAGTACTGTAGGAGCAAGTGCTAGGTTTAATAGATAGAGAATAGTCTACTTGGAGTCAAGTAGAGATGATCTTTTTAGTTATAGGATACGCTGATTTGATCAGTAGTATAGTTCGAGGAAGGTAGTTTTAAGGGAAAATTTGAAGAGTGGACTTTAGGTAGCCAATAGTTTAAACCTGCTTAACCGGCACTGCCCTAGTGTGCAACAGTGGCAGCTCAAATCGCTTAACGCTAGCTTAGTGCTTTTATACCAGGGGCTGGAAAAGCTAGAAACTGGCCCAAAACGACCAATAAACTACTAGTTACTGGCTGAAACCTCACAAAACTGGACAAAAGGCAGCTCAATGCTTCCCACTCCCACTGGTGAGCAAGGTAGCTTCCCTTCCCCCAAATAAGGCAAGGAAACAGTACACAGGAACTATAACCAAAGCCCAGGAATCAGCAACTCTGAAACTGGACTAAACTAGTAAAGCAGGAAAAACAAGAGATATTTTTTTCTTTTTTTTCTTTTTTTTCACAAAACAGGCAGAAACAGGTACAGCAAACACTTATAAATGCTATGAATGAGCTACTACAGCTTACACAGAAGAATTTGCTACAAATACAGTCAAATAGTAACAAACAAGGATTCCAAGTGCAATATTAAGTTAAATGCAGTAAAACAGCTTCAATGTAACAGAAAAGCAGGTAAAATACAGTTGCTAGGTATTCAGATGTGGAAAGCAACAAAAATATACTTAGTATCAAGAAAAGTCGCTTATTCAGCTCTCTGCAGCCTGGATTACTCTGCTGGCCCACGTGGAGTCTGTGCTGAGTAGGTACAAGCTGAAAGTTTTATACCAGGGGGCTGGAAAAACTAGAAACTGGCCCAAAACGACCAATAAACTACTAGTTACTGGCTGAAACCTCACAAAACTGGACAAAGGCAGCTCAATGCTTCCCACTCCCACTGGTAAGCAAGGTAGCTTCCCTTCCCCCAAATAAGGCAAGGAAACAGTACACAGGAACTACAACCAAAGCCCAGGAATCAGCAACTCTGAAACTGGACTAAACTAGTAAAGCAGGAAAACAAGAGATATATTTTCTTTTTTTTTTTTTCAAAACAGGCAGAAACAGGTACAGCAAACACTTATAAATGCTATGAATCAGCTACTACAGCTTACACTGAAGAATTTGCTACAAATACAGTCAAATAGTAACAAACAAGAATTCCAAGTGCAATATTAAGTTAAATGCAGTAAAAACAGCTTCAATGTAACAGAAAGGCAGGCGAAATACAGTTGCTAGGTATTCAGATGTGGAAAGCAACAAAAATATACTTAGTATCAAGAAAAGTCGCTTATTCAGCTCTCTGCAGCCTGGATTACTCTGCTGGCCCACGTGGAGTCTGAAAGTTTTATACCAGGGGGCTGGAAAAAGCTAGAAACTGGCCCAAAATGACCAATAAACTACTAGTTACTGGCTGAAACCTCACAAAACTGGACAAAAGGCAGCTCAATGCTTCCCACTCCCACTGGTAAGCAAGGTAGCTTCCCTTCCCCCAAATAAGGCAAGGAAACAGTACACAGGAATTACAACCAAAGCCCAGGAATCAGCAACTCTGAAACTGGACTAAACTAGTAAAGCAGGAAAAACAAGAGATATTTTTTTTTTCTTTTTTTTCACAAAACAGGCAGAAACAGGTACAGCAAACACTTATAAATGCTATGAATCAGCTACTACAGCTTACACAGAAGAATTTGCTACAAATACAGTCAAATAGTAACAAACAAGGATTCCAAGTGCAATATTAAGTTAAATGCAGTAAAACAGCTTCAATGTAACAGAAAGGCAGGCTAAATACAGTTGCTAGGTATTCAGATGTGGAAAGCAACAAAAAATATACTTAGTATCAAGAAAGCTCTCTGCAGCCTGGATTACTCTGCTGGCCCACGTGGAGTCTGTGCTGAGTAGGTACAAGCTGAAAGTTTTATACCAGGGGGCTGGAAAGAGCTAGAAACTGGCCCAAAACGACCAATAAACTACTAGTTACTGGCTGAAACCTCACAAAACTGGACGAAAGGCAGCTCAATGCTTCCCACTCCCACTGGTAAGCAAGGTAGCTTCCCTTCCCCCAAATAAGGCAAGGAAACAGTACACAGGAACTACAACCAAAGCCCAGGAATCGGCAACTCTGAAACTGGACTAAACTAGTAAAGCAGGAAAAACAAGAGATATTTCTTCTTTTTTTTTTTTCACAAAACAGGCAGAAACAGGTACAGCAAACCCTTATAAATGCTATGAATCAGCTACTACAGCTTACACAGAAGAATTTGCTACAAATACAGTCAAATAGTAACAAACAAGGATTCCAAGTGCAGTGTAAGTGTACACAACTGTACTTTTCATGGTTTGTGTTGTGGGGTGGAGGTTGCTTGGATGTCTGCTTTAGAGGTCTCTGTAGCTTCTGCAGATTTTTATTTAGAGCCTCCGAGTATGTTTTCGTGTATTTGTGCATTTTTTGCCGGTGCTGGTTTCATAGGTCTATGTGAGACTGGTGGTGTGATGCAAGTAAATCCCTTCTCTTGACTCCATAGTCCAGTCTTGGGTTGAGAGAGCTTAGCCTCCAGTTTGGCTGTATAATTGCATCTCTCGCATGTATTAGTGTTTGGTGGAAGGAGGAGAGGGTTGGCTGTGTACATGAGGCAATTGTAACATTGCCTCAAATTGCCCAGATTCACCATTTGGACCGGAGAGTACACCTATAACTGCCCTTTGGACATGCCTGGATAGGTACAGTGAACTGTTTTACTGATTGGCTGTTAAGGCTGAATAGAGGGCCTTGCCCTTCTCTACAGTATAGGGGGGTCTAGTGGTGAGGTTTATTAGTGCTTGCTATGTGTTTTGAGCAAGTGCTGGTATGAGAAGTGAATGATTTGAGTGCTTAAGTTGAAAGTTTGTCTAGTTCCAAGGGAAAAATTGAAGAGTACACTTTGTGGAGCCGGGAGTAATTATACCCTAGCTTAACCGGCACTGCCCGGTGCGCAAAACTGTGCAAATGCTGTTTTTATAGCAGGGAAATGAAAGAGAGAGAAATTAGCCCAAAATGACAAACCACTCATGTCTGGGCTGAAACCCCTCCTCCAGGGACAGGTAGGCTGCTCAAAGCTCCCTCTCTCACAGTGAATAGAGAAGCTTCTTTCTATCCAAGTAAGGTATGAGCAAACAAAGAAACTTTTAACACAGCCCTGAATTCAGCACTAACCTGAAAACTGGACTATACTAGCATATAAAGGTGGGAAAACAAGTTTATATATATATATATATATATATATATATATATATATTTTTTTTTTTTTCCAGAAAATAAAGCAGATGCAATCAAAAAAATACTTTAAATGCACAGAAATAGCTATTACACTGACGTTAAACTGCAGGCAGTAAAATAAGTACAATATGTAGCTGAAACAAGCTTTTTAAATAACAGAAACTCTAGAAAATCAGCGTTTTAGGAGGAATTAGCTAAAGGCAGCAAGAAAATGTAGAAAAATTATACTTAATCACTCCAAAGTCTCTCTTGTGTCTCTCTGCTGCTGTAGAACTCTGCAGGGCACCAGGCAGGAACTTGCTGAGCTGTATACTAGCACAAAAACCTTGCAAATGCGGGTTTTATAGCAGGGAAATGAAAGAGATAGAAATTAGCCCAAAATGGCCAATAAACTACTAATTTCTGGGCTGAAGCCACTCCTTCAGGGACAGATAAGGCTGCTCAAAGCTCCCTCTCTCACAGTGAACAGAGAAACTTCCTTCTATCCAAGTAAGGTATGGGCAAACACAGAAACTTGTAACACAGCCTTGAATTCAGCACTAACCTGAAAACTGGACTATAGTAGCTTAGAAAGGCGGGAAAACAAGTATATTTTTTTTTTTTCAGAAAATAAAGCAGATACAATCAAAAAAACACTTTAAATGCACAGAAATGGCTATCACACTTGAATGTGTAGCCTACAACAGTTAAACAGGTAATTTAAACACAAAAACAACTTTGTTAAAGTGCAGGCAGTAAAATAAGTACAATATGTAGCTGAAACAAGTGTTTTAAATCACAGAAATTCTAGAAAATCAGCGTTTTAGGCAGAATTAGCTAAAGGCAGCAAGAAAATGCAGACAAATGATACTTAATCACTCCAAAGTCTCTCTTTTGTGTCTCTGCTGCTGTAGAACTCTGCAGAGCACCAGGCAGCAGCTTGTTGAGCTGTATACAGGGGTTCCTCTGTTACTGGTGAGGGAGAAAATCCCTACTGAGATTGAGTGTAGGCTGATGTCAGAGACATTTCATAAGGCGGATGTTCCTTTAAAAAAAGAAACAAAAGACAAAACATAAATCTCTGCTTCTCCTAAGGACTCTCAAAGTGAATGGCAGAAGTTTCCACAGGGTTTGTTCATTGCTCTTATGGTCTTGTAGCTTTCTCATGGGGTCTCTGTCCCAGCTCCTCCTTGTTCATCCCCCCCCCCCCTTAAGAGAACTAGGGAACAGGATGTTCTTCGTGTTTCACTGTTGCAGTCATTACATTTGGGTAATCTGCTGGCAGGTTGCTCTCAGTCGGCCTGATTAACAAAGTCTTAGGTCCTGCGTCAGTTGCTGTCCCTTCTTCCGTGAAGTCAGGTTGTCAGGGGTATAAAACATGCAGCCGACGCCATTACATCAGTATTTCTTGCCGCGCGGTGCCCAAAGCAGAAGCAGTTCACAAGTGCCGGTTGGCAGACTCCTGAAATTTTCGTTTTCGAGTTTCAGAACCAAAGTCTTCAACTAAAAGCTTAGTACCCCGTTGGGGAAACTTTTTCTTGTTCTCTACCGATGTCAGTAAAAGTTAATTGCATTACTTGTGGGAAGCAAATACCTCATAAGGATTTTCATTTGTACTGTATTCCTCGCCTAGACCCTGATCACAACGTGCCTTACTGTCGGTTTTGTGCTAAATTTAATCAACGCACAGTTAAACGTCGGTATATTTTTGCTTCTAAATATGTTGGCTCAAGATTAACTATCCAGAAATGTCATCTGTTAGCACTCCAACTACCGGAATACTTAAAAAGCGCAAAGAAAAAGACAGAGACAGACCGTCGAGGTCCAAAACCGACCATGACGCTTCTCCTAAGCCAGTCGCTGGTTTGCTGGTACTCGCGCGCTTTCGCAGCCCCTGATACCCGATACTTCTGATTCGCAGGCCTCTGCTGAGACCCATTCGGAGTCCGGTATGCCACGGGGTGCTTCAATTATGGAACCAGCGAGTGTCTCTACCCTAGATGGGTCCAGAGCCGCTGTGCAGGCACCCGCTTCTGCGGGTGTTTTCAGGCCTACAGATTTGTATATTAGACCGACGCCATCTCCGAAACTAAGGCCAAAATCTAAATCTATGCCTAAAATACCGATGCCTGGGCCACGTGCAGGCCCATCTGCCTAAAAAACAAATGATCAAAATGGCCGAGGATTTAATTAGTCTGATCAGGGTTAGCCAACCCCCTCCTTCTAAGAGGCCTAGGCAAGACATTCATTATGAATCTTCTGAACAGAATTCTATTTCTTCTGACTTTTCCAATGAACAGGATTTGTCTATTCCTACTTATGAGGACTCTGATGCAGAGGATTCCATACCTTCTGCCTCTCCCCCTGAGGATCTTTCTTTTGGGGAAACTTTACATGCCTTAAGGGAACATTTCCACTGGGAAAGTCAGGATTTCTCTGAATCTAAAAAGAGACTTAGGGATTTTCTTCTACTTCCTCAGCTTAGGCTTTTGGCTATACCTCCTGTTCTAGACATTGTGGATGATGTTTTTTTCAGAATCTAGTATGACTCCTGATTCTCTGCCTCCGGCTCCTTGTAAGCCAGACAGATACTACAGGGTTTCTGACTTCCCATAAATTCCGTTTTAAAAACCCTATTGCTGATCCTGAAACCATTTCTCAGGGTCCCAGGAGCATTAAGGCCTCTTCTGCCAAAATTCCTACTCCTTCTGATAGAGATTCCAGGGTGCTGGATAGATGGGGTAAGAAGGTTTTACACGTCTGCAACCTTGACAATCCGGGCTTTAAACTGTCAGTTTTATATGCTTAAATATCAACAGCATATCATGGGACTACTTAAACAGAAAATGATGTTAATCTCTGACTGTGTGGAAAATAAAGAATTGCAGGATTTATTGCATTCAGCTGAACAAGTTGGAAAAACATACTTTGCAATGTGGTTTTGATTCCTTGGGGGCCTCGTGCAGGGCTGCTGTAACTGGATCTATGCTAAAAAGGCATGCTTGGCTCAAAGAGCAAACTCTGCTGACCATGTTAAACCAAATTGTTGGATGCCCCTTTACAACAGGACCGTCTCTTTGGTAATAAGGCTGAAGAAGTGTTAAAAAAGATGGAAGATAAAGCTAAATCTATGCAAACTGTGAAAGATTTCTTACAAGTGCAACCTCCAAGATTTAGTAGGCACTGGCCTACTAAGAACTGGTCCTTTCCAGTCCCCTCGAGAGCTGCTCAAGTCAAATCAAGACATTCCAAAGGCTCCAGGTTTCATTCACAAGGAACTTTTAGAACAAAACAATGGGGTGCCTCCACCTCCAAATCTGGAAGCAACGAGGCACCTCCCTGTGGTAAACAGTCTCAGTGACTTCCCTCTATGATCACCAAGCACTTAGCTCTTAGCCGCCCCTTTGGGGGGAAAACTAGCACTTCATGCATGAAACTGGTAGCTTATTACCCAGGACAAATGGGTTTTAAATATGGTATCCCAGGGATACAGATTTCACTTCCACACATTACCAATCCCAAACGGATGGCCAGATCTGCCCCCAAATCAGTGGGCAGAGGCCCAGAAACAAGTCCTGTCCCTCATGAACATGGGGGCTATTCAACCAGTACCAGAAGAGGAAAAGGGACAAGGTTTCTATTCCAGACTTTTCCTGGTACCCAGAAAAGACAAATCATGGCGTCCAATTCTGGACTTATCAACTCTAAACACATTTCTGGACATACCAAAATTCTTCAGTCGTTACTACCTATGCTAGGCAAAAATGCCTGGTTGGTAACTCTAGACTGAAAAGAGGCTTACCTGCATATCCCAATCAGGGAATCTTGCAGAAGATACCTCCGCTTCAAAGCAGGCTACTTGCATTACCAGATCTCTGCACTACCCTTTGGTTTATCAACTGCGCCCAGGGTCTTTACAAAGTGCCTGGCACCAGTAATTGCATTTTGCAGGCAAAGAAATATTCAAATATATCCATACCTGGACGATTGTCAAATTCAGGCAGAAAGCAAGGACATTCTTCTAAAGCATCTGGCATTTGTAAAAAGGGTTCTAACTTGTCTAGGGTACATCATAAACAAAAAGAAATCACAACTCGTACCCTCTCAAAAAATTACTTTCCTGGGTTCAGGCTTGAATACAACTGCCCAGATGGCTTACCTTACGCCAGAAAAGCAAATTCAATTGATGACTTACTTCAAACAGGTGGCCACAAAAACCCTGCTATCTGCAAGACAAATTCTGCAGGCCTTGGAGTACATGGCCTCCTGCATTCTTATAATTCCATATGCAAGACTGCATATGAGGAAACTTCAGTGGTACTTAAAAAGTTTATGGAGTCAACATTGTCATAGCCTGGAAGCAATGATTCCTATTATACCTTGCCTGCAAGCAATGATTCCTATTATACCTTGCCTGCATCTAGAGTTCCTATGGTGGGCAGAGGCCTGCCACCAAAACAAGGGACTGCCATTCACTCCACCCCCTGCCACCCAAACCCTCACAGACGGATCAGACTATGCTTGGGGGGGGGGGCTCATCGGGCAGGGAAGTGCATTCAGGGCAAATGGAGCCCAAATCCAAATGGGATAGATTTATCACTCAGAGACTCCCTATGCTGTGGAATAAAATCCCGGTCCATGTGAGGCAGAGCACCTCGCTAGCTCTGTTCAAGAGAAATCTTGACCTGTGGATGGGAGATCGTAGGTTTACCCCGGGAATCATCTCTGTGTCACTGCTGGACAGAGGCACAACAAACTAATGGGTACAGTATTTTTTCATATAAGGGGTGGCGTAAGCCACAAAACTTTGGGCTAGGCTTATAAATGCCTTAGGGCAGATAGCCTAGTATAAACCTATGAACCTATGAAATCAAATGCACCTACATATCAATCAGAAAGAGATGCTAGCTGTACAGAATGCTCTGACAGCCTTCAAGGACTACCTTCATCCAGGACAACTACTGATAAAGACAGACAACACCACAATTATGTGGTACATAAGCAGGGGGGGGTACACATTCCTACCCCCTTTGCAGACCAGCCATGGCATTGTGGAACACGGCCTTGACCTATCAGATACAACTACAAGCTCAATTCCTGCCAGGAAACCTAAATAGTCTGACAGACGAACTATGCAGAAATCTTATGGACCCACACAAATGGAAACTGGAACCACAAGTTTTCAGCATGTTGACGCGCAAATGGGGGAACCCAGACATAGATCTTTTTGCCTCACCCCAGAACTATCAGTTGGACAAATTCTGCACAAGAATTCATCACAAGAAGCTTGGAAAGTGGATGCTCTATCATTCAGCTGGAAAGACCTATCCCTCTATGCTTTTCCCCCTCTGCCTCTGCTCTCCAAAGTTCTACTAAAAGTCAAACAGAGCAAACCAAAAATGATTCTGGTTGCTCCAGACTGGCCTCGCCAACAGTGGTACCCACTCCTGCGCAATGTCACACCTTCCTCCATGGCACCTGCCTCAGACACCTTACCTACTGTCTAAGCAGAACTACCAAATTCTGCACATTCAGCTCCAAACTTTGAATTTTGCAACGTGGCTAATCAACTTATTTCACCCTTGGCATCCCTCAGCAAACCAGTGATGGATGTCATTTTGGAGGCTAGAAGACCTAGTACTAGAAAATCTTATGCTGACAAATGGAAAAGATTCTGTGCCTGGAACCAATCACAAGGAAATAAGCACAGCAATGCCCAGTATTCATCAGATTCTGCAATACTTAACTGAGATGCTTCACAAGGGCCTATCCTTTTCTTCCATAAAAATCCATTCCTCTGCTATTTCTGTTCATTACAAGACAGAACCTCCCCTCTTCTCTCATCTTCTTCTAAAGCAGTATCTCAGAGGGGCCAAAAATTTAAGATCTCCTAGGAGAGCAGCAACTCCTGCATGTGACCTCAGTTTTGTTTTGGAAAAACTGAACTCTCCCTCCTTTTGAGCCAACTGCTACTGCAGACCTAAAATTTCTCTCCTGGAAAATCGCTTTCCTTTTAGCAGCACTTCAGCTACAAGGATTTCAGAATTACAGGCTCTTATGGCAGTGGAACTTTTCATTATTTTTCATGCGGACAGGGTGGCTCTCAGGACCAATCCATCTTTTATGCCTAAGGTGGTATCCAGTGTGGTTCTTAATCAGACCATTCATCTGCCAACTTTCTTCCCCAATCCACAGAACAAGGGTGAACGGACTCTGCATTCACTGGATGTACACAGACAACTTAGATTCTACTTAAACGGGATGAAATTTCAAAATCTGAACAACTATTGGTGGCATTTGCTGCAGGGGCAGAGGGATAGGCTATTTCAAAGCAGACTATTTTCCAAATGGATAAGCCATTGTATTCATTTCTGCTATATGGACCATGGTAAACCTATCCCCAAGGGGTCATGTCTCATTCCACCAGGGCCGCATCTACTTCTGCAGCCTTTCTCAGAGGGGTTCCTACCAGAGACATTCTAGAAGCTCCTACCTGGAGCTCAGTTCATACGTTCACCAAACATTACCATTTACCTCTCTTCTCTAAATCCAGAGCTGGCTTTGCCACTGCTGTCCTGCAGGGCCTTATAGCTGCTCTGAATACTGTATAAATCCATCCTCCTAACCATGGCTTTGGGATTCTACCCAAATGTAATGACTGCAACAGTGAAGCACAAAGAACATGGTACAGTAGTGTACACTTACCATAAATGTAGATGTTCGAGTGTATTCACTGTTGCAGTCCTGGTTACCCACCCTCCAGCCCCCGTTTTTCTTTCTTACTATACCTCTCCTTTCTTTACTATGCTTAAAAACCTTTTTGGGTGTATTTGCTTTTGTTTGGAGGTATATTTTTTTAAGTTTTACATTACATGCATATACATATATATATATGTATGTATATATATGTATGTATATATATATATATATATATATATATATGTATATATTTTGTTGTATTTATTTATTTATTTTTGCTCCCCATTTGGGGGACACCAGACATCTGGGGCAAGAAAAACTGATGTAATGGTGTCTGCTGCATGTTTTATACCCCTGACGACCTGACGTCAAGGAAGAAGGGACAGCAACCGACGCATGACCCAAAGCCTTTGTTAATCAGGCCGACTGAGGGCAACCTGCCAGCAAATTACCCAAATGTAATGACTGCAACAGTGAATACACTCGAACATCTGCATTTATGGTAAGTGTACACAACTGTACTTTTCCTCTGGGGAAGAGGAGAATTGTGGTGAAGAATCCCTGGCCTATTCTTCCCATATTCCTCCCCTTTTGGGTTTTGGCTCTGAAGGAAGAGGAGTCTGCTAGTCCTGAATCTCCTTTTGATATCTAAAACTGTACACAAGTCAGAATTTTCTCTAGCTGTTCTGCTCAGAGGTTTGTGCGCAGCCAGGCAGCTCATGTGAGGATGTCACATGCAGGTCTGTGACAGTGAATTATTCCCTTGTGTCCTTTTTGTTTATACTAATCACACAGTTTGTATCTTGTGTATTGATGCCTAAACTTACAGAGCTTTTCAAGTGTTCTGCACTTATTGGATTATTAGCTAGATCCCAGACCAGCTCTGCCATTACTGCTGTCAGTACCCACACTTCAGCCCATCTGCCCACAGGAGATGGGTAGAGGGATGCTTGATGTCTGTATCGGCTCCTTGAAGATGATGGTGGCTTTGCATGGTGTTTACCGCAGTGACTGACAAGATGGCCTTTCAGAAACATTGAGTTTAATGTTGTGAGCTGCCCAAACTACCAAGGCATCAGACTTGCACCCAAATTGGCTGATAGCAAGAGAAATATGGGATATTCTGCACTAACATCCACCATGGGGTTGAGTATAGTATGGTAAACCAATCAGCTTTCACATGGCTTCATGCCAGCGGTTACCCACCAGCTTTCCCTTGGTTTGACTTGCTTGTGTGGAACTACCTTCCATATCCTCAGCAAGTGCTTGATGGGTGAACTCTTGTTTGATGTCTGTTCTCCTGCCCTCCTCCATGTTTGTTCAGGACTTGCCAGATAGGATTCAAGATACATTTGCAAGCCTGTCTGTGTGTGCTGCATATTTTGGAAATACATGTTCTGACATTTGATGGGGCGTATCATTGCAGGTGTGGGAACAGGGAAAATAGCTTGATGTCAGCATAATACCTTGCCCAGGTCTTTCGTGACAGGGTACTTGTTGCAGTATGTATGTCTCCTTGTGTTGGTTCCCTTTTGTCCACCACCCTATGCCCACTTGTGTCCAACTTTGTTGCCTTGTGCTCTGGATTAGTTCAGGAGCTATAGGAGGAAGAAGCTCTCCTCCTTCTCCTTTGCTATCCTGATAAGTGGAGTCTGAGGATCTGTATTTGTGTGACAGACAAGGATAGTGATACTACTCTGTGTCTCTGCTCCACATTACTTGACTCTCGGGTCATGAAAGTTTTCATGGGACACCTGTTGCTTCTCTGCAACCTTCTATTCATTTGTCATTATTTGGGCAAGAAACATGTCTTGAGGAGTTCTGTAGTCTTTCTGGCAGCATCTAAATTGAGCTGTCCAGGTTACTAAAAAAACCTTCCACTGCAAACCCTTAGAGAGAGTAGAACAACTTCATGACTAAGCATTACAAAGTAGAGTTCTTTGTGATCTCTTCTGCGTCGCATATTTCCTAAAGCCATAAACACTTGTCCACTATATTTCCTGTTAGAGTGTAAGACTTTGGACAGGGTGGAAACTGTTTTCTCCTCTGTCATCTTGTGACCGAGGTCACTTAATTATGTCTCTCACATTTCCTTTTTTCAGTGCTTTTTATTCATGCAGGCTATTGAAAATTAACATACATCCTTGAATCTTAGATTTAAGGAGGCTGCAGTGGGGTTTTCATTTAACCCATTGTAACTTTGACTCTTCTGATGGTTAGTGTTTGCAGCAGGGTCAATTATGTGCATTCATCAGGTAGTGTGTCTCTGGCTTTCCTTCTTTAAGGATAGCTCAGGCAAGACTCTCAGAATGTTTTTCCTGAAATGACATCCTTTTTCATCATTTAGGAGATCTGGTGCCAGGACCTGGTAAAAGATGTTGACGAGACGTGCTGTAGATGTTCTACATGGACCAGTTCAAAGCCCTGTCACTATGCTCTGTATCCTACAGACAGGTAAGAGGTGACAGTATCTGGCATACAAGGCTTCCTCTTACTCATTACTGATGGACTTACTGCGCATCGAGTCAGATAGCATCAGAAATACTCTGGATCCTATACCTCTTCTGCAGCATCACATCAACAGAATGATTTGGAGGGACAGGTATATTTCACAAAGGATAACACTACTGTGGAACAGATTTCCATTCTACGTAAAACAAAGTTCATCTCTGCCCATGTTGAAGAGCAACTTGGATGTATGGATGGGAAACAGAAAATTTACTCCAGGACTACCTCTGTACTACTAATGGACAGAGGCACCAATACATTTGAGTGACAAGAGGGTATGTTACATCTGTGGGTTCACTACCCTCTTTTTGCTTATAGCTGTCTGTAAAATGGGTCATATTCTCATCATGTGGGAGTATGTACTTTGTAAGGCACTTTATGTAGTTTGCTCCTTTCCTTTTCTAAAGATCCCAATTCCAGTTTTATCTCTGTTGACTATATTCACTACTTCTAGTAAAGATGGTCTAGTCTTTGATTTCTATTTTCTAGTAATTGCTTTCTTGGCAGCCCCCATAATTGAACTCAGAAAGGCTTTACTATGTCTTGGCAATTCAGATTCTGTATCATAGCTCAAAAAATAGTCTCCCTAGTCAATCCAATCTGCTCACTTAGCATCTCTGACAGAGCTGTCTGCAGGGAATGAATCCCTAAAGTCTGTCAGTTCATTACACTGCCAAAAATATGCTCCCAGCCTCCTCCTTCTTGCCTGTCACACCTCCAACATTTGCTATCCACCTGAGGAAAAATTATTTGGAGTATACTTGGGGGTATAAAAATACCTATGTAAACACTTCCAGGCAAAATCCTAAATCTTCTAGACTGTTGCATATTTGGGAGATATACATGTATTCCCCCCATTGTCTCTTTGTGAATTGCTTATCCAGTCTCTCTTCCCAATCCTTTATAAGCTCCTCTGATTAATTTTTATAATTATCATGCAATATTTTATATGCTTTACTAATTATTCATTTTTTAACTGCAGCTTCTGTTCTAGATTTTATTAAAAACTATACCAGTGCTGATCTTTCATTTAAGACCCCCTTTATTTCTTTCTCTTTGCCTATACTCTGATATCAGTCTTTGATAGGGAAGGCAAAACTCTACCCTGCAGTTCAAATAAATTATTGGTCTCTTCCCATTCTATTTCCTTTCCCATTCTAGTTATTTGCTCCCAATATCTTGGTTCCTTTGCCAGTTTACTTCAATAAATTCCATCTACCTCTTTCCTATTATCTTTATATCTAATCACAGTCATCCCTATTGGCAGAATCTCTTTTCTCCATTGTCGTGCTGGTTTAGTTCTTAGAATGCTCCCTGCTTTTTTATGAATATAATACTCTGTGTGACTTTGTTGTTCTCCTTCAGAGACTGCATCCAAAATCCCAATTTCTCCTTATTTTTTGAGCTTCCTCCCTGTGTCATCATAGGTGTGTACTAGGCTCATGTCCCTGGGGCCTTTACAAGCTTAGCCATAGGATTACCCTGGCATAGTGCCACCCGACTTTAGTTCCCAGTGCCTCTGTCGAGTAGAGCCACTGGTGTTAGCCCTGGGGAGAATTTTCTGTTTCCCATCCACTCATCAAGATTTCTCTTGAAGAGGGTCAGCGAGATGCTCTGCTTGACATGTATGGGAAGTCTGTTCCATAGCATGGGTAGTCTCTGGGTTATGAACCTGTCCCTCCAGCATGTTCTGTTAATTGTGGTAATGAGGTTGAGGTCTCTGGAGCATGTGGTGCAGAGGGATTGGGATTTCTTTAGATGTAGCATTTCTAACTGAGCTGGATCAGACATGGCTTTGTAAGTCAAGCAGAGATCACATCTAAGTAGGCGATAAGAGAGAGAGAATAGTTGGAGTGTTTAAGGCCTAGGATCCTCTTTGTGAGGTACTTCTGCAGCCTCTCCAGTTGTTGCAGGTGTCTAATGAGGTACATGCCAAATGGGGCATTGTACTCAATGATTGGCCTAATAAGGGAAGAGTAGATTGAGACAATGACCTCTTTCTTCCTGGATGCAAAACCCTTAGTAATGAGATGTGCCACATAGAAGGACTTTCTGACCACAGTGGCAATGTGGTGATCAGAAGAGAGGTTGCTGTCAACCTGTGTTCCCAGATTTCTTATAATATCTTCTGTGTTCAGTGGACTACCATCAATGTGGTAATTCATGGGAACCGGGTTTTTCCCAAAGGGGATGACGACATTTTTTGGCATTGAGCTTAAGGCTGTGGTTCTGACACCAGTCATTGGTCACAGTGAGGTCATTCTGTAGGATGTCAACATCACTTGGGGAGTTAATAGCTCCCAACTTGCAATCATCTGCAAACTTTGTCAGCCAGAGTCCCTTCGTGTTAGCCTGCAGGAGAGGACCCAGGACCAAACCCTGTAGGACTCCACTCATGACTAATCGGCAGTCTGACTTGGAGTCAGCTACTTTCACACTGTGGGTTCTATCTGTTAGCCAGTTTGCAACCCATCTAGTGATATAGGGGTTGATGTCAAGCTTAGTGAGTTTTTCTATGATTCCTGAGTGGGTAATGGTATCAAAAGCCTTGTCATTCCTTTCCACTTCGAATTATAGTTTTCTGCTTGCGCTATGTATAAGAACCTTAAGTGTTGCTATAAAATACCCCCTCAAACTGAGTAATCCTAGTCCGTCTTGTTCTATTGGAAGAATCAGCTTATTCCACTTCACCCTTGCTGTCTTCCCTTCCCAGATAAAATCCATCAACTCATTTTTAATTGCTATCCACAGCTTCTCCTCTGGTTGATAAAAAATATGCCTGACCTGTGTACAAAACTAAAAGGACTAAAAACATTTTAATATCTTGTATCTTAGTATCCGTATCCATATAACAAAGCTTCCAGTTGCTGAATTTTTGTATCATCTTCTGTTTAGTCTCTTCCTATATATCCTTAGCTGCCACGACAGAGTCATTTGTAATCCATACTCCTAAGTACTTCATTTTATCGTGTCTCCATAACTATGGATATTGTTGGACCAGTTCGTGTGTGTGTACATAATTTACCACTGTTGCCTTTCTTTTAGCTTCATTAATTTTGTATCCCGAAAATATCTGAAACTGTCTTAAAATGTTCCACAACACTGTAGTGTACCTTTTTCGTTTTTATTTATTTATTTATTTTATTTAAATTTGTTGACCGGGAGTGTCCGACTGGACGTAGGTCCATTTTCAGCGGAGGCCCGGGGAGAAAAGCTCCACAGTTAAAATAGACAGTATTTACATTGGATTTAGATAGCGATTAACAATTTATATAGCAATTACTTACAACATATTTACAGATGAAGAACATAGTACATCAGTAGACAACTAGAATCTTTATCTGTGAAGTGCATACCAGACATTAACAAATGTTACAAGAAGAAGTAGTTCGTGCTGTATAACAAGTACTGGCTTATGAGCATCTGAGCTTGCTATAATCAAGGTAGTTAGTGGAGTGGAAAGAAAGGTAGTGGTTGGATGGGGTGGATGATATTAGAGTGGGAGTTGCAAGGGCATAGCCAGCATGTTTTTAGTTGCGCTTTTAGTAAAGTTTTGAAGTGGGTGCATGATGGTATGGAGGTAATTGTGGGTGGGAGTGAGTTCCATAATTTGGCTATGGCGCAAGAGAACAGTGCTTCACCAGCAGAGTTATTGGCTTTAGTGATCTGCAAGTGATTTTTGCTGCTGGATCTTAGTGGTCTGGTGGTGCGATAGGGTTGGAGTAGATTCTGGAGGGATGGGACATTTAGTGGATGGTTTACTAGTTTGTGGGTGAGTGAGAGTTGATACCACTGAAGGAAGTGAGGGAGTTCAAGCCAGCTCAGTTCAGCAAGTGAGAGACAGTGGTGACTACGGTAGGATGCCCCTGTGGTGAATTTGGCGATTTTGTTGTAGCAGGTCTCTAGTTTGTTTAGATCACATTGCCTTAGGTTGGTATATATTGGAGAGGCATAAAGTAGGGTGGAGATAAGGTGGGAATTTGCTATTAAAATCTTTGCTGCTTTGGTGAGAAATTGCTTATTTCTGTATAACGCTCCTAGTTTTTTGTGGACTTTTTTTATAGTCATGGATATGTGAATGTCAAATTTTAGTTTATTGTCTATTTCCACTCCTAGCAATTTGGTGTGTTCAGTTGGGTATATAGTGGTGTTGTCTTTTGCCGTGATGTTAAAGTGAGAGTTGTTTTGAGTATGTTTGGTGGGTTGGAAGATGAGTAGTTTAGTTTTGTTTGGGTTGAGTATTAATCGGGCATCGGATAACCATGTTTCAACAGAGGAAAAGGCTTCCTGTGTGACTTTTTGCAGTTTTGGTAGGGACTGGGCTGAGCAGATGATGGTCGAGTCATCTGCGTATTGTATGAGCGTGCCATGTTTGTGGCAGAGGCTATATTATTGGTGTAAGCAGAGAAGAGTAGGGGTCCAAGGATGGATCCTTGGGGAACCCCTATGGAGACAGGTAGTTGGGGAGATATGTCATTCTGCCATACAACAGATTGTTGGCAGTCAGACAGGTAACTCTGAAACCAGTTGGTGACCGATTGTGAGAAGGATAGGTTATTGAGGACAGAGATAAGTTGTTTGTGTGGGACCATGTCAAATGCTTTAGATAGGTCTAGGAAAGTAGCAGAGGAGAGATAGCCATTGTTTTTATGCCGAAGTATAGTGTTAGTAAAGGAGAGTAAGGCAGTGGTGGTGCTATGGTTTGGTCGGAAACCATGCTGAGTACTGGAAAGGAGGTTGTTAGTAAGGAGGTAGTCTGAGACCTGAGAGTGTATGCATCTCTCTAGTATTTTGGAGAGTGGAGAGAGAATAGCTATGGGGCGGTAATTGGTTAGTTCTGTGGAGGGTCCGCCTTTGTGGAGGGGAATTATATGTGATGCTTTCCACAGTGTGGGAAAGTAACTTTCTGACAGAGATCGGTTAATCAAGATGGATACTGGGTAGGCCAGAGCATCAGCTGCGATTTGTAGGTATTCACTTGGGAGGCTGTCTGCTGCTAATTTGGTGGGTTTAAGTTTAGTTAAGAGGTTTTTTATGTTGGAGGTAGGTACAGGAGAAAAAGAGAAGGCAGTGGGGAGATTACTAGTTGAAGGTGTGTGTTGGAGGGGAGGGGGGCTGTGTTGTTTAGTTAGTGATAGGATGGTTTGGGTGAAGTGTGTGTTGAATGAGGTAGCAATTTTTTCTGAGGAGTGAGGGATGTTAGGAGGAGGGGTACTGACTTTACTTGGGTGGAGGATGGAGTTTATGGAGGACCAGAATTGTTTGGGGCTGTGTTGTGAGGAGTCCAGGGCAGACTGGTAGTATTGGGATTTGTCCTGTTTTATTAGCTTTTTGACTCTATTGCGTAGTTCTAGGAATTTCTGTCTAGCTGAGGGGGTTTTGGTTTTGCGCCAGTGCTCCCAGACTTTATCCCTGTTTTTCATTTCTGACTTAGTGGTTTTCTGTAGCCATGGGGAGGGTTGTGCTTTGGTTCTGGAGAATCTTCTGGGGACATGGTAATTAAGGATGTTCAGGAAGGTAGTATTAAAAAAATTCAACTGCATCATCTAGACTGAGGTAATTTAGAGGATGCCAGTTACATTCTTTGAGGGATGAGATGAATGTGAGTGGGTTAAAGTTTAGTTTTTTACGTATTTGACAGTAGATGACAGGCTTAGCTTGGTATAGGTATTTTTTGAGTAGGAATGTTGGGGAGTGATCACTGAGGCTATCTGATAAGCAGCCTGTTATATATGACTGGGGGCTCTTACTGACTAGTATCCAGTCCAGGGTAGTGTGCTTGGTGGAGTTTTTATTTATCCTGGTTGGTGACTGGACTAGTTGAGTGAAGCCATGAAGGTGTACATGATGGGTTGGACTGTTGCCAGAACAAGATTGCCAGTCAATATTGAAATCACCTAAGATGATAGTTTCTTGGGGGAGATGGTGGGTAGACCAGCTGAGGGGGTTTTCTAGGGGAGGGATGTTTTGGCCAGGTGGGAAGTAGCATCCAATTATGTTGATGGTTTTGTTTTGGTTAATTTTGAGGTTGGTATATATTATTTCTTCATTGCCTATTTGTGGTGCTGATGATTTTAAGATCTGGATGTTTAGATGCTGTTTAAATATTATAGCTACACCACCTCCTTTTTTGTTTAGCCGGTCTACTCTTAGTATGCCGTAACCTGTAGGGAGTATTTGCTCACTGGTAATGTGAGGTTTTAGCCAGGTTTCTGTCAGGATGACTATATCTGGGGAGTACAAGTCTATGGTGGCATGGAGTTCATGGACTTTGTTGGATATACTTTTAATATTTAGGCATAGTAGAAGGAAGTCACTTGGCTTTCTATTGGCTGTAATATGGGAGAAGTTGTGGTTTCTACTCTGATTATGATGTATGTTTTGTCATGTATAAAATAATGTCTGCAAATAGAGCCAGGTTTTCCCGACTACCACAACAAATATATCCTTGCATTTCCGAGTCCCTTATTTTCTTTGCTATTGGTTTTAAACATAGTGCAGAGACAACAAAGGGGAAGTGAACAACCCTGCCTGGTTCCACTACTCAAGCAGAAGTTATCGGAGAGGACTCCACCCTCTTAAATGTTCATCTCCGATCCTTCGTATATACTTCTAATCAACCTTATAATGCTCATGAAGTCCCAGTCTACTCTGTCAAATGCTTTCTCTGCATCAAGACCCACCAATAAAAGTGATGTTTTCTTAGTCTGCTTCCCTCTGGATTGTCAGTGTTCTGTTAATATTGTCAAATATTTGCCGTCCCTCCACAAAACCACACTGATCCATATCTATCAATTCTGGTATCACTTTTGCCATTCTTTTAGCCATTATAGACATAAACAGTTTATAGTCATGGTTTAGTATTGAAATGGCCTGTATAAACTTGTATCAGATGGATTGTTACCCTCTTTAGGTATTACCGTTACCACCTCCTTCTTCCAGGATGGTGGTAGTTCTCCTCTTAAAATATTGTTAAACAAAACCTTCCAGATCTTTATCAGTTTTTTCCTTCCTAGCTTCCAAACTTCCACAGGAATACCTTCTGATCTGGGGACTTTCCTGTAGATTGGCAGTTTTATCTCATCTCTTCCTATTCTGTTAGTAATTGAGCCTCATCTACTTCTAACCTTGGCATATTTAATTCTTCCATAAACATTTCCATTTGTACCTTTTTTTGATTTCCATATTTCTCTGCTTTATGCAAGCTTTCATAAAATATCCAAAATATTTCTAATACGTCTTTAAGGCTCTCTTGTTATCGTCCTTGTTATAGACTCCCTTAGGTTGGTGACAGCCCTTTCCACTTTTTGTTGTTTTAGTCATTGTGCTAAAAGTTTTGTGCTCTAGAATTATCAAAAAACAGTTGCTTAACAGCAATCTTTCTAAACTCGTGCATATTATCAAGGTAATCCCTTATTTTCTGTTTAGCATTATGCAGTTGCTACTTTCCTTATTCTGAGAGATTTCCCCAATTTTGCAATATTTTAACATTTCTCATTCCCTCTAAATAATTCTTATTGGTTCTTAACCATATCTACCTTTCTTTTAGTTCCACCCTAGCTTTAAACTCCACCTTCATTTTATCCCTCCCCTGGCAATATATGTTCTTCGTGTTTCACTGTTGCAGTCATTACATTTGGGTAATCTGCTGGCAGGTTGCCCTTAGTCGGCCTGAATTCCAAAGTCTTGGATCCTGCGTCAGTTGCTGTCTTCTCTTCCATGACGTCAGGGGTATAAAACATGCAGACAACGCCATTTTCTTTAGTCTTTCTTGCCGCGCGGTGCTCGAAGCAGAAGCATTTCGCAAGTGTCAGTCGGCCGACTACTGAAATATTCGAGTTTGAGTTTCAGAACCGAAGTCTTCACTAAAGCTAAGTACTCCGTTGGGGAAACTTTTTTCTTGCTTTTTACCAATGTCAGAAAAAGGTAATAACTGTATTACTTGTGGGAAGCAAATACCTCATAAGGATTTCCATTTATAGTGTATTCCTTGCCTAGCCCCTGATCGCAACGTGCCTGGCTGTCTGTTTTGTGCTAGATTTAACCAACGCGCTATTAAGCGTCGGTATATTTTTGCATCTAAGTATTTTGGAAACAGATTTAACTACCCAGAAATGTCGTCGGATAGCAATCTGACTACCGGAGTACATAACAAAATGCAAAGAAAAGGACAGAGAAGGGCAGTTGAGATCCAAAGCCGACAACAAAGCTTCTCCTAAGCCAGTCGCCGGTACTCAGTGAGGCGCTTTCGCAGCCCCTGATACCCGCTACCTTCGAGTCACAGGTCTCTACCGACACCCATGTGGAGTCCGGCATGCTGCAAGATACTCAGGGTATTGGACCGATTAATGTATCTCCCTCGGATGGGTCCAGAGCCACTGAGCAGGCTTCTGAGGGTATATTCAGACCTCAACATTTTTATATCAAGCCGACGAAAGCTGCAGAACCAAAGGCAAAGACACCTTCTAAAATTAAAAAAAAAACTACTCCTGAGCCACGTGCACAGGTCTCTATGCCTAAAAAACAGATGATCAAAATGGCTGAAGACCTCATTGCCTTGATCAGGGGTACCCATCCCCCTTCCAGATAAGAGGCTTAGGCAAGTCACTGACTATGAATCTAAAGATCAGGTTTCTATTTCTTATGATTCCTCTTTTGATCAGGAATTATGTTTACCTCCCTATGAGGATTCTGATGCTGAGGAGTCTATTCCATCTGCATCTCCTCCTGAGGATTATTCATTTGGAGAAACCTTGCATACTTTGAGGGAGCATTTTCACTGGGAGAGTCAGGACTTCTCAGAATCAAAAAAGAGGCTCAGGGATTTCCTTCTTCCTCAGCACAAGCCTTTAGCCATTCCCCATTTTAGACCTTGTGGATGATGTGTTTTCGGAGTCAAGCCCTGACCCCTGACTCCTTTCCTCCGGCTCCCAGTAAGCCTGACAGGTATTACAGGGTCCCTGACTCCCATAAATTTTTATTTAGAAACCCTGCTGCTGATCCTGAAACTATTTCACAGGGTCCAAAGGGAGTTAAGGCCTCAACAGCAGAAAACCCTACCCCCTCAGACAGAGATTCAAGGGCACTGAACAGATGGGGAAAAAAGGTTTATACGTCTGCAACCTTGGCAGTCAGGGCCTTAAACTGTCAATTTCATATGCTTAAGTACCAACAACCTGTTATGGGATTGCTGAAACAGAAAATGATGTTGATTTCAGAATGTGCAGAAAATAAGGAATTGCAGGAATTATTGCATGCAGCTGAGCAAGTTGGAAAGCATACTCTGCAATGTGGTTTTGATTTTTTAGAGGCCTCCTGCAGGGCCGCAGTTACTGGATCTGTGATTAGGAGGCATGCCTAGTTAAATGAACAAAATTTGCCTGATAATGTTAAAGCTAAATTGCTAGATGCACACACAGGTCAAAGCAATAGGGCGCATCCACCTCCAGAAAGCAATCCCAATGACTTCCCTCTGCCTACACCAAGCACTTATCTTTTGGCAGCACCCATGGGGGAAAATTAGCACTTTTTGCTCAAAATTGGCAGTTAAAAACCCAGGACAAGTGGGTACTAAACATCGTATCACAGGGGTACAGATTCCATTTCCACACTCTGACAATGACAAATGGTTGGCCAGATCTGTCAGAAAACCAATGGGCAGAGGCACAGAAACAGCTTACGTCCCTCATGGATATGGGGGCCATTCAGACAGTACC
The DNA here is from genome assembly GCF_019279795.1 of Protopterus annectens. Lineage (NCBI taxonomy): Eukaryota > Metazoa > Chordata > Ceratodontiformes > Protopteridae > Protopterus > Protopterus annectens. The sequence goes on along the minus strand of NC_056745.1, from coordinate 1,566,891,672 downwards.
AGAACAGGAAAAAGGACAAGGTTTTTACTCAAGACTGTTCTTGATACCCAGAAAGGACAAGGCCTGGCAGCCAATACTGGATTTATCGATTTTGAACACATTTCTGGACATTCCAAAATTCAAAATGCTCACTTTGCAACAGCTTCTGCCCATGCTTGGCAAGAATGCTTGGCTGGTGACTTTATACGTAAAAGAGGCATACCTGCATGTCCCAATAAGACAGTCGTGCAGAAGATACCTCATATTCAAGGCTGGCTTAATGTATTACCAATTCTCTGCACTGCCCTTTGGCTTATCTACTGCGTCCAGGGTCTTTACAAAGTGCCTGGCACCAGTAATTGCATTTTGCAGACAAAGAAGTATTCAGATATATCCTTACTTGGACGACTGTCTCATTCAAGCAGAGAACAAGGACAATCTTCTACGACACCTGGCGTTTGTGAAAAGGCTTCTAACATGCCTAGGGTACACAATAAACGAAAATAAATCACAACTGGTACCCTCTCAAAAGATAACATTCCTGGGTGCAAGCTTGAATACAACTGCCCAGATGGCTTACCTCATGCCAGACAAACAAAGGCAACTGACTATTTACTTCAAACTAATGGCAACAAAAACCCAGTCTTCTGCAAGACAAATTCTGCAGGCTTTGGGCTTCATGGCATCCTGCATCCTACTAATTCCATATGCAAGACTGCATATGAGGAAACTTCAGTGGTACCTAAAAAGTTTATGGAGTCAACACACACAGTTTGGAAACAATGATTCCTCTCATCCCCTGCCTGCAACAGGAGTTTCTATGGTGGGCAAAGGCCTGTCACCAAAACATGGGAAGGCCCTTCACTCTACCCCCTGCCAGCCAAACCTTAACAACAGACACATCAGATTATGCCTGAGGGGCCCACATGGCAGGAAGATGCATTCAGGGCATATGGGCACCAAATCAAATGCATCTACATATCAACCAGAAAGAGATGCTAGCTGTTCAAAATGCCCTAACAGCCTTCAGGGACTTGCTTCATCCAGGAAAACTACTGATAGACGGATAACACCACAGTCATGTGGTATATAAACAAGCAAGGGGACACACACTCATACCCCCTGTGCAGATTAGCCATGGCACTGGTGGGACACAGCTTTGACCTACCAAATAAATCTTCAAGCTCAATTCCTGCCAGGAAAACAAAACACTCTGGCAGACGATTTAAGCAGAAACCTTATGGATCCTCATGAGTGGGAACTACATCCACAAGTCTTCAGCATGATAGCAAAGAAATGGGGGAGCCCAGACATAGACCTATTTGCCTCTCCTTAAAATTATCAACTGAAAATTTTCTGCACAAGGACTTATCACAGACAAACATGGAAAGTGGATGCCCTATCCTTCAGTTGGAAAAACCTATCAGTTTACACCTTTCCTCCTCTGCCACTTCTACCCAAGGTCCTCCTAAAAGTCAGACAAGAGAAGCCAAAGATGATATTAATTGCCCCGGACTGGCCCCGCCAATACTGGTACCCAGTCCTAAGGAACTTGTCTCAATACCCAGCTTGGACTTTGCCTGTCCCAGCAAAATGATCAGATCCTGCATAATCAACTACAGACTCTGAACCTGGCAGCATGGCTAATCCTGTAATCATACAGATGACACCTCTCAGTAAAGCTGTGATGGATGTCATTTTGGAAGCCAGAAGGCCTAGTACTAGAAAATCTTATGCTGACAAATGGAAGAGATTCTGTGCTTGGAATCAAGCACAAGGAGCTGATACAGCAGAATCACATATTCCTCAGATATTACAGTATTTAACAGAGATGCTTGACAAAGGCCTATCTTTTTCATCAATCAAAATCTATGCCTCTGCCATTTCGGCTCATTACAATACAGAGCCACCAATCTTTTCTCATCCTTTACTAAAGCGGTATCTTAAAGGAGCCAAAAATCGAAGGCCTCCTAGAAGATCACCATTACCTTCACGGGACCTCGATTATGTGTTGGAATAGCTCACCCTGCCTCCATTTGAACCAGCTGCTACCACTGATATAAAGTTCTTGTCATGGAAGACAGCTCTGCTACTAGCAATTACTTCAGCAAAAGAGTTTCAGAGCTACAGGCCCTCATGGCTGTAGAGTCTTTTATCATATTTTACCCAGACAGGGTGTCTCTGAGGACAAATCTTACTTTTATGCCTAAGGTCGTTTCCAGTGTGGCTCTTAACCAAACAATTCATCTGCCAACTTTTTATCCAAATCCGCAGAACAAAGGGGAGAGAATTCTGCATTCCTTGGACGTACACAGTTAAGATTCTACTTGAGCAGGACTAAAGCTCTAAGAAAAACTGAGCAATTACTAGTATCATATGCTGCAGGATCAGAAGGAAAGGCTATTTCAAAGCAAATAAACTTGTAATTAAACAGCAAAAAGTTGAGATGACCACAATAAAGGCAATGATTGCTTAGCGCTTTCTTCCACTTTATTATACGTGAACTTGCTCAGAAAAAAGACACAAGCCCCCTCTAACTTGTGTCTTTTATACAATCAGTACAGGATATGATGTCATAAATTAATGCTGTTTTCACTGATTAATATAAAAAAAATTGTAAACAAATCAATAAATGTATATGACTTTGTTAAACATAAACATCGTGAAAGTGTTGTGTTCACCATTAATTTGTTAAATGCTTCTTTCACGAATAAACATTTAGCTATGTTCCCATATAATAAAACCAAAACTTCATACTTGTATTCGTTTAATTTAGGTGGAAAAATCCTTCACACTCTACCAACAGGTGGATTGTTCCACTATCACAAACCTTGATTTATATTATTGAACTTAAACTTCATAAACAGTATTATGTTTACCATTTAAGTGCTAATGCTTTTTTCAAATAAACCACATTTGATCATGTTCCCATAATGAAAACAAAGCGTAATGCGTGGATTCATTCAATTCAAATAGGGAAATCCCTCACACTTAAACCCCTAGTGGATTGTTCCACTATCGCAAGCCATGATGTAACCATACAACCCAAACACAAACTCACACAACGTGAGACTATTTGGCAAATTAAATTGAATTAAGACAAGTTTCCAGGATTAAACGATGCTATTAACGTAAAATGTTTTTTAAAATATAGGAAGTTACATGTTGATAAAGACAGTAACACTAGGTTTTTGTTTATTTAATAACACAGTGTATTTTTATAAATATGTACAAAAAGGTGTGTTAATTATTTTTAATTGATGATTAACTTGCATATAATTAGTATGGATATTTAATGGTGTGCTGGTAGTGATGTTTTTGCATTCTGAGGAAGTCTTGTGACGAAAGCGGGCATTAAAGTACAAGTACGCTATTGCTGTTGGTTTTTCTTCTTTCGCTGTGCTTTGGATTTTGGTTTTACTTTGGAATTCAGGCCGACTGAGGGCAACCTGCCAGCAGATTACCCAAATGTAATGACTGCAACAGTGAATGCACTCGAACATCTACATTTATGGTAAGTGTACACAACTGTACTTTTCAGAAGAAATTTCTGTCTTCTCCAGTAGCTCCTGAATTAATTCCAAAACCCATTCCTTAAATTTCTCTCTTTTCAACTGATAGGTGTAAAAGCACCATTGTTGTCATTTTTATTTCATTATCTTGCATTTTTATTTTTTTATTTTAATTACTGGTGCATGATCTAAAATAGTTATTAGGTACATTTCAAGACCTTCGATTAAATACACGTTTCCTGTGAGAGATCAAATCTGTCTAGACTAGCCAAGTTTTTGCATCTCTGTGAATATATGTAAATTCACTCCTAACTCCTAGTACTGAATGCACATTTTCCATGCCAAACATTTTCATAAACTTCTTCAAAAACCTACCCTCCTTTGTTATATTTTCCATTCTAGGCCCACGAAATGCATCTTCATTCCATTGTCCACCTAGAAGTTATATTCCTTGCTGAAAGTTGATTATTTCTCCCAGAATTTTCTTAAGCTCCATTATAGCAGTTTTAGGTGGAATGTAAATGCATGACAGTGTAATCCTCCTCCCTAGCCAGTAGCCCCTTAGTACTATGCATCTTCTATTATTATCTTTTTTTCCCTCTTGTATCACTATTGGAGCTCCACTTGAAATTAATATATGTACTCTTCTTTTTCTTTGCTCCATATATTTTGCTGAATAACCATCCTGAAATCCTTTCTTTAACAAATTCACACGTTCATTTCTTTCCAGGTACGTCTCCTGTAGCATAGCTATTTGCACTCTACATTTTTAATATAGTTCACTACTTTCTTTTTTTATATTTATCTGCAAGACCATTCAGATTGAAAGACATTACAGAAAGTGTCATTTTCTTATGCATTTATTACCACCATAACTGCTTTTTTGTTAAATGTCTCGTTCAAACTTTTATGTTACATGCATGCACTGGCAGGTTGGTCTTTTATACAGTTGTTTCTTGTGATATCCATTTGTGCCTATGCCACATCTTACATAACTTTGTTTTTTTGAAAGCCCTCAAACAGAACAATCAACCCCCCCTAAAACATATTAAGATCTGCTCTGAGCTACAACAGAATGGCATTAAATATATTGATCCCAAGGATATTGCTAATATTCTGGCAGATCGATTTAGTGCCAACTTCACCCCCTAAAGGGCTCATCTCAATACCAAAAGATTGTCAAATTCCAGTAATCACGGCCACACAGGTAGAAACCGCACTCTCCAAAGCTAAGAATACAGCATCCAAGAGACCAGATGACATCCTGGGCTGTGGTACTACATGAAATACAAAATGAACTGGCACCTCACCTAAATGTCATGTTTAATCATAGCCTCACCTCAGGCTTCGTGCCCATTGAGTGGCGCACAGCTAGAGTTATCCCACTCCACAAAGGGGGGATCCACCTTTGGATCCCAGGAACTAACGTCCCATCAGTCTGACTAGCCTGATCTGCAAGGGCATGGAACACATTATTGTGGAACTTATAAACAAAGACATTTGCAACCTTCAAACACTGGACCCCGCCCAGTTTGAGTTTGTGAATGGCAGATCGTGTCTCCTGAACCTGATTGACTTCTTCAAATCAGTCTCTAGAGCTGTGGACGAGGGTTAGGCAGTCCACACAGCCTATCTGGACCTCGCCAAGGCCTTTGACACCCCCCACCCCCCTGGAATTATAGATAAGCTTTGCTAAGCTGGACATAAATCCCTATGTCACTCGATCGGTTGCCAACTGGCTTACTGACAGAACCCAGACTGAAAAGTAGCTGACTCCAAGTCCAGCTCCAGACAAGTGGAGTACCTCATGGTTCAGTCCTGGGACCACTGTTGTTTGGCATCTACTTCTCTGAAGTACAGGTCAACACTAAGGGACTCTGACTAACAAAGTTTGCAGATGACTGCAAACTGGGAGCAATTTTTGAATCTCCAAATGATGTGGATATTCTACAAAAGGGCCTTACAGAAACAGATGCTTGGTGCCAGAGCCATGGGCTCAAGCTGTTAATGCCAAGAACTGTACAGTTATCCCCTTTGGGAAAAAAAACATGTACCCATGAATTACCACATAGGTGGCAGTACACTAAACACCGAAAGTGTGATGAGAGACTTAGGGACACAGATGGACAGTGAGTGGTCTTGCCTTCGATAACCACATTGCCACAACAGTCAGGAAATCCTTCTATGTGGCACACCTCATCACTAACGGCTTTTTATCCAGAAAAAAGGAGGTCATTGTCCCATTGTACTCATCCCTCATTAGACCGATTATAGAGTACAACACCTTGTTTGGTATGTACCTCACAAGACATCTGCAATAGCTGGAAAGGCCGCAGAACTACATCACCAAAAGAATCACAGACCTAAAGCAGATGCCCTATGCTGACAGTCTAAAAAAAAAACTCCAGCTATACTCTGTGGCATATCGTCTACTCAGAGGCGATCTCTGCTTAACATACAAGGCCATGTCAAACCCAGAGCTGTTGGACATGCTCCACTTAAAGAAATCCCAATCCCTCAGAGCCACATGCTCCAGGGATCTAAACCTTGTCATCACAGTGAACAAAACATGCTGGAGGAATACCTGCCCATACATGTCAGAGCTCCTCCTTGGCCCTCTTCAAAAGGAACCTTGACGATTGAATGGGAGATAGGAAATTCACCCCGGGGATCATGTCAGTTGCCCTGCTAGACAGGGGTACAGGGAAGTAAATATTGTGGGAAGAAATATCCAGGGAATTGTTATTGTTAGGCTTGTATAGGCCCTATGGCCAATAGCCTAGTACCAGCCTATGAACTTAATGACACACAAAACTATGTACATCTTCAAATATTGAAGTTTTTGCTTCCTAATAAGAACAAAAGTTCTAAGTTGATAGCCGCACAGACAGGCTGGAGTTAACCATAAAGAAAGGTTAGTCATGCTAAGGGTACCTTGTTGACCAGATAAAAAGCCTTATACTATTCATTGTTTTTTTCATTTACATGCTCTGCAATACACTTGCTGCTGGATAAATGCCTAGGGTCTTAATCCAGTCATTTATTAAGCAAGCATTGGAAAAAGCACACTGATTTTTCTTTTGTCATACTCTGCTAACCCGACCCTTCCTCACTCCCCCCTTGTCTTCCTCTTTTTTCATTGCAGTGCCTACCTACATTTCTTAAAACTGAACAAAGAAAAAGAGAAGAGAGGAAAAAAAACATTAAAAAAAACAAAAGCAACTGTTTATATTAGTATCCCCACTGCATTTGAAAAAAAAAAGAGAGAGAGAAAACTTTTACTTACAGTTAACGTTCTTCCTTCTCTTTTCCTCCCCAAAGCATTTTCCCCAACATTAATGACATGAAGTAAGGCACATACATTAAAGTCCCCCACAAATCCAACAAATTTTGAAAAAGTCAACTATTTCCAGATTTTCTTCTGACGTTTTTCACATTTATAATTATTGCATTATAATCCCACATTGGTACTGGTTTTATTACTTTTCTCCATCACCCAAATTCTGTATCTGCTTAATTTACCATCTACTCTCAATTCTCCAGTCAACTCTTGTGCTCCGTTCCTTCTTTCCAACATTTTCCGTTGAAATACTGGAAAAGGTTTCACAGGTACCGTCTCTCTGTGGTCTTTATTACCAGAGTAACAAGAAGCAGAATCTCTGTCTGTTTCACACCTCACTTTTTGTTGGACAAACTTTTGTATTTCCTCATTAGCATGCACTTTTTCAAAAAATTATTTTGTCTCTTCGGGGAAGAATACCTTAAAGAAAGCTGGATACAGCAGTTTGAATCTCATACCTGCATCTCTACATTCTCTGATTAGTGGAATGAATTTACTTCTGTTTTGCCTGGTGTACAGTGAGTAATCATTCTCCACAAACATTCTGCTGTCTCCCACTTTTAGTATTTTGTTCTTCTGCCACAGTTTTGTCAGAATCAACTACTGCTGGTAGGATTGCATCTATACTATTAAAGGTCTAGGTTGCTTTCTTATAGCTAGGTTTGGAGCATACACGCAATGTGCCATTTCAACAACTGCTGTGGAATACCGGTCTAGTTACTTATTTGTGCTTTCATAAAATTAATGCAGTCCATTCTTTCCAGCTTCTTTGGCATAGCTGAAAATCTTAGGTTTTCCATATGTGCCCTGTCCTTTAATTATATTATTTTTTTAAACATCTCTTCCTGAGCAGTCTCAGCCAGCCTTTTTTTCATTTCAACCTCTGATTTTTGTAGCTTTATCATCTCATCTGAATATCTGTTTACAGCTTCTTCCATTTTTCCAACCTTTTGTTGTTTGTGTTGATATACTCCGTCAGTGTTTTCTTTATTATAACCAGGTCTGTATGCAGTTGTCTTATATTTTCTTGTAGGTTATTGGAAGTCAGGTTTGATGGTTGCATTGATTTTTGTTGAACAGCTGCAGAACTTTCCCCAGTAGTGTTCCTTCCTCACTTTTTTAGTTGATTTTTTTTCTTCTGTATTTCTTTATTCCTGGCATCCAGGCAGTGCACTTACTAGCCGGTTATTGAGATTTACCCCTAAACACAGCCTAATGGCCTTCTCTGGTGAGTTTGTGTTTTCGCACTGAGAGAGCTAGAAACGAGCTGTTACTCAGTGCGCAGCCATCTTGGAAATCAAAATAATGTAACTAATGTTGACAAAAAAAAAAAAACATTGACACTGAACTGAGTATGCAGTGAGGTATAATCTCAGAGCAATCAACATTTAAACTTTCAAACTGTTTTGTGCAGGAGGCAGGCAGTGTTGCACCTCCCACATTTGGGGACTGTGCTCCCACACTCCATGCTTACCTTTATTCTAACTGCAGTGCCGCACAATACCTGCTTTGTCGACCAAAGTATGTCATCAAAACAGATGTCAGCTTAAAGATGAACCAGCATCCTGGATCACATCTTTATGCCCTAAGCAGAGAATTTTTTCTCAGGTCAGTATTAAATGCTAGAGGTGTGATGGTAAAGAGAGAAGTAATTGAGAACATTTCCTGGGAATGCAGCGAGCTGCCAGAGCTTAAAAAATTACCCTACTTTGTCAGAAATGTTGGGGGAAGAGCAAATGTTTGTATTTATTTTACATTTGTTTACCAGGAAAGTCCGACTGGACACTGGTCCTTTTTCAGTGGAGGCCCTGGGAGAAATGCTTCAACATACAATACAAGAAGAAATTTAACATGTACTAAATAGGATAACTTGTATATACAGTACCAGAAATTTGATGCATACAAAAAGAGGATTACTTGTAACACTGAGAAATGTATCATATTACATATATATTAACAAAGAGTAAATTATTTTGCTGATATTTCTGTTTAACAGCCTCCCTATTGAGTTCATTGAGAAAGTTTGTAGAGTCTGAAAAATGGTATATTGAGAGAAAACTACTATGTAAATATGGGACATGTTTAATTATTCATAGCTAAAGATCCTCAGATGGTATTATGTCCTTCCCAGAAATGTGTGTATTATTTCGTATATTAGAAACCAAGGAAAAGTTGTAACTAGGTTAAACTTGTGCAGGGGCATAGTCTTGTTTTGGGCAAATGTGTTTTAAGTCTTTTCTTAAACTCAGGTAAGCAAATAGTGGATATTAAGTCTGTAAGCTGTGTGTTCCAGATTCTAGTAATACAGTTTGAGAAGAGAGTCTCCTGCAGTATTGTTGGATTTGGTTACATTTACCAGCGGTTTATTGCTAGAGCGAAGGACACTGTTGGAGGAGGTTTTGAAGAACAGGGCTATTCCCAGGTTGGTTGAGAATTTTGTGTGCCATAGTGAGTTGGTTGTACAGTAGGAGTTGAGGAAGTTCTAACCAGTTGAGTTGGTTGAGTGCTAAGCAGTGGTGCGACCTGTATGGAGAGTCTGTGGCAAACCTGCCCATTTTGTTATAATGTGAATCAAGTTTTGATAAGTCAGATTTATTTAGGTGAAATAGTATTGGAGAGGCATAGAGGAGAGGAGAGATGAGATGTTTGCGCAGTGGTTGATTTTGTGTTATTTGTGAGGTACTGCTTGTTTCTGTAAACTGAGCCAAGTTTTTTATGCACTTTCTTTATAGTCTGCACTATATGGATATTGAATCTCATGTTATTATCGATTACTACCCCCAGAAGTTTAGTATGAACTGTGGGTGATGTTATGGTATTATTTATGGACACGGCGTTGAATGGGGGGTTTGAAATAATGTGTTTATTAGGTCAGTTGGAATAGATTGTGCTTGATTTTGTTAGGGTTCAGAATTAGTTGGAGTTAGTTAGCCATGATTCAGCTGCTGAGAAAGAGTTTTAAGTTCTAAGTTGTAGTTCTTGTAAGGAGTGGGCAGCACACATTAGTGTGGAGTCATCACGTATTGTACAACTGAGGCATATGGGGTTGAAGTGTGGAGGTTGTTGGTAAATACTGTGAAAAGCAGGGGCCCTTTAATAGACCCTCGAGGAACTCTAGGGTAAAAGGTAGTAGAGGTGAGAGATTCTGATGCCATTGTACTGCTTGTTGGCTCGCAGTTAGGTAATCTTTGAACCAGGCAAGGGTAGTTCGGGACAAGTTCATTTCTGAGAGTACAGTGATAAGTTTAGTATGTGATACCATATCGAAGACCTTGGATAGATCGAGAAAGATGGAGGAAACAGACTTGCTGTTACTTTTGTGTTGATTAACTTTGTCATTGAAGGGTAAGAAAGCAGTGGTTGTGCTATGTTAGGGACAAAATCCATGTTGAGTCTTACAAGTTTGTTACTGAGTAGGAAGTCAATCAGTTGTGAGTGTATACATCTCTCGAGGTGCCAGTAATTGGAAAGTTCTGTTGAGTTGCCTCTTTTATGTAGAGGTATTATGTGAGAAATTTTCCAAATAGCAGGGACCTGGTGTTCAGATATGGATCTGTTGATGAGGATGGATAGAGAGGGGTAGGCAAACGATATAAAGGTATTATACAGGTAGATTGTCAGCTGCAAGGGTAGTAGGCCTTAGTTTTCTAAGCTGTTTTTTTTTTGCCATCAGTTGACAGGTTGAAGAGAAAAGGTGTTGGCATTGTTATGCAATGTAGGAGGTGTTGTACTTGGGGGGGGGGGCTGACATCTTTTGAGAGGGTTAATACTGTTTTGGTGAAATATTTGTTGACTTGGTGGCTATGGAATCTGTATTATTTGGAGTAGATAGGGATGGTGTACTGGCTTTACCTGGTGATAGGATGTTTATTACTGACCAGAATTTTTGCAGATTATTTTGGTATTTTCTTTGGATATTATAGTAGTTTCACTTGTGCTGTTTTACTAGGGTTTTTGCTGCATTTCTAAACTCCTGATATGTCTGTTTTGTGGCTTGTGATCTAGTTTTGTCCTATTGATCCTAGGCTTTGTCTCTTGGGTCTTTTGAAATGGAATATAGAATCTGAATTGCCCAAACATAGTAAGGCCTCACAAAGTTTAATGCAGTTGGCTGCCAAAAAAGCAATTACTAGAAAATGGAAATCAATGTATAAACTATCTGTAATTGAAGTACTGAAAACTGTAAAGGAGATAAAAGACCTGGCGGTATGATATTTAGAAAAAAGGAGCAAATTACATAAAAATAAATGTCTGTGTGAATGACACATGGAATAATGTTCAGGAGTGTAGTGAGGTTTAAGGGAAAGCAGGAATTGAGCAATATGTATAATTTTATTTATTTTACATTTTTTATCGGGGGAAACTCTATTGAGCCAGTTTTCAGCAGAGGCCTGGAAAGGAGCCCTCCAGATATATGTATTTGTATTGTGGAAGGAAACTGGAGCACCCAGAGGAAACCCACACAGAGTACGCACAGAAGGCAACACAGCTGAGAATTGAAATGGAGAACCTCTTGCTGTGAGGTAACGCAAACCACTGCTCCGTCCATAATGTTTGAACGACCGATCATTAAGAAATATATATGTATAATATGTGAAAATAAAAGAAATGTTACTAGTTTTAGGTTTTCTGTTAATGCATGTGAATATTTCATAAAATTGTTAAACTGGTGCAGTGCTAGCTGCCACCTATTTTTCACCCTTTCTCTGGTTGTCCTTGTGACGATGTGAGGTATTGCCATCTGTGCCAAGGAGAATAGGACACTGCATGTGTAACATATGCCAGCATAGCTGGAGTTTTGCACATAATTTCGTGTCATTTAACTATCACACTGACTTGGACATAATGCTTGTGTTAAAAATGTATCAACAGTGTTGTTGTAACGGATTAAATGTTTGTCTAAACAAAGAATTCTGGAAGGGAAGAGTAGAGGTTTTTGAAATTGTTGTATAATTTTCAAATACTGCAACAGATCTTAGCAAAGCTCTTAATGTGTATTGTACTACAGTCAGGTTATCAAATGTGATGTCATTCTTTAACCAGCGCTGAGAGTACTGAACTTGCACAGCAGCTTGTTTTCTTTGGAACCTGATATAAAAATCTATGACAATTATCACAGTTGGTTGTTGAGTGTAGCTCAGTTAGTTCGACGCTCCTCACCTTGCCTTATGGAAGTAAGCATCTCAGCATCCTCTCTTGCCTTGCTGTATTAAGTTAACTAGGGAGCAGTTATTCATTAAACAGTCAGGAAATACAGTGGGATTAATTACATAGTGTTTTTCTGCATCTGGTTGAATCTGTTCGGCTGTTATTTTTATTTCTCCTGTGATTGAAACTCTGATGTTTACTGTACTTTGATATTTAGTATTCTCATGTTTTCTATTTTTAGTATTTATTTATTAAATATTTTTATACCTTTCATTGTGGCTGGTCTTTTGGAGAATGTCTTTAAAGTCTTTAGTGCACCTGTGCTTATTTTAGTGATGCCTTGGTCACTCCGAAAAGTCTGGCTGCTTTGGTTACACCATACCATTTATGTTCGTATTGATTTTACTCAGTATAATTGGATACCCTTGTAAGAGCCTAACAGTGGTTGACTGGTGGCAGCGAGGTTACCTTATAGTCCAGCTAGTAAATTTGTACCAACCTTTCCCAGGTGTGTGTGTGTGTGTGTGTGTGTGTGTGTGTGTGTGTGTGTGTGTGTGTGTGAGAAAATCAAAGACCTAGGTGTGGGTGTGTCAGCTACTTGGAACTGGGACACAGTGCTCCAAAGTGAGTCTTGTTTGGGATCTGGAGAGACAGAGTCTCCAATCCCAGTGAAGCATGTTCCCTGTGTGCTCTTGGGGGAAATTGTTTTTGATGTAGAGAGCTGCATTTGAAAATATTGTGTAAATACATTTCTGTTTTTAGTGACCATCTTTCACCGATGTCAGTGCTGAGGGTTGAGGCTCCTTGATTACTGACCTGTAGTAGAGAGAGGCCGTCATATATTGGTGGCAGAGCGGTGGGATATTAATTGGACTTCAGTAGCCTGTGGGCAGTTGTCACTGAAAGTGTTTGTACTCAAAACAGCCGCAAGGTGAACACACAGAGTTTCATTGTCACAATGCTTTTTTTTTAGTTTTCTTAGTTTAGTTCAGTCAGAGAAAGCAAGCCACGATGTCAGCAGAGGATTGTTGTAAGCTGTCAAAGAACCAGTTGGCTAAAGTGTGGGAAGCCGCAGGACTGGTGCATGATAATCGGACTAAACAGGAAATTATTTCAGCTTTAATCACAGCTGCAGCGCGGACCAGTGGCCAGGAGGACAACCAGTCTGGTGTTGGGGATGTGTAGTCTTCAGAAACAGGACAGCTTACCTTTTCCTCAGAGGACTTTAAAAATCCATCTGGAGGTAGAGATTTGAACTGGAGGCCAAATAAAAAGAGTAGCAGTGTTAGCATGAATTGTGAAGTTTGGAAATTGAAGAGAGACTGCAATGTTTGGAGGCTGAAGAAAAGGAGCAGCAGCATCAGCATGAACTGGAGGTCAAAGGTTTGGGAGAGACTGCGGCATTTGGAGATGGAAGAAAAAGACAGACTGTGGAATTTGGAGGCTGAAGAAAAGGAGTAGTGGTGTCGACATGCGAGAGAAATGCTAACCCTTCATCAGGATCATGGAGGTAATGGGGAAGGAAATAACCAGACCCCAGAAGCAATAAAGGTCAGTAAATTTCTTCCACAGTTTGCAGAGGGAGATGACTTTGATAGTTTTATTTCATGTATTAAGAGGGGTATATAAACAGTATAATGTTGACCAAGAGCTGTGGGTATAGTTCCTGACCCCCTTACTCTATGGTAAAACTATAACTGCCATTTCTAAATTGTCTGATACTGGTTGATTAAACTATGATAGAGTAAAACTATGTTTGTTGAACTGGTGTAAGTTGACACCTGAAGCTTAAAGAAAAAAAGTTTCATGAACTTAGATGCAAGGCAGATGAAAGTGTATGTGATTTATATTGCTGAGTTAAGCATTTGAGCGGGTGTCAGCTCATCATTTTTGAAAAACTGTCAGACCTTTTGGTGAGGGAACAAGCCCTTAGTACTTTGCTTGAGGACATGAGAATCTGGTTGGCAGAGCAACAGAGTAACTTTGCAGATGAGTTGGGAAGAAATAAAGATCTCTACTTAGCAAGCAGGGCATCACTTCACAAGAAGGGGATACCCACTTCTGCATATGGATATAAGGGATCCCATGGTGGACAGCCTAAACCACCTCAACAGAGTATACCAGTAACAGGGAAAGCCACTAGTTCAGGTACATGGCCAGGATCAGTAATTAGATGTTTTAAATGTTATCAGAGGAACCATGTAGCATATATATGTCCACTGAAGCAAGGTGAGGGAAGTCAGCAAGTGGTAATAACAGTATGCCAGTAGTAAGTTATCTGGAGACAACAGGGGCACCAAACTATCACCAGAGTTTGTATCCTATCTTTTTGGATGGAAGACAGGCCACTGCTAAGAGAGAGAGAGAGAGAGCCTCTGACATAACTGTTTAACTGTTGTGAAGCCTGCAGAGCAGTAGTTGCTTGTGCAGTCCACTCCAGTCAGCTTTAGGAGGGATTCCATTCCAAATACTTTTAGCCAGGGCTCACCTTGACTGGGAGGGTGGAAAAGGAAGTAAGCCGGTAGCTGTGTTTGAGGATATTCCTGCAGATGTCTTGATAAGGAATGATTTTAATAACTGCAGTACCTATTGTGCACACAGTTAAATGCAGTCAGACTTGGAGACAGGCGTGTAGGTCTGGTTGCCTGTGGGGAGACCCAGCCAGAACCCACAATTGAAACTGGGTCTAGTGATGTGGCTATTTCAGGAAGGGAAAAATGCACACTGAACAACTGGAGAAATGGTCACCATCCACTTCCTGGAAGGCTTGATGCCGAAGTACTAGGAACACAGTAAATGTGGATGGTGACCATTTCTCCAGTTGTTCAGTGTGTTTTTTTCTTTCTTTGGTGATTTGGTTCGTGGAGTGGTGTGTTTGGAGTATTTCAGGGAGGGAGCTACACTGTAGCAGTGAGCCTAAAAGTGAGCCACAGCTGCTGGTGTAGGTACTGATGTTCCCATAGACAGGGTGACTGCAAGGACAGAGGGGAGTGATAATATCCAGGCTGACAGTGAGGCACCGCTGTCTGAAGATACTACGCTCCCTGTAGAAAGGGAGCTGGGAAGGGCCGCAAAAGTAGAGTTGAGACAGGCTCAGCTTTTGTATCCTACCTTACGAAGCTTGAGAGAGGTAGCTAAGGAGACATCTGTTGCTCAAGGAAAAAGGGAGTTTGTATACTGGAACAAAGGGCTACTGTATAGAAAGTGGACCCCTTGGGAGAGCTTAGAGGGTGAGGTAGTACAGCAGTTGCTGGTGCCCAGAGCCTACTGTCTGGCACTTCTAGCCATAGGCCATGACGTTCCTTTTGCTGGACACTGATTTATACAGATGCTTGTGCTAAAAATGTATCAACTGAGTTGTTATAACTGATTAAATGTTTATGTTTAAACAAAGAATTCTGGAAGGGAAGAGTAGAGGTTTTTGAAATTGTTCTATAATTTTCAAATACTGCAACAGATCTTAGCAAAGCTCTGAATGTGTATTGCACCAGTCAGGTGATAGTGTGATGTCATTCTATAACCAGCACTGGGAGGATGGAACTCAGACAACAGCTTGTTTTGTTTTCTTTGGAACCTGATATAAAAATCTATGACAATTA
Source organism: Protopterus annectens (assembly GCF_019279795.1). Classification (NCBI taxonomy): domain Eukaryota; kingdom Metazoa; phylum Chordata; order Ceratodontiformes; family Protopteridae; genus Protopterus; species Protopterus annectens. The sequence goes on along the minus strand of NC_056745.1, from coordinate 1,566,876,094 downwards.
TCACAGTTGGTTGTCGAGTTCAGTTAGTTGAAATCTCATCACCTAGCCTTATGGAAGTAAGCATCTAGGCATCCTATCTTGCCTTGCTGTATTAATTAAGTTAGCTAGGAAACAGTTATTCTTTAGACAGGAAATAGTGAGATTAATTAAGTAGTGTTTTTCTGCACCTGTTAGAATCTGTCCAGCTATTTTTATTTCTCCTGTGACTGAAACTTTGATGTTTGTTTTACTTTGATATTTAGTATTCTCATGTTTTCTACTTTATTTATTATTAAATATTTTTATACCTTTCATTGTGGCCTGTCTTTACAGAATAATTTTAATCACCTCCTTCTTTCATACTTATTATAAACTTATCTCACTACTGCTATGCTTTGTACTCCTTCCTATTAACCTCTGAATTGTATTAGCTATCAGTTAGCAAAGTTTGGTACTAACGTATACTATCTTAGAAGGTACTACAGAGCTTGTTCTTGTTTAGCAAGGTCTCTATAGTATGTATTTGTCTCTACCTCTTATATATGTTTTCACCATTATATTGTAAAACTTTTGGCAATTATATGATGTTTAGCTATTATATAAATAACTTTTATTACCTAGCCTTAAAAATGTACTGTATCTATATTGCTAGTAACTTTAGTGGAGCTTTTCTCTCCGGGCCTCTACTGAAAATGGACATATATCCAGTTGGACTAGCCCAGTCAACAAATGTAAAATAAATAAAATAAATAAAAAAATAAAATGTCTTGAGAGTACATGTGCTCATTGTAGTGATACGTTACCCACTCCCTAAAGTCTGGCTGCTTTAGAGTTACACTCTACCATTTATGTTCATATTGATTTGATTCAGTATAATTCGATACCCTTGTAAGAGCCTGACAGTGGTTGACTGTTGGCAGCGAGATTACCTTGTAGTCTGGGCAGAAAATGGGTACAGCTAGTAAATCTGTACCAGTCTTTCCCAGGAGTGGTTGTGTGCATGAAAATCAAATACATAGATGTGGGTGTGTCAGCTATTTGGAACTGGGACACAGTGCTCCAGTGTAAGTCTTGTTTGGGATCTGGAGAGAGAGTCCAGTCCCAGTGGAGCATGTTCCCAGTGTGTGCTTGGGGGAAATTGTGTTTGATGCAGAGAGCTGCATGTGAAAATACTGTGTAAATCCATTCCTCTTTTTAGTGACCGTCTCTCACCGGTGTCAGTGCTGAGAATTGAGGCTTCTTGATTACTGGCTCAGGGTAAAGAGAGGCCGTCACAGTCCTCTTCAAAGGGAGCAGTCCGCCAGTGAAGGTTGAAAGGAGTGTCACCCATCATTGGCTCAAAGGTGACTCATTGATCTGTGAGGAGGATGCAGTGGGGACTGATAGAAACTATTACCTGTGAATTGTCCTTTGTACTACAGTTATTGGACCAAAAAGAAAACAAGAAAGATGTCCTCCCTTCCACAGGGCATACCCTACATATCTTTAGTAGCTAAAAAGAGTCAAAGGTGGCACTGGCAGACTGCACTTGCATCCAGGGTTTCGCATCCATGCTCCGGGGAGGAGGCAGCTTGCTGTAAGATGTTTGTTAGACCTCTGTGAGTTGAGCCAGCTAAACATCTGTCTGTGACTAAATCTCTAATGTCAGGAATTTTACTGCAGTAATGGTCCTACTGAAACATCTGCTGGTAGGATGAGTGTACTTACACAGCTGTACTTTCCTTGTTTGAGCTGCATTTCAGTTGCATTTTATTCTTCTGTGGGTTAAGTTACATCCTCTCAATGCATTGTACAAAGTCCTTTGAGTATTGTTTGCCCTGGCTGTTGATCTGTTTCATCTTGAACTTCTTTCTATAGGCAGATTCATGGAGTTTTTCACATCCACATAGGAGTACTAACATTTTTTCACTTTTGTGCCTCTGCAAATATGTTGACTTGTGAGCAGCTGGCCTCTTCTGCTTTAAATTCACAGATCTCTGTGTACTATTCTGACTGACATCTGCTCGCAGCACAAGAGGCATGTTCACGTCTTACTAGTTTAATGTTGAAGTATATGTAACTGTTAATGTTCATCGTGTTTCACTGTTGCAGTCATTACACTTGGGTTATCCTGCTGGCAGGCTACCCGCAGTCAGCCTGAGTTCCAAAGTCTTGGTCCGGCATCGGTTGATGTCGCCTCTTCCCTGACGTCAGTGCGCCAGGGGTATAAAAGATGCAACCGATGCCATTTTCTTCAGTCTTTCTTGCCGTGCGGTGCCCGAAGCAAAAGCAGTTCGCAAGTGCCGGTCGGCTGACTCATGATATTTTCGAAAGAGTTTCAGAACCGAAGTCTTCAATAAAGCTAAGTACCTCGTTGGGGAAACTTTTTCTTGCTCCATACCGACGTCAGTAAAAGTTAACAATTGTATTTCTTGTGGGAAGCAAATACCTCATAAGGATTTTCACTGTTACTATATTCCTTGCCTAGGCCCTGACCACGATGTTACTAGTTGTCGGTTTTGTGCTAGATTCAACAAACGCACTATTAAACGTCGGTTTGATTTTGCCTTACATTACTTTGGGCGAAGGTTTACCTATATAATGCCGTCAGAACAACCGATGACCGCAATTCATAAAAAACGCAAAGACAAGGAAAAGGACAGGCATCCGAGGTCCAAAACCGATGACGAAGCCTCTTCTAGGTCAGTCGCCGGTTCTCATTGAGGCGCTTTCGCAGCCCCTGACACCCGCTACCTCAGAGCCACAGGCCGTACCCGACTCCCACATGGAGACAACTAGGCCTCTGGATACTCAAGGTATTGGGCCTGTGGAAACTATTCCTTCAGATGGGTCCAGAGCCGCTGAGCAGCCATCGGCTTCTGAGGGTGTTTTCAGACCTTCACAGCTTACTATTAAGTCCTCTGCAACAGCCAAGGTACAGTCAAAGACACCAGTAAAGACAAGGAAACAAGTACAGCATTCTCAAGAACAGTAATCCATGCCAAAGAAACAGATGCTTAAAATGGCCGAAGACTTAATTACTTTGATCAGGGGATCCCATCCCCCTCCTGAAAAAAGGCCTAGGTAAGACACTGATTATGATTCCACTGACTATTTCCTCTGATTCCTCTTCAGATCAGGGTTATTCTCTCCCTCCCTATGAGGACTCTGATGCTGAAGAATCTATACCTTCAGCCTCTCCACCTGAGGATTATTCTTTTGGGGAAACTGCACACCATGAGGGAACATTTCCACTGGGAGAGCCAGGATTATTCAGAATCCAAGAAAAGGCTCAGAGAATTTCTTGTATTGCCTCAGCACAGACCCCTTGCTATCCCCCCTGTGCTTGATATTGTTGATGATGTTTTCTCTGAATCCAGTCTGTCTCCTGATTCTTTACCCCCTGCACCAGTCAAGCCAGACAGATATTACAGGGTCTCTGACTCTCATAAATTTATTTATAAAAACCCTGCTGTTGACCCAGAAACAATTTCTCAGGGTCCCAAAAGGGTTAAGGCTTCCACTGCAAAAAACCCTGTCCCCTCTGATAGGGATTCTAGAGCGCTGGATAGATGAAGGAAAAAAGTCTACACTTCTGCTACTTTAGCTGTAAGGGCTTTAAACTGCCAGTTTCACATGCTAAAATACCAACAGTACCTTATGTCTTTGTTAAAACAGAAAATGCTTACAAACTCAGAAAATCCTGACAATAAGGAAATGCAGGAATTATTTCATGCAGCTGAACAAGTGGGAAAGCATACTTTGCAATGTGGTTTTGATTTATTAGAGGCTTCTTGCAGAGCCGCAGTTACAGGCTCTGTCATTCGAAGGCATGCTTGGCTGAAAGAACAAAGTTTACCTGAACATGTTAAAGTACAGTTATTGGATGCTCCACTACAGCATGATACTTTGTTTGGTGTTAAGGCAGAAGAGTTGTTAAAGAAAATGGAGGATAAAGCAAAATCTATGTCGACAGTAAAGGATTTCTTACAGGTTCAACCACCTAGGTTTAATAGAAACTGGCCTTCAAAAAATTGGTCCTTTCAGGTCTCAGACAGGCCACAAAGAGGCAGATACAGACACCCAAGAGGCAGATCTCTGCCCCAAGGATCCTACAGACCTAAACAATGGGGTGCTTCTACCCCCAAAGGAGGAGAAGACAAATCACAACCTTACAGGAAACAGGCCCAATGACTTCCCTGTACAAAGGCCAAGCACTTACCTTTTGGCAGCCCCCCTAGGGGTAAAACCAGCACTTTTCACACAAAATTGGCACATAATTACTCGGGACAAATGGGTACTGAATATAGTTACTCAAGGTTACACGTTCCACTTTCACACCCTTCCAAAATCAAAAGATATGCCGAATCTGCCACAAAACCAATGGGCAGAGGCATAAAAGGAAATTGCTGCTCTCATGGACATGGGAGCGGTTCAAAGAGTACCACAGCAAGAACAGAGACAAGGATTTTACTCAAGTCTTTTCCTGGTACCCAGAAAGGACAAAGCCTGGAGACCAATACTGGACTTGTCAATCCTAAATACTTTCCTGGATGTTCCAAACTTCAAAATGTTGACACTACAGCAACTTCTACCCATGCTGGGCAAGAAGGTTGGCTAGTAACTTTGGACCTCAAGGAGGCATACCTGCATGTCTCAATCAGACAATCTGGCAGAAGATATCTCAAATTCATAGCTGGCTCAATGCATGACCAATTCTCTGTACTGCCCTTTGGCTTATCTACTGCGCCCAGGGTCTTCACAAAATGCCTGACACCAGTAATTGCATTTTGCAGACAAAGAGGAATTCAAATATATCCCTACTTGGACGACTGCCTTATTCAAGCAGAGAGCAAAGACATTCTACTAGGACATCTGGCGTTTGTAAAAACATTACTAATTTGCCTAGGGTACACTGTAAACGAAAATAAATCAAAACTAGTGTCCTCTCAAGAGATAATATTCCTGGGTGCAAGCTTAAATAGAACTGCCCAGATGGCTTATCTCCCACCAGACAAACAAAGGCAACTGACTCATTACTTTCAAATGATGGCAACAAAGACCCAGCTCCTTGCAAGAAAAATTCTACAGGCCCTGGGTTTCATGGCATCCTGCATTCTGCTAATTCCATATGCAAGACTGCATATGAGGAGACTACAATGGTAACTAAAAAGTGTTTGGATTCAACATTGCCACAGCCTGGAAACAGTAATAACTATAATTATCTGTCTACAACAGGAGTTTCTATGGTGGTCCCAGGCCTGTCACCTCAACAAGGGACAGCCCTTCACCTTGCCCACAGCCAGGCAGACAATAACAACGGATGCATCAGATTATGCCTGGGGGACACACATGGAAGGGAAATGTATTCAGGGCATGTGGCCCAAGGAACAAATGCATCTTCACATCAATCAAAAAGAGATGCTAGCTGTACAGAATGCCCTGACAGCCTTCAAGGATCTACTACATCCAGGACAACTATTGCTAAAGACTGACAACACCACAGTTATGTGGTACATAAACAAACAAGGGGGCACACATTCCTACCCCCTCTGCAGGCAAGCCATGACTTTGTGGAACACGGCACTGACCTATCGAGTACATCTACAGGCACAATTCCTGCCAGGAAAGAAAAATACACTGGCAGAAGAACTAAGCAGAAATCTCATGGATCTGCACGAATGGAAACTAAATCCACAGGTCTTCAGCATGATAACAAGGAAATGGGGACGCCCAGACATAGATCTTTTTGCCTCCCCACACAATTGCCAACTAAAGAAATTCTGCACAAGGACTTATCACTCACAAGCATGGAAAGTGGATGCTCTTTCATTCAGCTGGGAAACCCTGACAGTTTATGCCTTCCCTCCACTGCCTCTTCTTCCCAAGGTACTCCTAAAAGTCAGACAAGAGAAGCCAAAAATTATCCTGATTGCCCCAGACTGGCCACGCCAGCACTGGTACCCAATCCTAAGGAGCTCGTTTCAAGGCCCAGCCTGGCCTTAACCTCAAATTCCTCATCTCCTGACTCAAAAGAACAACCAGATGTTGCACAGTCAACTCAGAACCTTAAATCTGGCTGCATGGCAGATAATATAGTCACTCAAACCACACCTCTCTCTAAAGCTGTTATGGATGTCATTTTAGAAGCCAGAAGGCCCAGCACTAGGAAATCCTATGCAGAAAAATGGAAGAAATTCTGTACTTGGAACCAGGCCCAAGGACTCGAATCACTTGTTCCAAGTATACCTCAGATTTTACAATACCTAACTGAGATGCTGGAAAAAGGCCTTTCCTTTTCATCTATTAAGATCCATGCCTCTGCCATTTCAGCTCATTACAATACGGAACCTCCTATTTTTTCACATCCACTACTAAGGCAGTACCTCTGAGGGGCAAGAAACATAAGACCCCCAAGGAGAGTGCCAATACCTACTTGGGACCTCAATTTTGTTTTAGAAAAACTCACACTGCCTCCTTTTGAGCCAGCCAACACAGCTGATATAAAATTCTTATTGAAAACTGCTCTGCTTCTAGCAATAACTTCAGCAAGAAGAGTCTCAGAGTTGCAGGCATTAATGGCAGTGGAACCTTTCATCATTTTTCATCAGGACAGGGTCTCTCTAAGGGCAAACCCAACGTTTATGCCAAAGGTGGTTTCCAGTGTGTCTCTTAACCAAACTTTTCATTTGCCAACTTTCTATCCAAATCCCCAAAATAAAGGGCAGAGACTTCTGCCCACATTGGACATACACAGGCAGCTACGATTCTACTTGGACAAAACAAAAGCTTTCAGAAAAACTGAGCAGCTGTTTGTAGCTTATGCTGCAGGATCACAAGGAAAGCCTATCTCAAAGCAGGCAATTTCAAAATGGATAGGACACTGCATTCGCTTCTGCAAATCAGTGCCTAAGGTTATTAGGCCACATTCTACCAGGGTAGCAGCCACATCAGCAGCCTTCCTCAGGGGAGTATCAACCAAAGACATTTTAGAAGCTGCAACCTGGAGTTCAGTGCACACCTTCACAAAGCACTACCACTTACCTCTCTACTCTAAATCCAGAGCAGGCTTTGCCACTGCAGTCCTGCAGGGCCTGGTAGCCTCTCCTAATCCTATTTAGGCCCAGCCACCCAATCTCAGCTTTGGGGTTCAACCCAAGTGTAATGATTGCAGCAGTGAAACACGATGAACATAGTACAGTTGTGTACCTACCATAAATGTAGATGTTCGAGTGTATTCACTGTTGCAGTCCAGGTTACCCATCCACCATCCTCCTTTTCATTGCTGGGACTTTACTGTACTTCTCAACTCTATACAACCTATGTGGTGTATTTGCTTGTAGATGAAGGAAATGTTTATTTTAGTATATGCATACTTTTTGGCATACTTTTTTACAGCCTTCCTATTTGGGGGCACCTGACATCTGAGGCAAGAAAAACTGAAGAAAATGGCGTTGGTTGCATCTTTTATACCCCTGGCGCACTGACGTCAGGGAAGAGACTGCATCAACCGACGCCGGACCAAGACTTTGGAACTTGGGCTGACTGTGGGTAGCCTGCCAGCAGGATAACCCAAGTGTAATGACTGCAACAGTGAATACACTTGAACATCTACATTTATGGTAGGTACACAACTGTACTTTTGTGCCTGTTTCAAAACTCGTTCCTTGCTCATATTTCTGTTACAGGTTGCACCTTGCTCTAACAGCTTTCTTTGAGACATGGTTTTATCAGACATACTACTAATATAAACTACTGTACTATCCTGAGGTTAAATAAAAACTTAACAATATACTAAAACTATAACCTTTAATGAATGGAAGATGAAACTAGTATAATACGATTCAAATCACCTTACTAATATAAAGTACTATACTATCTGGAGGTAAAATAAAAACTTAATATACTATAACCTTTAACAAACGGAAGATGAAGCTACTATAGAATACTATTAAATCACCTTTCTTTAATGTTAAAAAGACATTAGAAGCCAAATAAAACATAAAATAGTTAATTTGAGCGCTTTCGTTCGTACATGTTCCAAAACCAACGTCATCAGAAAAAGTGTTAAAATATGAAAGAACAAACTGCCACCAGTTTTTAAATTAAAGAAACCATGACGTAACCATTCATCTGATCCACTTAAGATAACTTTTAGCATTCAAATGTTCGTTTAGTTCAGAGGGCGTGTCTGCCCTTAATCTATTATACCATTTGAGCTCTCTCACTTCAAGTTAAGGATTACAGTCACCATATGTAGTGTGCAGATGTTCTTCGTGTTTCACTGTTGAAATCATTACATTTGGGTAATCTGCTGGCAGGTTGCCCTCAGTCGGCCTGAATAACAAAGTCTTGGGTCCCGCGTCGGTTGCTGTCTCCTCTTCCATGATGTCTGGTCGTCAGGGGTATAAAACATGCAGCCAACCCCATTTTAATTAGTCTTTCTTGCCGCGTGGTGCCCGAAGCAGAAGCAGTTCGTAAGTGCCAGTCGGCCGACTCCTGAAATTTTCATATTCGAGTTTCAGAGCCGAAGTCTTCAAACTAAAGCTAAGTACCCTGTTGGGGAAACTTTTTCTTGCTCCTTACCGATGTCGGTAACAGTTAATAATTGCATTACTTGTGGGAAGCAAATACCTCATAAGGATTTTCATTTGTACTGTATTCCTTGCCTAGGCCCTGATCACAATGTGCCTTGCTGTCGGTTTTGTGCTAAATTTAACCAATGCACTGTTAATCATCAGTATATTTTTGCTTCTAAATATTTTGGTTCAAGATATAACTACCCTGAAATGTCGTTGGTTAGCAATCCGACTACCGGAGTTCACAAAAACGCAAGGAAAACGACCGAGACAGACCGTCGAGGTCCAAAACCGATGAAGCTTCTCCTAAGCCAGTCGCCGGTACATGATGAGGCATTTTCGCAGCCCCTGATACCCGCTACTTTTGAGTCACAGGCCTTTACCGAGACCAAGTCGGAGTCTGGTATGCCACGAGATTCGCAAAGTATTGAACCTGCGGATGTCTCTCCCTTGGATGGGTCCGGAGCCGCTAAGCAGGCACCAGCTACTAAGGGTGTTTTCAGGCCTCAACATTTTTACATTAAACCGACGCCAACAACAAAAACAAGGTCAAAAACAACTTCTGTGTCTAAAAAACTGACCCATGAGCCACATGCTCAGGCCCCTATGCCTAAAAAACAGAAGATCAAAATGGCTGAGGATTTAATTACCTTGATCAGGGCTTCCCAGCCCCCCCCTTGCTAAGAGACCTAGGCAAGGCACTGATTATGAATGGATTCCTCTTCTGATCAAGAATTTTCTATTCCACCCTATGAGGATTCTGATGCAGAGGAATCCATCCCATCTGCATCTCCTCCTGAGGATTATTCTTTTGCAGAGACTTTGCATACTTTAAGGGAACGTTTTCACTGGGAGAGTCAGGACTTCTCTGAATCAAAAAAGAGGCTTGGGGATTTCCTCCTTCTTCCTCAACATAGGCCTTTGGCAATACCTCCTGTATTAGACATTGTTGATGATGTGTTCTCGGAATCAAGCATGGCTCCTGATTCCCTGCCTCCGGCTCCTAGTAAGCCAGACAGTTATTACAAGGTTCCTGACTCCCACAAATTTCTTTTCAAAAATCCTGCTGCTGATCCTGAGATTATTTCTCAGGGTCCTAAGGGTGTTAAGGCTTCTACAGCCAAAAATCCTACCCCTTCTGATAGAGATTCCAGGGCGTTGGATAGATGGGGTAAGAAGGTTTATACGTCTGCAACCTTGGCAATCAGGGCTTTAAACTGCCAGTTTCATATGCTTAAATATCAACAGCATGTTATGGGCTTACTGAAACAGAAAATGTTGATTTCTGGTTGTGTGGAAAATAGAGTTACAGGATTTATTGCATTCAGCAGAACAGGTTGAAAAGCATACTTTGCAATGTAGTTTTGATTCCTTGGAGACCTCTTGTAGGGCCACCGTTACTGGATCTGTGATTAGAAGGCATGCTTGGCTCAAGGAGCAAAATCTGCCTAATCATGTTAAAGCTAAATTGTTGGATGCCTCTTTGCAGCATGATACTCTGTTTGGTAATAAGGCAGAGTAGGTTTTAAAGAAAATGGAAGACAAAGCTAAATCTATGCAAACTGTAAAAGATTTCTTGCAAGTGCAACCACCCAGGTTCAGTAGGCACTGGCCTACTAAAAATTGGTCCACTCAGGGCAAACCCAGGTGCTCAAAAGGCTCCAGATATCAATCACAGGGTTCTTACAGATCAAAGCAATGGGGTGCCTCCACCTCCAAATCTGGTGGAAACAAAGCACAACCCTACAGTAAGCAGTCTCAATGACTTTCCTCTACCATCTCCAAGCACTTATCTTTTGGCAGCCCCCTTGGGGGGGGGGGACTAGCACTTCATGCTCAAAATTGGCAGTTAATTACCCAGGACAAGTGGGGTATTAAACATAGTATCCCAGGGGTACAGATTTAATTTCCATACTTTGCCAGTTCCAAATGGATGGCCGTATCTGCCACAAAACCAGTGAGCAGAGGCCCAGAAACAAGTCATGTCCCTCATGGATATGGAGGCTATTCAACCGGTACCAGAAAAGGAAAAAGGACAAAGATTTTATTCGACTTTTCCTGGTACCCAGAAAAAACAATTCATGGCGTCTAATTCTGGACTTATTGATTCTGAACACATTCCTGGACATTCCAAAATTCAAAATTCTGACTTTACAACAGCTACTGCCTATGCTAGGCAAGAATGCTTGGTTAGTAACTCTAGACTTAAAAGAGGCATAGCTGCATATCCCAATAAGAGAATCATGCAGAAGATACCTCCGCTTCAAAGCAGTTTTTACTGCACCCAGGGTCTTTACAAAGTGCCTGGCACCAGTAATTGTATTCTGCAGACAAAGAAACATTCAAATTTATCCTTATCTGGACAATTGTCTCATTCAAGCAGAGAACAAGGACACTCTTTTTCAACATTTGGCGTTTGTAAAAAGGCTTCTAGCATGCCTAGGATACACCATAAACGTAAAGAAATCACAACTGGTACCCTCTCAAATAATTACATTCCTGGGTGCAAGCTTGAATACAACTGCCCAGATGGCTTACCTCACGCCAGACAAGCAAAGTCAATTGACAACATACTTCAAACAAATGGTAACAAAAACCCAGTTATCTGCAAGACAAATTCTGCAGGCTTTGGGGTTCATGGCATCCTGCATTCTACTAATTCCATATGCAAGACTGCATATGAGGAAACTTCAGTGGTACCTAAAAAGTTTATGGAGTCAACATTGTCACAGCCTGGAAACAATGATTCCTCTCATTCCCTGCCTACAACAGGAGTTTCTTTGGTGGGCAGAGACATGTCACCAAAACAAGGGACTGTCATTCACTCTACCTCCTGCCACCCAAACCCTAACTACAGATGCATCAGACTACACTTGAGGGGGCCCCACCTGGCAGGGAGATGCATTCAGGGCAAATGGAGCCCAAACCAAATGCATCTGCATATCAACCAGAAAGAAATGCTAGCTGTTCAGAATGCTCGGACAGCCTTTGAGGGCTTACTTCATCCAGGACAATTACTGATAAAGACTGACAACACCACTGCTTTGGGGTTCATGGCATCCTACATTCTACTAATTCCATATGCAAGACTGCATATGAGGAAACTTCAGTGGTACCTAAAAAGTTTATGGAGTCAACATTGTCACAGCCTGGAAACAATGATTCCTCTCATTCCCTGCCTACAACAGGAGTTTCTTTGGTGGGCAGAGACATGTCACCAAAACAAGGGACTGTCATTCACTCTACCTCCTGCCACCCAAACCCTAACTACAGACGCATCAGACTACACTTGGGGGGGCCCCACCTGGCAGGGAGATGCATTCAGGGCAAATGGAGCCCAAACCAAATGCATCTGCATATCAACCAGAAAGAAATGCTAGCTGTTCAGAATGCTCGGACAGCCTTTGAGGGCTTACTTCATCCAGGACAATTACTGATAAAGACTGACAACACCACTGTTACGTGGTACATAAGCAGGGGGGTACACATTCCTACCCCCTTTGCAGACTAGCCATGGCCTTGTGGAACACAGCCTTGACTTACCAAATAAATCTTCAAGCTCAATTCCTGCCAGGAAAGCAAAGTACTCTGACAGACGACCTAAGCAGAAATCTTATGGACCCGCACAAATGGAAACTGGATCCACAAATCTTCAGCATTTTAACACAGAAATGGGGGAACCCAGACATAGATCTATTTGCCTCTCCCCAAAACTATCAGTTCGACAAATTCTGCACAAGAACTCATCACAAAAAAGCATGGAGTGTGGATGCTCTATCCTTCAACTGGAAAAACTTATCAGTCTATGCCTTTCCCCCTTCTGCCTCTACTCTCCAAGGTCTTACTAAAAGTCAGACAGGAAAAAACAAAAATTATCCTAATTGCTCCAGGCTGGCCTCGCCAGCACTGGTACCCGTTTCTAAGGAATATATCACACCTTCCTCCATGGTACTTGCCTCAAACACCTCATCTACTGTCTCAGCAGAACTTTCAAATTCTGCACACTCAGCTCCAAACTCTGAATCTTACAGCATGGCTAATCAACTAATTATTCAAACCACATCTCTCAGTAAACCTGTGATGGATGTCATATTGGAAGCAAGAAGGCCTAGTACTAGAAATTCTTATGCTGATAAATGGAAGAGATTCTGCGCTTGGAACCAAGCACAAGGAATACACACAGCAAAGCCCAATATTCCTCCGATTTTACTATACTTAACTGAGATGCTTGACAAGGGCCTGTCTTTTTCTTCAGTAAAAATGTATGCCTCGGCCATCTTGGCTCATTACAGCACAGAGCCTCTCCTCTTTTCACATCTTCTGCTTAAACAGTATCTCAGAGGGTCAAAAAATTAAGGCCTCCCAGGAGTACACCAACTCCTGCATGGGACCTCAACTCACCCTGCCTCCTTTTGAACCAGCAGTTACTGCGGGTATAAAATTTCTATCTTGGAAGGCAACTTTTCTTTTGGCAGTCATTTCAGCAAGAAGGGTTTCAGAACTACAGGCTCTTATGACAGTGGAGAGCCTTTCATTATATTTTACCTGGACAGGGTGGCCCTCAGGACCAATCTTTCTTTTATGCCTAAGGTGGTATCCAGTGTGGCTCTTAACCAGACCATTCACCTGCCAACATTTTTCCCAAATCCGCAGAACAAGAGGGAGGCGGATTCTGCATTTTTTGGGGACAATACTTAAACAGGGCAAAATCGCTAAGAAAGTCTGAGCAACTACTGGTAGCATTTGCTGCAGGATCAGAGGGGAAGGCTATATCAAAGCAGACTATTTCTAAATGGATAAGCCACTGCATTCGTTTCTGCTATTTCCACCATGGTAAACCTGTGCCCAAGGGAATCAGATCCCATTCCACCAGGGCTGCCTCTACTTCAGCAGCTTTTCTCAGAGGGGTTCCAAACAGACATTCTAAAAGCTGCTACTATGAGCTCTGTTCATACGTTCACAAAGCATTATCATTTACCTCTCTTCTCTAAATCCAGGGCAGGCTTTGCCACTGCAGTCCTGCAGGGCTCATTGCTGCTCCTAATGCTGTTTAGTTCCATCCTCCCATCCATAGCTTTGGGATTCTACCCAAATGTAATGACTGCAGCAGTGAAACACAAAGAGCATAGTACAGTTGTGTACACTTACCATAAATGTAGATGTTCGAGTGTATTCACTGTTGCAGTCTGGGTTACCCACCCGCCATCCCACATTCTATACCTTTTCTTTCCTTCACTATACTCAAAAGCCTTTGTGGTGTAATTGCTTTTAGTTGAAGATACATTTTATGTTTCTAAAGTGCATTTATATATTTACAGTTTATTTATGCTCCCCATTTGGGGGCACCTGACATCTGGAGCAAGAAAAACTGATTAAAATGGCGTCGGCTACATGTTTTATACCCCTGAAGACCTGACGTCATGCAAGAGGAGACAGTGACCGACGCAGGACCTAAAACTGTGTTATTCAGACTGACTGAGGACAACCTGCCAGCAGATTATTCACTGTTGCAGTCATTACATTTGGGTAAACTCGAACATCTACATTTATGGTAAGTGTACACAACTGTACTTTTCTCCTCCACTAAAAATTTAAATTTGGAACACTGTGGGTTAGCTCTAAAATGTTTATCCAAGACATTTTTCAAGCTGCAGGTTTGTAGGGATAACAGCAGCTATACAGAATATTATACTTGTAATGCTGCATAAAGTAATCTAAGAACTAAACCTACATGGGAAAAGAGGTTTTACCAGTGCAAGCAGGAGTATAGGACGTAGGCATAAGGTGCTGGAATTTACTTGAGCAAATTAGCAATGGAGCCAAGATTTTGTTAGCAAATAACTGTAGTGGGAAGGATAATGGAATGGGATGAGGCCAAGCAGAAGTTTGGATTGCAGTTTAGCGACTTCTTGACTACCAGGGTTTGATAATTGAGTATAACAGAGAGAGAGGATTGCTAAATGACAATGACTCCAGTAGAATTTTTAGTTGAGTCTAGAAATCAAGCTGCTGTTAAAAAGGTGCAACTAGTATGGCATGTAAAATATTGCATGAGAACCATAAGACTCAGAAAAGGTTAGAAAAGATTAGGAATAGAGAATGGAAAGGTAGTATACAATGGAGTAATGGAGGACATCAGTACAACTTCAAGTATGCAGTCAAGCCCAGAATTATGAGAATTTTTGCTTGGAAGTGTTTGCTTAGGTGTTTTATATCCCAAGCAAACTTCAGAAGATTTCATCAGGTAAACAACAAATGCTGGAGACATGATTGGAGAGAAAGAAAGAGGGAGAGTGCGATAATTTGGCACATACACTTTGGGAATGTAATGAATTTGCAGACTTAAAAAAAAATCCATGGTGAGTATTTCGCCAGAAATATCAGGGGAGGAAGTGGTTGTAACTAAGGAAATGATTCTTTTGAGATGAGATATAGGATCTGAATTTATTAGTCATAGAAAGGCCTTACTAAGCTTAAGGCTACTGGCTGCCAAAAAAAAAAAAATACTAGAAAATGTTAATCAAAATTTAACTGTGACTGAAGTAATTAATATTGTAAAGGAGATTAATTAGAGGGTAAAGGGAAGAAGCAAATTGCATAGAAACAAATAGAATTCCTGGAAATAGTACATGCCGAATAACCAGGGAAAATAAGTGAAATTTAAGAGAAGGCAACATTTGAGCAGCTTATGTTAATGCTGGAGCAAGTAAAATTTTTTAAAAGAAAACATGCATATACTGCATGAACACAGCAAAGGAAATGTTATTTATCCTTTGTTGACCAGGTTAGTCCCAGCAGACGAGTAATCTCTTTTCATGGGATACATGAGATGATATCAGTACAAATAGGGGGACATTTGGCCAGGGCATCTGGGAACTTCCCCAAATCTTTTTGATAGGTTTTGTGTGATCTTTTACATGCACCTGAACTGCCACCAACTCAAGCAGATAGTGCCTCAGTTTATTGTCTCATACGGGCAGCTTGATTTGTTTACTTTTATTATATATGTACCTTTGTCACTTTAAAATATAACATTTAATAAATGTTTTAGAAAACACAATGAATACCCAGATTTCTTTTAAAGCAGTTTTGCAGAAAATTCTTTAAGCTGTGGTGAAAAAGGGAAGTAAAGTGCATGCTGCACTGTAATGTGTTTCCCTTACCGTCATTTATTTTATTTGTGCCCCACAGTGTCGTCATATCCTTAGTAACAAAAGATGTTTTCTTAACACCAATGTCAGGTGACCCTTATGACCCAGGAATTCAAGGTAGGTTCAGTGTGGAGACTTGAATGGGCACTCATCTGTGTACATACAGTATGTCTACATTAAAGTCACAACCAAAGTGACATATCTCACAACACCAGTGTGCCACCCAACAACAGCCCCTAAGACAAGACAGTGTACCCAACACTTTAGTCATAGGTGACTGTATAGTCAGGCACACTGATGTCCCACTCACCAGGCTGAACAAGGAGAAAATTACAGTCAGCTGCCTGTCTGGTGCCAGGATCCGCCACATAACGCATGCACTCATGTCACTCCACAACAAGTACAAATGCGACTCTGTCATTGTCCGTGTTGGAGTGAATCACTTGAGACGTACCTCCCTGGACTACATGAAAAGAGACATGGAAGAGCTCTCGGATCATGTGGCCCAGACAGGTATGACCCTAGCCCTGAGTAGCATCCTGCCTTCGCCCAGAATGATACTACAGTATAAGGACAAAATGATTGACTTCAACAATTGGCTAAGCTTCTGCTGTCATTCAAAGTGGATCCAGTATCTGTGTGCCTGGGAAGACATGATCGACAAACCACGATGCTTTGCCAGAGGTGGTCTGCACCTTTCACCCCTGGGATTCAGGTTACTGGCTAAAGCTCTTGCCACCCCTATAGTGCCTTTTTTTAGGCAAGGTTCAAAGGAAAAAAACACCACTGTAACAGATGCAAGCATGCAAAATCTGAAGGTAATGCTACTTAATGCTAGAAGTCTAAACCTCAAAATGCACTCTCCCAAGGCACTCCTAAAAATGGAGAACATCGATATCTGTGTAGTAACTGAGACCTGGTTCAAGGCTCCAGAGAGCACTGCTGCAATACCAGTCTACAACTCTTACCACACTTTTCGGCTACCAAACCAAGACTGAAACACTAAAGGCAGTGAAGTGTCCATATTCACCAAGGATATTCACACCTCCAGGCTAGTTGCCCAACACAATGCATCTGCAATTCTCCAGGTGCAACTAACACTAGGTAAGACTGCAATCCAAATTGTAGCTTGCTACAGATCCCCCACCATGCCCCAAGATTTTCACTACACCTTCTTTTTAATTACTGGAAAATATTAAGATACAACTAAACACCCTAATACTGGGTGATTTCAATTACCCTGCCATTAACTGTGAAAACTTCTCTGATACCAACACCTTTTCCCAACGGTTCTTGGAATTCATAAATTACAACGCTCTGGATCAACTAATCCATTGTCCCACCAGGGGTTCCAATATCTTAGAAATGTCTGGTGTCATTCAAAGGGGATCCAGTGTCTGTCTGCCTGGGATGACATGCTGACAAGCCCACGCTGCTTCTTAAGGACGGCTTGCACCTGTGTCACCCCTGGATTCCGGATATTGGCTAAGGCTCTGCCACCCCCATAGTGCCTTTTTAGGCAAGGCTCAAATTCTAAACCTACCACCCTAGAAAACAAAAATGGGAAGAAATTGAGGGTAATGCTGCTCAATGCCAGAAGTCTAAATCTCAAAAGGCCCTTCTCAGTATGGAGAACATCGATGTCTGTGCTGTAACTGAAACCTGGTTTGTATCCATATTCATAAAGGATACTCACACCTCCATGGTGGCAACAACGCATGAAAGCTCGAAACCATCCAGGTGCAACTAACCATAGGCAAAACTGCTCTACAAATTGTAGCATGCTACAGGCCACCCTCTCAAACTCAGGAACCCCACACAGCCTTCCTGAAGACACTGGAGGGTATAAATGTATCTCCAAACACCATCATATTGGGTGACTTCAACTACCCGAATATAGACTGGGAACATTACTCAAGCCCTAACTTTCTAGCCACGGTTCCTGGAGTTCATAAGAGAAAATATACTAGATCTCATTGTCACAAACATGGGGACAAAATGCTCCACACGGAATATATCCCTCATTGGTGAGATCTGATCATAAACTAATCTCACTGGAAAAAGCAAACTTCACACTACATCCTTCAGGCCCTGAGTCAGAGGAAACCACAACACAAATGCCTTCTATGAACACCTCCAGGACTGCATGGATCAGGCAATCCCAAATAAAACCAAGACTCTTTCCACAAGGGCAAGCGTCCAGTCTGGTGGACCCCAGCCATTAACAAACTTTACAATAAGAGGAGAAAGCTATTACATGATAGAACAAAATCCATAAAAGGAAGTCACCCTGATCATTATTAGTAAAAAATACGAGCACTCATAAAATCAACTAAGGCCAATTTTGAGAGAAAAATTGCCATGGATTCAAAGGACAATCATAAGGCCTTTTTCAGCTATGTTAGGAACCTGGGTGGAAACTCACAGATATGCTCAGAATTAGTCCAAAATGATACAAAAATCACTGAACCCACAGACATTGCCAACATACTGGCAGACAGGTTCAAACTCACCCCCTCCCCCCTAAAGGAGAGAACTATCCCAGCCGAAAGTGTGTAGCCCCGGACATCTCATCTCAAATGTGAAAGAAAGCTGCTCTCTAAGCTAAAAAACACAGCATCAATGGGACGGATGGTGTCCCCGAAATGAGGAATTAAAACCGCACATAAGGCAGCTGTTTAATCTCAGCCTAGTTGCTGGCACTCCAGCCGCCGTCACAAAGTGTCCCACAGGGCTCGGTCCTTGCCCCTTATTGTTTGGCATCTACTTCTCAGAAGTACACAGGCCAACATGGGAGGACTTTGGCTGACAAAGTTTGCTGCAAACTGGCGCCATAGTGGAAAGTGCATCGGACACGGGCTTAAGTTAAATAACAAAAAAAATATAGTCATACCCTTCGAAAACAAGGTAACCCAAGGCTACCATATAGGTGAAGAGGTTATCAGGGACCTGGACCCAGGGTGACAGTGGCCCTTCTTTTGACACACTCACATTGCTAAAGTGGTTAGAAAGACCTTCTACATTGCCCACCTGAGACTAGTGGAGGTCATTGTTCCCCATACTCTTCACTTATCAGACCAATCTCACCACATCTGCAGCAATTGGAGAGACCCCAAAAGTTCTCACAAAAAGGATAAGGGACTCCAAAATCTGTCATTGTCCCCGAAATTAATGGACACATGCTCCCTCAAAAATCCAAATCCACCAAAACCACTAGAGCAAGCTTACTCTAAACCTTAGCACGGACTTAGACCTGGTCATTACCAACACGGGAGATAGATGCTGCACACCAGTGGTCACCCCCTCATTGGTCAGGTCTGACCATAAGCAAATCGCCCTTGACATCCACATCCCACCCCCACCCCCCAGTAAGGAAACCTCCGTAAAACACTTCTCCAAAGCCAACTTCATGCTACTCAGGTCAGAAGTGACAAACTTCATAACACCCATGTAGACGGGATCTGAAAGTTCGACTGCTGAATCGTACACTAAGGTACTGTATGAGCATATCCACTCGTGCATGAATCGTGCCATCCCAAATAGAACCAAGATGCTCTCCTCCAAAAAAAAAAAAAAAGGAAGCCAATCTGGTGGTCCCCTGCCATAAACAAACTATACAACAGAAGGAAAAAACTGTTGCAGAAAAGAGGAAAATCCTAGGATGCAAAAAACTCACTTGCCAGCCTCAGTAAGAAGCTGAGATCCCTCATAAAATCCTCAAAAGCTAGTTACAAAAATAAAATTGCCAAAGATTCCAAAGACAACCACAAGGCATTCTATAGTTATGTCAAGAATCTAAATGGCAATGCTCAGATCTGCTGTGAGCTACAACAGAATGGCATTAAATATACTGATCCCAAGGATATTGCCAATATCTTGGCAGATTAATTTAGTGCCAATTTCACCCCTCCTCTCACTCCCTAAAGAGCCCATCTCATTACCAAAAGATTGTCAAATTCCAGTAATCACAGCCACACAGGTAGAAACCTCACTCTCCAAAGCTAAGAATACAACATCCATGGGACCACATGACATCCCGGGCTGTGTACTACATGAACTACAAAATGAACTGGCACCTCACCTAAGTGGCATGTTTAATCATAGCCTCACCTCAGACTTCATGCCCACTGAGTGGCGCACAGCTGCAGTTATCCCACTCCACAAAGGGGGATCCACCTTGGATCCCAGGAACTACTGTCCCATCAGTCTGATGAGCCTTATCTGCAAGGTCATGGAACGCATCGTCATGGAACTTATAAACAACGACATTGGCAACCTTCAAACACTGGACCCCACCCAGTTTGGGTTCGAGAAGGGCCGATCTTGTCTCCTGAACCTGATTGGCTTCTTCGAATCAGTCCCCAGAGCTGTTGACGAGGGTAAGGTGGTCCACAGAGCCTATCTGGACCTCGCCAAGGCCTTCAACACCATCCCCCACTCTGGAATTATAGATAAACTTACTAAGCTGGGCATAAATCCCTACATCACTCGATGTGTTGCCAACTGGCTTACTGACAGAACCCAGACGGTAAAAGTAGCCGACTCCAAATCCATCTCCAGACAAGTGGAGTACCTCTAGAACCCAGACTGTAAAAGTAGCCGACTCCAAATCCAGCTCCAGACAAGTGGAGTACCTCAGGGTTCAATCCTGAGACTGCTCTTGTTTGGCATCTACTTCTCTGAAATACAGGCCAACACTAAGGGACTCTGGCTAGCAAAGTTCGCAGATGACTGCAAACTGGGAGCCATTACTGAATCCCCAAATGATGTGGATAGTCTACAAAAGGGCCTTACAGAAACAGATGCTTGGTGCCTGAGCCATGGGCTCAAGCTTAATGCCAAGAAATGTATAGTTATCCCTTTTGGGAAAAAACATGTGCCCATGAATTACCACATAGGTGCAGTACACTAAACACCGAAAGTGTGATGAGAGACTTAGGGACACAGGTGGACAGTGGTCTCACCTTCGATAACCACATCGCCACACCAGTCAGCACACCTCATCACTAAGGGCTTTTCATCCAGGAAAAAGGAGGTCATTGTCCCACTGTACTCATCCCTCATTAGACCCGTTATAGAGTATAATGCCCCATTTGGTATGTACCTCACAAGACATCTGCAACAAAACATGCTGGAGGGATAGGTTCCTGACCCAGAGACTCCCCGTACTCTGGACTAGACTGCCCATACATGTCTAGCAGAGCGCCTCCTTGGCCGTCTTCAAAAGGAACCTTGATGATTGGATGGGAGACAGGAAATTCACCCCAGGGATCATATCAGTCACCCCGCTAGACAGGGGTCCAGGGAAGTAAATATTGTGGGAAGAAATATCCAGGGAATTGTTATGGCTAGGCTTGTATAAGGCCCTAGGGCCAATAGCCTAGTACCAACCTATGAACCTATAAAGACTGGACACAACCCCTCACAAAGCCTACCCCGTTGTCAATGGCTGTTTGGTTGACTTTTTTTTTTTTTTTTATAACTGGGTTGTGGCTGAATAAAAATGTAACAAAGGTTTTGTGAATATACAGCCCAAATATATTATAAATGACAGGGAAAGAAATACACTGCCACACTTGAACTACCATATCCTGCAATCTACCAAATTAAGCATTTTCCCGTCTTGAACCTTTAGGTTCACAACTGCCCCCTGGTTGTTTATGAAGTGCACGTCAACGGTCGCAGCCTTTTTGTGACTGAAGGATCTGTGTCTTCCTGTACTTGGACAGTTGGGTCCTTGCTACAGCAACCAGAAAATCTGTAATAGAAGCCTGAGATTACTTTTTTACAGCTTTGCCTATCCTTAGGCATTTCTGCAAATTATAAAAAAATCACACCTTCAATCTTTTCAGCTAAGCACCTTCATTTGAAAACAGCTATTCACAGCCTTCTGCTGAACATCCCACACTGATAAATGTTTGTTCACTCTCAAAACTCTGTATACATGTCTATCATCAGCTAAATCCTTCAGATTTACTGGTGTGGAAATTCATAGGTTTCATGGAGACATGAGTTGCAATGGTCTACTAAGACAGATGCCACGTGAGGATAATTCACTGGATGCTTTCCATGCAGTGGTAACAACTATCAGATCCTCCATCCACCGCTGTTCAGATAACCCATATTTACAAAACTCACATGAATTGGTGGCTGACTTCACCTTGCAGATGGGTAAAATTGTTTGTTGAAATGATGCCTCAATACAAACAAAAAAATTGATTTCAATTATTGCCTGAGTTTTTGGTGTCATTTTAAGGGGGTCTGATATGTATTTGCCTAGAAGGAGATGATCAGCCGTCCAAACTGCTTTGCAAGAGATGGCCTGCTCCTGTCTACCAGGGTTTTCACATACTGGTAGAACATTTTCCCCCACTCATACAGTGCCTTTTCAGGCGTTGTCAGTCTTCTATCTCCACCAACCTAGCCATGACAAATCTGGACAATATAAAAGTGCTGCTCACTTCTAGCAACTTCAGAAAATGTATTTCCTAGAAGCTTTTCTGATCTGGAAAATACTTACATTTGTGTCATCCCTAAAACATGGCTGCAGTGCTTTGATAATACCCATACCTACCAGGATTTAATGCCCACCACTCATTCAGATCTGCTAGTGAGGGCATTTCTGTTATAAGTGGAAGTGGTGTGTCCATATTCTTCCAAAAACCCATAACTTTCAGACTTCTTAGGCAAGATAACCACCTGGAACTTGTCCACCTAGAAGTAACTATCAGTAATGCCCCTGATCATGTACTGGCTAACTACAGAACCCCTTCTGTGACTCCCATTACCCGCAAGTCTAAACAGCCTTGACTTCCTTACTATAGAAGCAAGCACCATTGTTCTTGGTGATATGAACAGCCCATTAATAAACTGGAAGACCTATACTACTTCTGCAAATAAATATGAACAGCTGTACCTAAACTTCATCAATGCAAACTCAACCACATAGTTCTCACCCCTAAGAGGAGGGCATGTTTACTTGACTTAATCATTGCATTCATATGTTCATAGGTAAATAAAATAATTTCATCATCACTGGTCTGGTCTAACCAGTATTTGGTGGTTTTCACCTGTAGGACCCAACCTAACAAGGCCATCCTGTTATCTTTTGTTGAAACTAGCTAATAACCGGATGTACTTCAAAAGCCCCCTTCTGCTCTTCTTAAGGACCACTTGGTCAACAAATGTGCATTTGTAGAGCTGCATTAAGACATCAGTTTTAATCTGCCCCAAATACAATGGCAAATTTGGGAACAAACCACTGTGGTGGACTACTGGTATAAATAAACCTTGAAAAAACCAAAAAACAAATTCTTCATCCTTAGGATCAAATTGTAAACCTCAAGTTGTAATACTAAACTGAGGAAACTAAGCCAATCAAATCCCCTAAAGCTAAGTATGAAATGAAAATCACAATCACCACCACTAGCAATGACCACATTAAGTCCTACTTCAGCTACATTAAGAATTTTAGGAACAATGCCCAGTACTGTACTGAGGCAGTTCACACCAATATTACTTGAGGAACATAGCAAACATATTAGCTGACACATTTAGTTCAAGCTTCTCACCTTGTCACTCCCCACCCACCTTTCATATGATAAAATGTCTATAACCCT
Organism: Protopterus annectens; assembly: GCF_019279795.1. Taxonomy (NCBI): domain Eukaryota; kingdom Metazoa; phylum Chordata; order Ceratodontiformes; family Protopteridae; genus Protopterus; species Protopterus annectens. The sequence continues at coordinate 1,566,852,787 of NC_056745.1, read as the reverse complement.
TACCAGGGATAAACACTGGGCAAATGCCTTTGGAGGTAAAGTAACAGTAGTTCAGTGGGGACTGCCAAAGTACTGGCTTTAACAGCCTTGTCTACAAAACAGTGAAATACATCATTATAGACCTCCATAAACAAAACAGAATAATAATTTCCTTTATGCCTGTACCATACTTAACATCAAGAAAACAGACTTTGATAAACTCGAAGTTTGCTATAGCAAGATTGCTAAGTTTGCCACAGACTCACCACATAGGTCTTCCCACCATTGCCTAACCCTAAAAGAACTCTACTGGTTAGAAATACCTCAAATACTGACCTTTAATCAACTGACAGTACCTCATAAAATACTCCACCAGCCTTAAAAAAATGACATCTATCCATAATATAATAGTACCTTATACCAACAACTGCATACTGTGCTCTACCAACAAGTCCTTACTAAAAGTAACCAAGGCTGCAAATACTGCAGGAGAAACCCTTTACTCCAATTATGTAGCTAAAATCTGGAATGCTCTTCCAAACTCTGTTAGATCAACAACAAATACTGCTCTTTTTAAAAAACTACTTAAAATCACTTAAACTCCTGGCTTTCTTCAGATAATACCCCAGGTTAGCTTTAAAGGTGTACAGCACTATCCCTTGACCCAGAGTTTTTTAAACAACACACCCATTCTACTACTTGTGGTTTTAGGACTGACGTTAGGTCGTCAGTAGTATAAAGTAAGGCAGCCGATGCCATTACATCAGTCTTTTTTGCTGTGGAGCCCGAAGCAGAAGCAGTTCGCACGAGTGCCGGTCAGCTGCTACCTGGGTTTCTCTGATGCAGGGGATTCCATCCCTTCTGCCTCTTCCCTCAGAGAATTTTTCCATTTGGGAAAACCTTCATACCTTAAGGGAGCATTTCCAGTGAGAGAGTCAGGACTACCCTCAGTCTAAAAAGAGACTCAGGGAATTCTTAAGTCTTCCGCAGCACAGACCCTTGGCCATCCCCCCACTCCTGGATGTTGTGGAGGATGTTTTCTGGAATCCAGCTTGACTCCTGACACCCTCCCTCCTGCACCCAGAAAACCAGACAGGTACTGTAGTCCTTGACTCGCACAAATTTATTTTCAAAAAATCCTACTGCTGTCCCTGATGTAATTTCTCAAGGGCCTAAAGGGATTAAAGCAACCTCTGCTAAAAATCCCACCCCCTCAGATAGGGATTCCCGAGCACTAGACAGATGGGGTAAAAAAGTATACACCTCTGCTACTCTTACTGTCACGGCACTAAATTGTCAATTCCATATGCTAAAATTTCAGCAACATACCATGGAACTCCTCAAACAAAAAATGTCTTCATTTCCTGCTTGTGCAGAATCTAAAGAGTTGCAAGAGTTAATACATTCTGTATGATCTAAAGAGTTACAAGAGTTAATGCATTCTGCAAGCCAAGTAACTAAACACACCTTGCACTGTGATTTTGATGCCCTAGAAGCTTCTTGCAGGGCAGCAGTCACCGGATCTGTCATTAGCAGGCATGCATGGCTTAAGGAACAGCCCTTACCAGACCATGTCAAATCTAAATTGTTGGATGCCCCCTTGCACAAAGACAACTTATTTGGCACTAAGGCAAAAGAGGTATTAAAAACGATGGAAGCCAAAGCAAAATCTATGCAGACAGTTAAGGATTTCTTACAGGTCCAGCCACCCAGGTTCATCAGGCATTGTCCCACCAAGCACTGGTCCTTGCCTGCTCCCACTAAGCCAGTCCAGCCCAGACCCCAGGGAACCAGACCCCCCCCCCTAGACAGCATCCACAGGGAATGCAGACATCTAAGCAGTGGACTACCTCCACTTCAAAACCAGGGAGTTCTAAGCCACCCCTGTATGGTAAGAACTCACAATGACTCAACTCCCCCACCCCCTCCCTCTGTCCACCTTCACTTACCCCTAGGAGGAAAACTCTCCTTTCACGCAAGCAGCTGGGCCATCATTACCAACGACCGCTGGGTTCTCAGCATAGTGTCACAGGGATACAAATTTTATATCCACACCCTTCCTACCCCAAAAGGGTTCCCAGATCTACCTCCAAACCAATGGGCAGAGGCGCAAAAGCAAGTACTTTCCGTGCTCTGTATGAGGGCAGTAGAGCACGTTCCTGCAGAGCAGAGAGGCCAAGGTTTCTACTCCAGACTTTTTCTGGTACCCAGAAAAGAGGGCACCTGGCACTCCATCCTCTATCTATCTATTCTAAACACTTTCCTGGTGATCCCAAAATTCAAAATGCTCACCCTCCAGCAGCTGCTACCCATGCTCTCCAAGGATGCTTGGCTAGCCACTACAGATCTAAAAGTGGCCTACATCCACCTTCCTATCAGGGAATCATGTAGGAAATATCTCCATTTCAGGGCAGGATCTCAGCACTTTCAGTTCTCTGTGTTTCCCTTTGGCTTATCTGCTGCTCCCAGAGTTTTCACAAAATGTCTGACTCTGGCCATTGCCTTTTGCAGACAAAGGAATATCCAGATTTACCCATACGTAGACGACTGCCTAATTTAGGCAGACAGCCAGGAAAAGCTTCTCAAGCACCTGGCCTTTGTAAAGTCCCTACTAACCTCACTAGGGTACACAATCAGTGAAAAGACATCAAACAGGTGCCCACCCAAACAATTATATTCCTGGGAGTAAGCCTGGACACAGCATCCTAGATGGCATACCTTACACCAGAAAAGCAAATTTTCCTGACAGCCTGCTTCTCTCAACTAGCCACCAGACCCCAGCTATCTGCAAAGAAAATCCGGCAAGCTCTGGAGTTCATGGCATCTTGCGTACTACTCATTCCATAAGCCAGACTGCATATGAGGAAACTTCAGTGGTACCTAAAAAGCCTTTGGTGTCAACACTGTCAAAACCTGGAGACTCTCATACTATAATTCCTTGCCTCAGAAAAGATTTTCTTTGGTGGGCAACAGCATGCTCCCACAACAAGGGACTACCTTTCTCACCACCACCCCAGATGCCCAGTCCCTCACCACAGAAGCATCAGACTATGCCTGGGGTGCACACCTGGATGGCAGGGCAAATGGAACCCACAGCAAATCCCTCTGCATATCAACCAAAAAGAGATGATGGTTGTCCAGCATGCCTTGTTAGCTTTCAAGCTCCTTCTCTCCCCAGGGGCTCTCCTGATCAAAACAGACAAACACCACTGTAATGTGGTATATCAACTAGCAGGAAGGAACTCGCTCTTACCCTCTATGTAGGCTGACCATGACCCTTTGGCACACAGCCTCTGCCATGCAACTCCACCTATTAGCACAATTCCTGCCAGGTTCTCTCAACTCTCTGGCAGACCAATTATGCGGAAATCTTCTGGACCCACACGAGTGGCACCTCAACAGAAGAACCTTCACCCTAATAACTCAGAAATGAGGCACCACGAAGGTTGACCTCTTTGCCTCCCACACCAACTATCAGCTCAGCAAATTCTGCACCAGGGAGCATCACTGCATGGCTTGGAAGGTGGATGCCCTGAACTTCCCCTGGGTCAATATATCGTTCTATGTCTTTCCTCCACTACCTCTCATCCCCAGGGTACTGTTCAAAATAAAGGAGGAAAAACCAAGGGCAATTCTTATAACTCCAGACTGGCCTCGCCAGCACTGGTACCCATTGCTGCGCAGCCTGTCCCCACTGCCACTATGGCATCTTCCTCAGATTCCAAACCTCCTGACCCAGAAGGAAGGGGAATTCATGCATCCCCAATTGCAGACACTCAGTTTGGCAGCTTGGCTTATTCCCTAACCCCCGATCAATTGGCCAACCTCGGTAAACAGGTTCTAGATGTTATAAATGAGGCCAGACGCCCTAGCACTAGAAAGTCTTATGCTGACAAGTGGAAAAGGTTTTGCACCTGAATTTAGGCTAAGGGAGCCAATATGGCACAGCCCTCACTCCCTCATCCTGGATTACTTAGCTGACCTGCTACACAGAGGCCTCTCTTTTTCCTCTCTTAAAATTCATGCCTCTGTCTCTCTCATTTTCCCACTGAGCAGCCCCTTTTCTCACACCCCTTGATCAAACAGTTCCTAAGAGGGGCTAGCAACTTGAGGCCACCCAGAAGAGCACCAACCCCAGGTTGGGACCTTATCTTTGTGTTGGAAAAGCTCACCCTGCCCCCTTCAAACTAACTTCTTCTGCAGAGCTAACATTTCTCTCCTGGAAGACAGCTTTCCTTCTGGCCAGCACTTCAGCCAGAAGAGTATCCGAGCTGCAAGCACTCATGGTTGTGGAACCCTTCATCATCATCCATGTTGACAGGGTATCCCTCAGGCCTAACCCATCCTTCATGCCCAAGGTGGTGTCCAGCATGGCTTTCAACCAATCCATTCATTTGCCCACCTTTTTTCCTAATCCCCAGAACAAGGGGGAAAGGATTCTGCACTCTCTAGATGTGCACAGACAGCTCAGATTCTATCTAGACAGGACTAAATCCTTCAGAAATTCTGATCAATTGCTGGTTAGCTTTGCTACAGGAGCAGAAGGCAAAGCCATCTCCAAATGGATAGCACACTGCATCCATTTCTGCTACAAACAACACAGAAAGCCTTCCCCCAAGGGGGTCAGGACTCACTCCATCAGAGCTTCCTCAGAGGAGTCCCCACCAGGGATATCCCGGAGGTTGCCACCTGGACATCTGTTCACACTTTTACCAAACATTACGCCTGGCTGTCTTCTAAAAATCCCGGGCAGGGTTTGCCTCTGCAGTCTTGCAGGGCATCCTAGCCAGCCCCTACTTTCCTTGACTGCCTCCACCCATTTCCTCAACTTTGGGAATCGACCCAAATGTGATGACTGCAACAGTGAAACACGAACATAGTACAGTTGTGTACACTTACCATAAATGTAGATGTTCAAGTGTATTCACTGTTGCAGTCCTGATTACCCACCCTCCATCCCCTTTTTTTCTTCTCTTTCCTTACAAGAGACATATTTGTATTTACTTTCTACTGGTGGGGTTCTTCCACCAGAACCTGGCTCCTACTTGGGGGCTCCTGACAGGTTAGGGCAAAAACAACTGATGTAATGGCGTCGGCTGCCTTACTTTATACTACTGACGACCTGACATCAGTCCTGAAGCGGCAGCAACCGACACAGAAATATTAAGCCTCTGGTATTCGGGTCGGCCGAGGGCTACCCTGGCAGGGATGACCCAAATGTGATGACTGCAACAGTGAATACACTTGAACATCAACATTTATAGTAAGTGTACACAACTGTACTTTTCTGTTCTAGGTTCAACTAAAAACTCAACAAGTGCAAGTCTTTCGTTTAGGATTCTGATATCCCTTTTTCTGTCTGTATTCTGATATCAGTCCCCAATAGGGAATGCAATCAGTAGCCTGAAATCCAAATGTCTTCTTGACCTCTTCCCATTCTGTTACCTTTTCTTTTCTATTTATTCCTAATACCTTCAATTTTTTTGCCAACTTCCTCCAGCAAATTCCATCCCCCTCTTCTCTGTATCCCTAATTACAGTCATCCTTTATTGGCAGAATCTCCTTTCTTCATTCTTGTGTTGGCTTAGTTTTTGGTATACTTTCTGCTACTTTATGAATATAATATTCTATTTGACTGTTATTCTCCTTAAGGATCTGCATCCAAAACTCCATTTTTAGTTATTTCTTGAATTACTCCCCTGCTTTCATCATCACCATCATCACTTTCCACTTCAAAATATAGCTTTCTGCTTGTGTTATGTATAAGAGCCTTAACTCTGTAGCTTTGAAATATCCCTTCCAATTAGGTAATCCTAAACCTCCAAGTCTTGCCCTCTTTCCCTCCCACGTAAAATCCTTCAACTCTGTTACTGTCCACAACTTCTTCTCTGGTCATTAAAAATGTCTGACCTGCCTATAAAACTAAAAGGACTGAAAACGTTTTATTGCTTGCGTCTTGCTATCCATATCCATAGGCAAGAGCTTCCAGTTTCTCAGTTTTTGTATTATCTTTCATTTAGGCTCTTCCCACCTCTCCTTAACTGCCTTAACCAAATTCTTTTTAATCCATACTCCTACATTTTTATCTTATCCCCATAAGTATGGGTACTGCTGGACCAATTCATTTGTCATTGAATAGTTTATAGCTGTTTGTTTTATCTTCATTAGTTTTATATCTTGAAAAAAAAACAGAACTGTCTCAGAATATTTCACAACACTGACATGTCCTATTCTGGTCCCATCAGGGGTGAAATATCACATGCAGATAATGGCAACTTTTCTTGAATACAGTACGAATGATATCCTTGAATTTTTGAGTCTTTTATTTTCTTTGTCAGTAGTTCTAAATTTAACGCAAATAAGAAAGGGGAAAGAGGACACCCCTGCCTGGTTCCTCCTTTCAGACAAGTTATTTAAGAAGAATCCTCCCATTTTGATTTTTGCCTCCAGTTCCTCATACATCCTTCTAATTAACTTTTATTATTGTGTCAGGGAGTGCAAATGCTTCATTGCCCTACTCATAAAATCCCAGCTTACTGTGTCGAATGCATTCTCTGCAAAGATCCATGAGTAACAGCTGCATTTTCTTACATTCTGCTTCTCTCTGGATCATCGTTGTTCTACTGATGTTGTCAATTGTTTGTGGTCCATATCTGTCAATTCTGGCATCACATTTGCCATTCTTTTCATCATTATAGGCCTAAACATTTTATAATCATGTTATTGAATTGAGATGTTCAGTGCCAAGGCAAGGCTCAACGCCAGTGGTGGTCAGGTTTGCAGAAGCTTTCTTTTGCGTTCAGGAGAAGTTTTCTGGTGTTCCTTCTCCTTCCACATTTTAGGGGTACGGAAAGTCGACCACTACTTAAACTTTTATCAACCCAGAGCTCAGAGGCTTTCCTCACTAGTTTTCAGATTTTTTCTTACTGGCACTGAATAAGGTGCTCTGATGGATTCTGCACTGTTTTCTTGTTTGATTGCAATGTGTATTTTATTGCTATATATCAAATTCCTTTTTCCTTCCATATTAAAAGTTCTCCTTAAAAGAGAAAAGAAAGTTGTCTCTCTTGACAAGTCATAGACATTAGAAAAGATTAATTACTCATGTACTGAGGGAAGAGCTAGAAACCAGAAGTTTTATGAAATGGGGGAAAAAAAATTCAAGGTTTTCCCTGAGAATGTTCAGACTTTGTCGTACACCAGTCTGCTGTGTGAGGTAAGACTAAGTGTTTACTAATAAAAAAATTGTCTTTAGCATGCGTATTGTGGCTTGGAATATCCAGTTTAAGACCTTGAATCTAGTGAATGTGACCACTAGAAAGATTACTTTGTCCTGAGCTGTAGCATTTATACTTTGACATAGTTCTAGAGATATAAACATTTGTTTACACTGTTAGGGCATAACTTGATTTTGTCAAAAAGCTCTTGAAGCAACTATTGAAAGTTAAGAGTACAAACTTCCAAAGCTTCCTTGAAGTGATTGAACAAAGTTATTCTTCCATTAGCATGCCTTTGGCTGCCATTCCTAACTTTTATTAAGAACAAGAGTATAATACTTTACCTTTAATTAAAGGATGGAAGGCTTTCCAGTGAAAGGGTCTTTTTTTTTGCCGAGGCCTCCACTGTGTGATCCGGTATCTACCTGAAGCTTGTATTTTGTTCTGGAAAATTTGATTTGGGCTTCCTCTGAGCCTCCTTGTACAGCAGAATTAATGTTTCCAATTTCAAAGATAATTACTTCGATCAGAAAGATTTTTGAATTTTATGCTCTTCCTATTGAGCTAACTTATCTGCCCCCCCCCCCCACAAGACAGAGCTTTGCTTAGAAACCAGTCTTACTTGTTTGCCTCACATAGCAAGTGAGTCAGATTTAAGTCAGTACCTGCATTTGCCTGTATTATTTATTTGTGTAGCAAAATAAATCCAATGGGACAGGTAAACGCTCAGGTTCACAGAAAAAAGTTTAAAATCAGTAAATAAATTAAGCCAGGAACTGAGCGACAGTGAGGAAGTCAAACAATGCAAAAATTAATTAAAATCTCCACTTTTAATACAAAAATATAAAACAGGATAAGCGCTTTCGCAAGTAGCTTCATCAGATCCATACAAAAATCCAAATGTTAATTGCATGCTTATATACCTGCAAGTAATGACTCATACTCATGGTTAATTAGCAAACAAGGTACTGCCCATCATTTTTAAAGATATAGATGATGTTTAAAATGATAGATAAAAATGAATATATAAAAACTTCATAAAATGCATTGCTGAAAAATGTATGATGGCTAAGCATCAAATTGCAAACATATTGATCAGAATATTATGACTAACTGAATTATATTAAGAAACACAAAACTATATATAAATTAAAAAAGTAAATACATCTGCCTTTGAGCGCAAACTGTTGCAACAGAAACGACATAAAGTCACCAGGGATATCAACGATTTTAAGCAAGGCCATGTCTTTATGTGGCCGAGGCATGTCCAAGGACAAAATGAAATGGTACAACGACCAATTAATCATAATAACAATGATAATAACTTTTTAAATAAGCGATCTGATTTGGAAAATGTAAGTCATAGGAATGTTACAGTGAATGAAACGCATATTGAAAAGTGTATGAGAAGTGCCATTAACATGACTAACTTCAGAAGTGAAGAAGTAGAGCAGTTCATTGCATTATGGGGTAGGGAGAGGTACTTAGCAGTCCGGGCAAATTTGGATTTCTGAGCAGTCCTAATACCTGTGACCTTTGTCTTCAGTTCAGATTTCTTTTGCTACTCCTGAAGCCAGAATGTGAAAATGCCTCCAAATCCTTTAGTGTTGTATTGGTGTATATTTTTGCTATTTCTTCTGTTGGTTTCTACTGGTAAACAGTTTCTGAAAGTTGAGATCTTTTCATGTTTTTTTGTCCAGCGGTATTGTGGGAAGTTAATGTCCTTTCTTAATCACTGTTGTAGTATTCCTTACTATAGGGATATCCTGCCAAGGGTAGCCATACGTTCTGCCAGCATACAAAGCCCAGGACCTTTCTATGCGTTTTATGTTGGGAGGGTGGCCTGATGGTTTAGGTGTTTGCCTTGCAAACACAAGGTGCAGGGTTTGAATCTCACAAGGGAAAATTGGCTAGGCTTAAAATGGCTCGCAAGGGCAGTTAACCTAGTACTAACCTATGAACCTATGTGATATGTATGTCTTGCATCTGAAAACGTGAGGTACATATGTGAAGTGCGCCCTCTGAACAACTGTGACACCAGTCTGAATGCAACATTTCATTTTCAGTATGTAGGTTGTACACTTGGGTGCAGACAACTAAGCCTCAGACAGATAAGTACTTCATTGGAAACTCCTCCTTTTCCTTTAGCTTTGCTTTGTTGTTGGTAAATGTCATCCAGAAGGGGGAAATTTGATTGTGGGAGTCAGATTCCCTTTAAGGACTAACACAATAAGTGTTTTTTGTTTAGTTACAGAGCAAAATAATAAAGAATGTTCTGTTTGCCAGGCCTTCATTCCTAAGACTCTGTCTGTCTTGAAAAATCAGTGCCTTAAGCTTCTTGCTTAAAGAACTATGGTTTCAGAATCTTCCTGCCGGGATGTCCAGCCTTTTTTAAAGAAATAGAAATTGAAACCGGATACTTCTGCTTGTCAGCCTTTGCCAGATGTCTTCATGGATGAGACTGTAGACCATCCAGTTCAGATGCCTGTGTCCGCTGTTGTGACCCTGTTGGAGGCTGATATGAACCATGCTGTTTGCACATCTGCCAAGACTGAGCCAATGTCTAAGTTGAGAAGGGGGAACCTAGGCTAGTGGTCCCAGAAGAGCCTGCAGGGATTCCGCAGATTCTTGTTTGGGAAGAAATCTTGGGTTCTTTAATAGATAGAGGTTCAAGGTTTGTCAGGGTGAGTGCCCCTGTTAAAATTGAACAGAAAACTAGGCATGTTGCTCCTTTTGCGAAGGACTTCCAAAAAGAATAGGAATACTTCACCCAAGGTCTTTTAAAGTCCTGATGGCTTTGAAACCTCCTAATGTCTTCTCCTATAGGTATTCCTTCTTCCACACCTTTAAAAAGTACTTGGGGAAACTTCTAATAAAGAAGATTAAGATTCTGGGGAGGAGTCTTTAGCTTGATGTTCTTCGTGTTTCACTGTTGCAGTCATCACATTTGGGTTATCTGCTTGCAGCAGCCCTCAGTCGGCCTGATTATCAAAGTCAGAAGAAACACTGGGAGCCCCAATGAAGGAACATGTCCAAAAATGTAGAAAACGTATCCAAAGTTTTAATGAAAACAAACAAGCATAAGCATTAACGCTTTCAATGAATCAACTGTGTTTTCGTAATAACTTCATCAGATAAAACAAAACAGCGAGAAACCAGCTTAAATAGATCATTTAAGCAAAATATCTGGTTGCTCATTGGTTCATTCATTAATTAGTTGATTAATTGACAATTCAAAAAACATTTTAAAAAACATTATAAAAAACTGCTCATGAGTGTTTACATAGAAAGAATGTTATAAATAAGTAATAAGAATAAATGATAAAACCAGTTCAACAAAGTCCCTAGACCTGTGTGTATTCTTAGTGTGTTTATATGTATACTACATTAGACTCGAAAGGTACAAAAAAGGGACAAGTCCCACATTTAAAGGTCCCTAACCTAGTTCCATGTTTCTTCATAATTCCATGCTCACAAATGTTTTTGAAATTTAAGTCCCTTCTGTATGTAAATACCAAAGGACTGTCACACAGGAGATCTAAATCTGTGAATTCAAGGGACCTCTTCCATTCCCTATTCACTACGTTCTTGATGACCCCTGAATCACCATTGTAGTCCAGAACGAAAGTGTCATATCTATTGTTTATAGTATTCGGTAGAGTGACAGCTGTAGTTGAAACATCCTGTCCTAATATAGGTGAAAATCTGTCAAGTCTACCTTTAATCACTTCCTGTTTGATTTCATTCGTCAGTGGTAATGGATAACCCCTATCTTGAAACATTTTACATATGTGGTCACATTCTATGAGAAATTCATGGTCTTATGAAGAAACATGGAACTAGGTTAGGGACCTTTAAATGTGGAACTTGTTCCCAATGTTGTTATTTATACAACGGATCCAAGTTAGAATTGACTAGCAGAAACAGAACGTTGCAAAGCAATTGCTTTGCCAACTGTCACACTCATGGTTTAGTGTACATTGCCTTGTGTAAATCGTGTTGTTCCTTTTATGTCGGCAAGACTGAAAGGAAACTAAAATCACGTATTTACGAACACTATTACGAAATTAACAAAGAAAACCATAGAAATGCATTATATCGTCACAAATTGACTTGTCATGAGGCTACATATACGTTTTTTGTTTTGGAGGTAGTTGACAAGGATATCAAGGGGGGGTATGTGGGAGACTCGGTTAGAATACCAAGAACTCTTTTGGCAAATTATTTTGGAGGCAACAACCCCCCCTGGATTAAACGACATGGTTTCTATCAAACCAGTGTTAAAATTAAGGCAAGCCAAATTGTGAATTACTTGTAAACTACTGGACAAAATAGAGTATTTTTTTGTTCCCTTTTTGGTACCTTTCGAGTCTAATGTAGTATACATATAAACACACTAAGAATACAGACAGGTCTAGGGACTTTGTTGAACTGGTTTTATCATTTATTCTTATTACTTATTTATAACATTCTTTCTATGTAAACACTCATGAGCAGTTTTTTTACAATGTTTTTTATAATGTTTTTTAAAATGTTTTTTGAATTAATTGTCAATTAATCAACTAATTAATGAATGAACCAATGAGCAACCAGATATTTTGTTTAAATGATCTATTTAAGCTGGTTTCTCTCTGTTTTGTTTTATCTGATGAAGTTATTATGAAAACGCAGTTGATTCATTGAAAGCGTTAATGCTTATGCTTGTTTGTTTTCATTAAAACTTTGGATACGTTTTAAAACTTTGGATACGTTTTCTACATTTTTGGACACGTTCCTTCATTGGGGCTCCTAGTGTTTCTTCTGTTTTTGGTTTTATTTCACTGGCATCTTCATTCATTTGGTTCTGATTATCAAAGTCTTGGGTCCTGCGTCGGTTGCTGGCTCATCTTCCATGACGTCAGGTAGTCAGGGGTATAAAGCATGCAGCCGACACCATTACATCAGTCTTTCTTGCTGTGCGGTGCCCGAAGCAGAAGCAGTTCGCAAGTGCCGGTCGGCCGACTCCTGAAATTTTCGTTTTCGAGTTTCAGAACCTTAGTCTTCAGTTTAAGCTAAGTACCCCGTTGGGGAAACCTCTTGCTCTAAACCAATGTCAGTAATTGTATTTCTTGTGGAAAGCAAATACCTCATAAAGAATTTCATTCGTACTGTATTCCTTGCCTAGACCCTGACCTCGCTGTCTGTTTTGTGCCTTATTTAAACAACGAACTATTCGTTGTCTGTATATTTACGCTTCTAAATATTTTGGTACTCGGTTCAGTTATCCAGATATGACTTAAGTAAGCCACCCGACTACTGACATTCTGAGAAAATGCAAAGAAAAAGACAGAGACATGCCGCCTAGGTCCAAAGCTGCCGACGATGCTTCTCCTAAGCTAGTCGCCAGTTCGCCGGTACTCAGTGAGGCGCTTTTGCAGCCCCTGATACCCGTTACTTCAGATTCGCAGGCCTATACTGAGAAGCATTCAGAGTCTGTCCGGAAAGCTGCGAGATGTTTCGACTGTGGAACCTGCAGATATCTCTACCTTGGATGGGTCCGGAGCTGCTGTTCAGGCACCGGCTTCTGAGGGTGTATTCAGGCCTACTGACATATTAAACCGACGCCATCTTCTTTTTCAAGGCCTAAAACTCGATCCATGCCTAGAAAACCAACGCCCAAACCGCATGGTCAGGCCTCTATGCCTAAAAAAACAAATGATAAGAATGGCTGAGGACCTTATTACTTTAATCCAGGGAAGCCAACCTTCCCCCTCTAAGAGACCTAGGACTGAATTTGGTTTTGATTCTTCTGATCAGGATTCTGAAATTTCTGTTTCTTCTGATGACCAGGATTTACCCTTATCCACCTGTGAGGATTTTGATGCAGAGGACTGTATTCCCTCTGCTTCCCCTCCAGAGGATTTCTCTTTTGGTGAAACCTTGCATACTCTTAGGGAGCATTTTTGCTGGGAAAGCCAGAATTACTCTGATTCTAAAAAGAGGTTTAGGAATTTCTCAGTCCTGCCCCAACACAGGCCTTTAGCTATCCCCCCTGTACTGGACATTGTTGATGATTCCTTTACGGAGTCTAGCTTGACCCCTCGCTCCTTTCCTCCTGCTCCCAGAAAACCAGATCGAGATTACAAAGTTCCTGAATGTTAAGTTGTCAAACTCGCCTTCATTCTTGCTGGATGGGTTCGGAGCCGATCCTCGGCTCCGACTCGGCACTTGCTAAGCTCGAGAACTCATTTTACCAGCTCGAGGCAACCCTATATCCCATGATGCAAGGCGTGACTACCCCAGATCTCGTTTGCCGCTTCGCGAAGAGGTCTCCTTTTTACCAGCTCAGGTAAAGTTTCAATTTCTTCAAGATTAGTCAGAGTTTTTCCCCTTATTTTCTATTTGTCCTTTATTGGGTATATTATTTATACTTATACTTATCTCCTACCCTATATTCCCTTCCTTTACGTTAGGATTTATTTCCTTCAGGCCTTAAGCCTCCCCCTCAGTTAATTCCTGTCAGGTTGTGTGTGTGTGTTTTTTGGGGATTAACCGTGTGACTGTTGTGTGTCTGTCTGTTTTTTGGACATTATTATGTCTAAAGAGGTAAAGGTCTCAGGCTTCAAGAAGTGTGACTCATGCTGTCAGAAAATGTCTCTGACAGACGATCACACTTCTTGTGTGTATTGCCTGGGGCCTTTACACCTGCAGGACTCCTGTGCCATTTGTCACTCCTTTAGCCAGAGAGTCCTGCAGGAACGAAGAAATAAATTAATTCTTCGTGGCTTGTTAAAGCCAGAGGGTTCTCCGACCAAGGCTGGGTCGGTTAAACCCTCTAAGCCATCTAGAGCCCAGGCTGTAGTTTCTAAGCCTTCGGCTGTGGCTCCGACTCCGGAGTCGAGATCGGCTCCGGCTGGAGCCGATCTTTCTTCTTTGGAGATTGTTGTGTCGGCTCCGTCCGGCTCCGACACACAAATACCGATTACTTTGTCGGCTCCGGCCGGAGCCAACGTGTTTTTATCCATTATTGGAGCCAAGTCTTCGGCTCCATCTGGAGCCGAGGGGTCATCGGCTCCGATGGCTCCATCCAGGAAGAGATCTCGGTCTCCTTCCTTGGAGTCGATTCGTTTGGCACCGGGATCTCCTCTTTTGTCGGAGCGGAGCCATCGGAGCCGATCTTCAAGATCTTCCAGACTATCAGATCACGATTTAGAGAGGGTGGTAAGCAGACTGTTGAAGTCACAGGCATTAGCCCAAATGCTCCATAGCCCGTCTCAACAGACGTCTGCTATTTCTCTTCCCCCCGAACTTCCTCCTCCGACTGTCCTTCAGTGTTCGGAGCTGGAGCTTCTCGGAACGGTGACTGTGGGTGCGCCGGAGCCGATACTTCCCCTTTCGGCTCTGACGTCTTCGGCTCTGATCTCCTCCATGAGACCTTCGTTGGAGGGATCTGGTCGTCAAGTCTCCCTTGTCGGCTCCGAGGGGGCGAGTGGCATCGGACCCTTGTCCGACCCTGCTCTCCCTCTTGGAGCTTCAGCATTGGTGAGCTCGGCACCGACATCGGCTTCGGAGCCTTCTCTTTCGGTGGGGCCGGGGATTCCTGTTTCTTTGGGGCGGGAGTCTTCTGGCCTCCCTGGGAGAGGAGCCTTCGAGGTGATGAGGAGTGTCCTTGCCCCCGAGCTAGGTCAACGGTCTATTCCTTTAGCTCCTCCATCTTCGGTGCCTGTTGATGTCTCTTGCCAGTCACTTGCTCCCGGACCCAGAGATCCATCGCCCCAGGTTTCCCCATTGGGAATAACTTTCTCTTCCGAGGTTTCTCCTGATCCTGCAGCAGAACCACCACGTAAGAGGACGTGTAGGAGGAAGCACACAGACTCCCCTGAGTCTACTACATCAGATACCGAATTAGATGAGTCGGAGGGTACCCCACGGTCCCCCTCTGAGGATGTCTCCTTTTCAGACATCCTGGAACTCCTTAAGCAGAGGGGGAACTGGCCTTCCATTAACCCCTCCGAGGATGAGTCGGTATACCTGGAGGCTTTCGGATCTCGACCCTCCACCTCCTGGGTGTCTCCGCCTTTCGACCCACTCATGCAAGTAGTGGCTCGTAGGCGTGGCAGCCCCAGTTCTGTGGAACCAGTTCCTAGGAGGCCCTCCAAATTCATTACAGCCCCTGCAGACAAACAGTTTCTTTCTAAGGGCATTCCTGTTGATGCTATGGTGGTGGTGGCGGCCACCAAGAAGGAACTTGCTGATCCTTCGGTACCTGTCCATCCTCCTAATAAGGATTCTAGGACCATGGATAGGTACAGCAAGCGGATGTTTTCTTCAGCGACCTTTGCTATGCGTTCGCTGAACTACCTTTGTCACTTTACCAGACTCCAGAGTGACATTCTCAAGGAACTAGGTGAAGTGGTTCAGGATCCTTCGGCCACTGGGGCTCAGGAAAAGATTGCCTCACAGCTAGGAATCCTCAATTCTTTGACTAACTCCTCCATGCGGCTCATTTCTTATGCAGCCGATGGGGCGAGTAGGGCCGCAGGCACAGGAGTGGCACTTAGGCGTTAGGCCTGGATGCGGCTTTGTAATTTTGCAGACCCTTTTAAGGCGTCCTTCACCAATACCCCCTTTGACGGTTCGGCTTTGTTCGGGCCTCAGGTGAAGGATACATTGACCAGGTGTGAGCAAGACGGCAAGACCCTTTCTGCCGTAGGAGTCCATTTCTCCACCCCTTCAAGACCCTATCCAAAGGGTCAGAAGGGAGGGAAAATGTGGTTCCGTAAATCTCAAGGAGTCACGTCGGACACACGTGGTCATTTTACCCCCAGAGGCAGGGGGGGTAGTAATAATAGGCGCCGCCCTAGGGGCAGAGGGGGGTCCGCAGAATCAGGGTAGCAGGGAAGACTCTCCCTGATAAACCCTTCCAGCATCCCTGAGGTGTTGCCCGACTGCCCACCCTTGAAGGCAGTCGGGGGAAGATTGTCGCTGTACCCAATAGCCTGGCGTTCCCTCTCTTAAGACAAATGGGTACAGTCGATCATGTCCGAGGGCTACAATATCCCTTTCGAGAGGTATCCCGTTCCTCATCATTCCCTTCCAGACGTCTCACCTGGTCTAAGGGAATTGGCAAAACAGGAGGTATCAAAACTCCTAGCAAAAAGAGCCATCCAAATAGTGCCACCGGACCAGGTAGGATCCGGCACCTACTCAAGATTCTTTTTGGTCCCCAAAAGGACGGGAGATTGGAGACCAATTTTAGACCTCAGCAAACTAAACAAGTTTGTCAAGAAGGCAAGGTTCCGGATGGTCACGCTTCAGTCCATTCTACCCTTTTTGGCAAGGACAACTGGATGTGCTCAATAGACCTTCAGGATGCGTACTATCATATAAAGATTCACAGGCGCTCCAGAAGGTTTCTCCGCTTTCAGCTGGGGTCCAGTCATTTTCAATTCAGAGCCCTGCCCTTTGGCCTCACTACAGCCCCCAGAGTGTTTACCAAATGCATGGCAGTGTTTGCGGCTCATCTGAGACGTCAAGGATTCCAGGTGTTTCCGTATCTAGACGACGACTGGGTCCTCTCCGCCACCACAAGGCATCAACTTCTCAAGGCCAGAGACCACACACTGCAAACCTGCAAGCAATTGGGGATTTCAATAAATTTCGAAAAATCTTCTCTGTCGCCTTGCCAATCTATTACCTTTATAGGCGCAGAATTAAACACTGTCAGCATGTCAGCCAGACTCTCAGAACGAAGAATTCTGGACATTCAGAAGTATGTTCAGATCATATTACTCAGCAAGAAGATCAGAGCCAAATTTGTCCTGAAGGTTCTGGGTCTTATGGCTGCAGCCATTGTTCTTCTGCCATTAGCCCGCTTCCACATGCGTCTTCTGCAGTGGATGTTGTTCGCTCAATGGTCATTCCAGCAACTCCCCATGAGTCACGAGATTTTTGTCACGCAGTCGTGCAAGAGTCATCTAACCTGGTGGATGTCTTCTCCTCTGCTCCATCAGGGCCGACTGTTTCTTCCCCCAGTTCGGTTGCCACAGTCACTACGGATGCCTCTCTGATCGGGTGGGGGGGGGCATTATCAGGGCAGGATGGTCCATGGGACTTGGCAACCCATAGAATACCATCTGCACATAAATGTCCTAGAGATGAGAGCAGTGCTTTTAACGTTGCAAGCCCTCAACGACTTTCTTCCCTTAGGGACTATTGCAGTTCCGACGGACAACATGTCTGTAGTCTGGTATATCAACAAGCAGGGCGGGACCAGGTCCTACCCACTGTGTCGAGAAGCTCTCAGACTTTGGCAATGGGCGATCTCCTCTCATCAGTTTCTGATAGCAACGCATATCCCCGGGAGATCCAACCTCTTAGCGGACAGACTGAGCAGAGCTATTCTCATGCCACACAAGTGGTCTCTCAAACAATCGGTAGTGGACGTGATTTTTCAGAAGTGGGGCTTCCCTTCCTGCGACCTTTTTGCTACACCCCAAAACAGCAAATGCCTGGACTTCTTCACCCTCTTTCCTCTACCAGGCCATTCCCCGAGAGACTCTCTAACCCAGGATTGGCCCTGGGGACTTCTGTATGCTTTTCCTCCTTTTCCACTGATACCACAAGTTATTCAGAAAGCTACCATATTGAGGGCCAAGTTGATCCTCATTGCCCCTTACTGGCCTCGACAAATTTGGTTTCCGTCCCTGCATCATCATCTCTTGGCCCAGCCTTGGCATCTGGACCCAGTCCCAGATCTTCTGACCCACCAGTCGGGTCATCCGCACCGGGCCATTCATTCTCTCAACCTCACTGCTTGGTTGCTCCACTTCCTTCCTTAGCCAGGCTTCCTATGATCTCTAACCCCATTAGGAACATCATAGTAGCTTCCCTAAAGTCCTCCACCAGAAAGATTTATGCTACTAAGTGGAAACGTTTTTTCTTTCTGGGCAAAGTCTAAACACATAGATCCCTTTACTGCTCCACTGCATTCAGTTTTGGACTTCTTAGCAGAGATTTTTCAATCGGGATCTTCTTCTTCTACAGTTAAAGTCCAATTGTCAGCAATCTCTAATTTTCATGTTGGGTTAGTGGATCAAAGCATTATGTCCCACAAGCTTTGCAAAGCCTTTCTGAAAGGTATTTTTCTTCTGAAGCCTCCAATCAAAGATCCTCCTCTGCAATGGGATTTGAATTTAATGCTGGCATCCTTGATTCTACCCCCCTTTGAACCGGCTGCTACATGCTCCTTAAAGTTTCTTTCCTGGAAAACAATTTTCTTGGTTGCTGTTACTTCAGCTAGAAGGGTTTCTGAACTTCAGGCCGTCTGTGTCCGCTCCTTACTTGGTTTTTCACAAAGATAGGGTGTCTTTAAGAACTAATCCATCTTTTTTGCCCAAAGTTGCTTCCCAGACGAATCTTAACCAATCTATTGATTTGCCAGTTTTTTCCCCAATTATTCAAACAAAGCTGAACAAAAACTTCATTGCTTGGATGTCCATCGTCAGCTCAGATATTATTTGGACAGAACCAAACAATTCAGAAAATCTGATCAACTATTCCTTTCCTATGCAGAGAACAGAAAGGGTCTCCCAGTCTCTAAAGTGACCTTATCCAGGTGGCTGTCTTCTATCATTTCTTTTGTTTATCATCTTAGAGGCAAGCAACTATCCTCAAAACCAAAAGCACATTCTACCAGGAGCCTGTCCACATCCACAGCTTTTCAGGATAAGGCTACCTATTGACACCATTTGTGCAGCAGCCACTTGGGCCACTCCTCACACCTTTGTCTCTCATTATAAATTGGATTTGGCCTCTAGGGACAGGGCTAGGTTTGGTTCCACAGTTCTCAAGAGTCTGTTCCATTGAGCCACCCAGGATAGCGGTGCTAGGGACGCGGTCCCATCCAGCAAGAATGAAGGCGAGTTTGACAACTTAACATTTAGAAGTTATGTACATACCATAACGTTCCATGTTAGTTGTCTTCTCTCGCCTTCTTTCTTGCGTCCCTCCCTCCTTCCTCTGGCCTGGACTGATCTTGAGGTTGTACCTTCTTTTTGTTGAGGGTGTGGTCACTCTTTCCAAGAGTTCCCAGTAGGAAGAGTCTTTATTGTTAGTGGCTATTGGCCTAGTTTCTCCTACAGTTAGTTTTCTTCTTCCTGGGGAAGAAGTGTTTTTGGCAGGGTTTTCTTCTAGCTACCAAACGAGATCTGAGGTAGTCACGCCTTGCATCATGGGATATAGGGTTGCCTCAAGCTGGTAAAATGAGTTCTCGAGCTTAGCAAGTGCCGAGTCGGAGCCGAGGATCGGCTCCGAACCCATCCAGCAAGAAAGAAGGCGAGAGAAGACAACTAACATGGAACGTTATGGTATGTACATAACTTCTAATTCTCACACGTTCCTCTTTAAAAATCCTACTGCGGATCCTGAGACCATTTCACAGGGACCCAAGGGCATAAAGGCTACTACTGCCAAAAAGTCCTACCCCCTCTGATACAGATTCCAGGGAGCTGGATAGATGGGGTAAGAAGGTATACACTTCTGCAACCTTGGCCATTAGGGCCTTAAATTGCCAGTTTCATATGTTAAAGTATCAGCAGCATATTATTGGATTGCTTAAACAGAAAATGACATGGATTCCTGACTGTGCTGAAAATAAGGATTTACAGGATTTAATGCATTCTGCTGAACAAGTTGGAAAACATACTTTGCAATGTGGTTTTGATTCACTAGAGGCATCTTGCAGGGCTGCTGTTACTGGGTCTGTACTTAAAAGGCATGCTTGGCTTAAGGAGCAATCTTTGCCAGGTCATGTTAAAGCTAGATTGTTAGATGCTCCCTTAAACCAGGACCGCCTGTTTGGCAACACAGCAGTAGTAGTACTTAAAATGATGGAGGATAAAGCTAAATCTATGCAAACTGTTAAAGATTTCCTGCAAATGCAGCCTCCAGGATTTAGTAGGCATTGGCCCTCTAAGAATTGGTCCTTTCCTGCCTCTTCCAGGCCTTCTCAGTCCAAACCTAGAACCAGTAGAACACTCAGGCCTCAGTCCCAAGGTACGCACAGGACTAAGCAGTAGGGGGGCTCCCACTTACAAAGCAGGGAGTAGTAACACCCCCCTTATGGTAAACTATCTATGTGACTTAACTTTAAAACTTCCAAGCCCTTCTCAACTGACTGCTCCTTTAGGGGGAAAGATTGCTCTGCAGGCAAAAAACTGAGAACTCATTACCCAGGACAAATGGATTTTAAATATAGTTTCCCAAGGATGCAGATTCCACTTCCACAGTTTACCAACCCCAAAATCAGTGGGCAGACGCTCAAAAGCAAGTCCTCTCTCTTTTAAGTATAAGGACTATTCAAACTGTCCCAGAAGAGGAAAGGGGACAAGGTTTCTACGTCAGACTTTTTCTGGTGCCCAGAAAAGAGAACTCCTGGCATCCTATCCTGGATCTCTCTATCCTAAACACTTTTTTGGTGATCCTAAAATTCAAGGTGCTAACTCTTCACCAGTTGCTTCCTATGCTAGGCAAGGATGCCTGGTTGTCAACACTGGAGTTTAAGGAAGGCCTACCTGCACATCCCAATCGGGGAATCTTGCAGAAGATACCTATGCTTCAAAGCAGGCTTCATGCACGATGAGTTCTCTGCACTGCCCTTTGGCTTATCTACTGCGCCTAGGGTATTCAAAAAGTGCCTAGCTCCAGTCATTGCATTTTGCAGGCAAAGAAATATTCAAATATACCCATACCTGGATGATTGTCTAATTTAGGCAGAAAGCCAAGACATACTATTGAATCATCTGGCGTTTGTACAAAAAGTTTGAACTTTTATGGGGTACACCATAAACAAAAAGAAATCACAACTGGTACCCTGCCAACAAATTGTATTCCTGGGAGCAAGCTTGAACACAACTTCCCAGATGGTTTTCCTCTTGCCAGAGAAACAAGTTCAATTGACAGCTTACTTCACACTAATGGCCACAAAGACCCTGCTATCTGCAAGACAGATACTGCAAGCCTTGGGGTTCATGGCCTCCTGTATTCTCCTAATTCCATATGCAAGACTGCATATGAGGAAACTACAATGGTATCCAAAAACCTATGGTGTCATCATTCTCAGGATCTGGAAGCAATGATTCCTATCATACCTTGCCTACAGTTAGAGTTCCTTTGGTGGGCAGAGACCTGCTACCAAAACAAGGAACTGCCATTCACTTTACCCACGATGCCCAAACCCTAACAACAGATGCATCAGACTCTGCATGGGGGGCTCACTAGACAGGGAGGTGCATTCAGGGCAAATGGAACCCAAGTCAAATGCACCTGCATATCAATTAAAAATAAATGTTAGCTGTACATAATGCTCTGACAGCCTTCAAGGACCACATTATTCCAGGACAGTTAATGGTAAAGACGGACAACACCACTGTTATGTGGTACATAGGCAAGCAGGGGGGACCCACTCATACCCTCTCTGCAGACTAGCCATGGCTCTGTTGAACACAGCCTTGAGCTACCAAGTGCACCTACAGGCTCAATTCCTGCCAGGAATACTAAATACACTAGCAGACGATCTAAGCAGAAATCTCATGGACCCACACGAGTGGAAACTGGAACCAAAGACATTCAACATGTTGATAAACAAATGGGGGAGCCCAGAGATCGACCCGTTTGCCTCCCACCAGAACTACCAGTTGGACAAATTCTGCACAAGGACTCCCAACAAACAAGCTTGGAAAGTGGATGCCCTGTTCTTCACCTGGAAAAATCTATCCGTTTGTCTTTCCTCTTTTGCAACGTACTACTAAAGATCAAACAGGAGAAACCAAGGAAGATACTGATTGCACCAGACTGGCCACGCCGACACTGGTACCCCCTCTTGCGCAGTTTGTTACTGCTGGCACCATGGCACCTGCCTCAGACCCCTACCCTGATGTCCCAGCAGAAGGGCCAGATTCTGCACCCTCAGCTTCAAACTCTGAACCTGGCAGCCTGGCTAATTACCTGATCTCTCTTACCATCCCTCAGTAAACAAGTGTTGGATGTCATTCTGGAGGCAAGGAGGCCTAGTACGAGAAAATCGTATGCTGAAAAATGGAAAAGATTCTGTTCCTCGAACCAAACTCAGGGGATGAGCACAGCAGTGCCCAATTTACCTCAGATTCTTCAATAGTTAACTGAGCTGCTTCACAAGGGCCTTTCTTTTTCCTCCATCAAAATTCATGCCTCAGCCATTTCAGCACAGAACGACCCCTCTTCTCTCATCCACTGCTCAAGCTCAGAGGGGCCAAAAACTCAAGACCACCCAGGAGAGCCCCTACTCCAGCCTGGGACCTTAACTTTGTATTGGAAAAACTTACTCTACCTCCTTTTGAGCCAGCTGCAAATACAGAGTTGAAATTCCTTTCTTAGAAGACAGCCTTCCTTTTAGCCATCACTTCAGCAAGAAGGGAGTCTGAATTACAGGCCCTTATGGCAGTGGAGTCTTTCATCATCTTTCATGCGGACAGGGTGTACCTCAGGACCAATCCCACCTTCATGCCCAAGGTAGTATCCAGTGTGGCTCTTAATGAGTCCATTCATTTGCCAACCTTCTTTTCTAATCCACAGAACAAAGGGGAACGGATACTGCACTCCTTAGATGTGCACAGACAACTTAGATTTTACTTAGACAGATGTGCACAGACAACTTAGATTTTACTTGGACAGGACTAAACCTCTCAGGAAAGCTGAACAGCTGCTGGTGGCATTTGCTGCAGGGGCAGAGGAGAAGGCCATTTCAAAGTAAACCATTTCTAAATGAATAGGCCATTGCATTCATTTCTGCTATAAGCACCATGGAAAACCTATCCCACAGGGGATAAGACCACATTCAACCAGGGCTGCATCTACCTCTAGAGTCTTTCTCAGAGGTGTCCCTACCAGGGACATCCTAGAAGCTGCTACCTGGAGTTCTGTACATACTTTCACCAAGCATTACCATTTACCAGTTTTTTCTATATCCAGAGCTGGTTTTGCCACTACAGTCTTGCAGGGCCTTATAGCTGGTCCTAATGCTATCTAAATTCCTCCTCCCATCCTTAGCTTTGGGAATCTACCCAAATGTGATGACTGCAACAGTGAAACATGAAGGACATAGTACAGTTGTGTACACTTACCATAAAAATAGATGTTTGAATGTATTCACTGTTGCAGTCTTGATCATCTTCCCTCCAGGCCCCTGACTTCTTTTGGCTATACTTCTATTCCTTTTTACTATGCTTAAAAGCTTTTTGGTTTGTTTGCTTTTTTGTTGGAGGTATAACCTTGTGTGTGTGTGTGTGTGTGTATGATGTAATGGTGTCGGCTGCATGCTTTATACCCCTGACTACCTGATGTCATGGAAGATGAGACAGCAACTAATGCAGGACCCAATACTTTGATAATCAGGCCAACTGAGGGCTACTGCAAGCAGATAAGCCAAATGTGATGACTGCAACAGTGAATACACTCGAACATCTACATTTATGGTAAGTGTACACAACTGTACTTTCTTCCTAGACTCGTGTGCCTTCTGCAGTGGGTTCTGATATCTCTTTCCCCTTATTCTCCACTGGGAAAACTTTCCTTTGGGGATGCTCTCCTTAAAATGATGCATTTTAAGTGGCAAAGTTTTCTGATGTCTTACATTCAGAAGTGGTGATGTGATCTACTTTAGACAGATTCCCCTAGACCTTCTGCAGTGCATCCTGTCCTTGAAGCCCTGTTAGACACTTTTAAGTCTGCTTCTCAGTCACCGAGTTTTAATCTCCTGCTTCTAAAAAAACAGGATCTGAAGTTGTCATTTTCATTTGTTCCTCAACCTGTTGGTTTCAGATCGACCTCAGATCTGACTCAGAAACTTTCCAAGCTTAAGATTTGAAGCTCAAGCTCCTCCTATCCATACCATTAATGCCTCATTTCCCCCAGATTACCTCCGATGTCATTTGCCACTTCCCCAGGAAGCATTGGGATTTCATCGCTCCTGTGAGTTTTGTTTGAGTTTGTGTAAGTCGGCTTTCAGCCAGACATTTTTTCCTTGTTGGCTCTTCCTTCCTCTCCTCCCACATTCTTTTACAGTAATATATGTATGATAAAAAAAAAAAAAATGTTTTGGTAGTTCGTGGGTTATAGTTCCATAATTTTCTTCCGTCCGGATAGTCTCTCTCCTTTCTAGTTTTTCTTTTGTTTTTTTGCCTCCCTTTTCTCTTCTGATTGGTTTATCATGGCCGAGAAGCCTGATAAACCTTTGAGGTTTAAAAAAAAAAATGCACTTTCTGTGGGCTATCTGATGCCAGCAGGGAGTGTTTACTGTCTAGGCCCAGGGCATCTAGACAGCTCTTGTGAAATCTGTGAGGGGTTTAATCTCCAAGCGCTAGTGGACTGTCGGAACAAGCTGGTTTTGAAGGGCTTGCTTCCTCCTTCCACACCTTCCACTTCAGGGGCTCAAACCTCCGTTAAAAAAACCAAGGAAGACAGGGAACATAGGAAACATTCCCCTGAGTGTTCCTCCTCTGAGCCACCTAAAAAGCCCCCAAAACCTTTGAATCTGATAATTGTAGTTTATTCTCCCTCAGAGCTGGGTGTTCTGGCACAGAGCTCTCCTCACAAGGAGGCCTCCCCTAAGCCAGTGTTCAGGCCACCTTCAACGTCCTCTTCCATCAGGTCTACCTGCAGCTTGTCTGAGCATGACGTGGATAGATTGATCAGACAATTTCTCAAGGCACAGATTCAGATAGGGGTTCTTCTGGCTCCGTACCCTTCCACGTCCATGAGGAGACATTCCTCTTTTCGTTCTATGTCTCCTTCTATGATCTGGTTTCCTTATTCGGAGTTGTTAGATCTGATGGCCCAGAGAACAGAGACGACGGATCCAGTAGTAGTTACCACCTCGAGTCCGACTATTTCCCTGATGCGCTTGGCTCTGACAGCTTCAAGGCCCAGTGCATCTCTGAGCCAAAGCTTACACATTGGGTTCAGGGGGTTGACTTCAGCTTTGAGGTTTTCGGAGCTGTTGCTTCCCCTCTGGGCCTTGGCATTTGATAGCTTGACGCAGACTCCCACCACGGAGTAGAGGATTGCGGGGGCTCCGGAGAAATCTGCTCCGATGGTTTCGGCTCCAGAGGTATGAGACTCTGATCCTCTTAGTCTGTCTGCCTTCGAGGTGGTGGAGAGGGTTCTCACCCATCCTAGGGGACTCCCGGTTCTATCACAATCTGATATGATCCCCACCCCCATGGAACCTGTGATTGAGGTCTCATGTCTTCGACCGGGACAGCTGGTGCTGCAAAGCCCCCAACATTTTCCTACTGTGGAACCCCATTTTTCCTCGGATACTTCACTGGATTGTCCCACAGAGCAGGTCTTCCAGAGGAAGAGGTGTAAAAGTAGACACCTAGATTCCCCGTAAGAGTCTGTCACTATGGACACTGACTTCAAGGAAGGGTCCCCTAGATCTTCAGCTGACAGTGTCTCCTTTGCGGATGTCTTAGAGATCTTCTGTCAAAAGGGTAGATGGCCCTGCCAAAGCCATAACCTAGAGGAATCCGTGCTCTTGGAGGCCTTTGTCACCAGCCCATCTACATCCTGCCCCCCCCCCCCCCCAGCAGCTCCTGTTATTGAGTTAGTTTCCCCTAGGGCATGGAAGGATCCCGACACTGTAGAGCCCATACCTAAGCGAGCTGATAAGATACTAACTACTCCCTAGACGAATCACACTGGATCAAAGGAATCCCAGTAGATGCCATGGTTGTTGTGGCAGCCACCAAAAAGGAGATAGCTCAGGAAAGCTCCACTCTCCATCCCCTTAACAGGTAGTCTAGGGCTTTGGACAGGTGTGCAAGAGAGTTTACGCTTCATCCACGTTTGCTTTA
This sequence comes from Protopterus annectens, assembly GCF_019279795.1. Taxonomy (NCBI): domain Eukaryota; kingdom Metazoa; phylum Chordata; order Ceratodontiformes; family Protopteridae; genus Protopterus; species Protopterus annectens. The sequence goes on along the minus strand of NC_056745.1, from coordinate 1,566,826,719 downwards.
TGAGCATTGAACTACTTATCGCTCTTTACCAGGCTACAGAAGGACTTAATCAAAGAACTCTCTAGCTCAGTCCCCGAGTCCATGTCTGAAGAGGAATGGAAGACCTTTTCCTCCAGAATCCCCACTCTCCATTTGATATCTAATTCATCCATGAGGCTGATTGCCACATGGCAGAAGGCACCTATAGGTCTGCCATTTCTGGCATTGCCATTAGATGTCATGCCTGGATGCGTCTGTCTGACTTTGCGGAACCTTTCAAGGTGTCAGTTGTCAGTGCACCCTTTGATGGTTCCTGTCTGTTTGCCCCCTCAGTTCATGACACACTGCCTCACAGTGAGAAGGATGCGTGACATCGGAATCCATTTTTCTACTCCACAGAGATTCTTCTCCAGGAATCAGCATGGAGGAAAAAAACTGTGGTTCAGTAAATCTCAAGGTCCTTTTCAGGAATCTCTTGGAGACTTTTCCCCCAGATGCGGGGGGTGGACAGTTACAATGGTAAACACCACCCGATGGGCAGAGGGGGTCTGCAGAATCAAGGGTCTCTGATTCCTTCTCAGACAGACCCTTTCAGCACTCCTGAAGGTTTGCCTGACTGCCCTTCTCTGGAGGCAGACAGGTCTAGATAGCCATCACAAGCGAACAGTGGGTGCAAAGGATTATATCCAGAGGAACTCCATTCCCTTTATAGATCTTCCCAAGCCAAAGACTTGCCTCCCGGATGTGCCACCCAATCAGAGGGAGGCAGCAGCTGCAGAAATTACAAAGCTACTCCAAAAAAGAGAGCTATCCAGGAGGTCCCTCCCAACAAAGTCTGATCGGGCAATCTACTCAGGGTTCTTTTTAGTACCAAAGTAGACATGGTACCCAAGGCCAATTTTGGACCTAACATCTCTGAATAAATCAGTGAAGATCTTGAAATTCAGGACAGTTACAATCCAATCCATAAGCTGAAAAAACAACAAAACTACAAACTGAATTAAAAGCCACAAAAGTTCCAACAGCTTGCAAACCTCGGTCTGTTCAGAACAACAAGATGCATATCTCCAGAAAATACTGTGTAATAGATAGGGCCATTAAAAAACACTTTAATAACAAATATTTAAAATAAGATGAGCGCTTTCATTTTGTTTCACCACAAAACTTTGTCAGATAAAGCCAAGGAAGTAGGGCTAAGAATTTATGTAACAGTTCACTCTTCAGCAGCCAAAGTATCAAAACTGAGCCAGCCCCCTCCCCTTTTAAAAGAAAGGATGTATGAACATCTTTTACGATATATGAAAAGGCAAAATTATAAATGCCCTGACTAAACATGTAAAAGAATTTCATGACCATTACTTTTACTTTGCAGTTGTCGAGCAGATCCACCAAGGGGCTAGAGGAGGCCTGTGACATTTATTTCTAGAAAGAAGGGAAGTATTTTGGCAGCTGGTGTTTCGAGCTGATGTTTGGCCAGGTATTAATGAATGTAGCTCCATTTCCAGTCTGTTAAAATTAAAGGCTTTAAGTAGATAAAGCAAGTATCCCTTAAAGGGGGTGCTGGCTCAATTTTGACACTTTGGCTGCTGAGGAGTGAAATGTTACATAAATTCTTAGCCCTACTTCCTTGGATTTATATGATGAAGTTTTGAGGTGAAACAAAATGAAAGCGCTCATCTTATTTTAAATAATTTTTATTAGTGTTTTTTAATGGTCCTACCAATTCCACAGCGTTTTCTGGAGATTTGCAACTTGTTCTGAACAGACCGGGGTTTGTAAGCTGCTGAACTTTTGTGGCTTTTACTTCACAATCCAATCCATCCTACCTCTTCTGAAGATGGACGATTGGATGTGCTCAATAGACCTGAACCACGGTGGTGCAGTGGTTAGCATTGCCACCTCACAGCAAGAGGTTCTCCAGTTCGATCCTCTGCTGGGGTGCCTTCTGTGTGGAGTCTGCATGTCCTCCCTGTGGTCGCGTGGGTTTCCTCCGGGTGCTCTGGTTTCCTCCCACATCCAAAAGACATGCTTTAGGTGGATTGGACACACTAAATTGGCCCTATGTGTGAGTACATGCATGTGTGTGCCTTCTGTGGAAGGTTGGGTGCCGGGCTGGCAACTCGACAATGTAAAACTCCACTGCCAATCATTAGCGGACAGGTGATCTGCTGTGGTGACCCCTAACCAGGGAAAAAGCCGAAAGAAGAAGAAGATGCATACTACCATATCAAAATGGAGAGGCGATCCAGACTATCGTCATTTCAAGCTGGGAATCGGTCATTACCAATTCTGAGTGCTTCTGTTTGGTCTCATTACAGCCCCAAGAGTGTTCACCAAATGCATGGCAGTAGTTGCAGCTCATCTCAGACTGCAGGGAATTCCATGTGTTTCCTTATCTCGACGAGTGGCTCCTAACCACTTCAACCAGGCATCTACTTATTCAAGCCAGGGGTTACCTGTTACAGCTGGCTCCCACTCTTGGCATAACTGTCAACTGACAAAAATCACAGCTCCGTCCTGTGCAGCTGATAGACTTTATTGGATCTCGTTTGGACACAACGAAAATAGTTTTTTCTACCTCCAGAGTGTCGACTCTGAGACTTCATGTATCCCAGATCCTAGTAATTCCTTCCCCCTCCAGCGAAATTAATACTAAGGGCATTAAGCTCTATGACTGCCATGATAACATTACTACTTACAGCACACTTACACATGTGAATCCTACAGTGGAAGTTATCAGTTCAGTGGCTGTTACATCAGCATTCTCCGACTCATCCTATAAAACTGTTACTGGCATGCAAAGATGCTCTTCTGTGGTGGCTTCATTCCTCAGAAGTTAACCAAGGTCACTCCCTTTGTTCTTCCTCCACCAAACACCACTCTGACCATGGACGCTTCCCAGTTAGAGTGTGGGGGCATTTTTAGCAATGGATGGTCCAAGACATGTGGAAGTTTCAGGAGTTCAATTTGCATATCAGCGTCTTAGTTCTTCTAGCATTGCAAGCACTACACAGCTTTCCTCCTCTAGGGACCATTGCAGTTCAGATGGGCAATATGTCTGTAGTGTGGTACATCAAGAAGCAAGGGGGAACCAGATCTTACCCACTGTGTCGAGAAGCAATGAGTGTGTGACAATGGACAATTTCTACAAGCTGCTTTCTAGTTGCAATGCACATGTTCGTCGTGTTTCATGGTTGCAGTCATCACATTTGGGTTATCTGCCTGCAGGTAGCCCTCATCCAGCCTGAATACCAGAGTCTTCAGATTCCTGCTTCAGATGCTGTCTCTTCTTCCATGATGTCAGGTCGTCAGGGATATAAAAACATGCAGCCGACGCCATTACATCAGTCTTTCTTGCCGTGCGGTGCCCAAAGCAGAAGCAGTTCGCACATGCCAGTCGGCCGACTCCCGAAATTTTTGTTTTCGAGTTTCAGAACCGAAGTCTTCAAAAAAAGATAAGTACCCTGTTGGGGATATTTTTTCTTGCTCCTACCGATGTCAGTAAAAGTTAACAATTGTCTTACCTGTGGAAAGCAAATACCTCATAAAGATTTTCATTCATACTGCATTCCCGGCTTAGGCCCAGACGACTATGTCAGTCGCTGTCGGTTTTGTGCCTTGTTTGACCCCCGAACTATTAGTCATTGGGCTATCTTTGCAGCAAATTATTTTGCTATTCAGTATCAGTACTCCGAAATGGCTTTAAGCCATCCAACTACCGATCTTCCGAAAAAACGTAAGAATAAAGACATAGACAGACCGCATAGGTCCAAAACTGCAGACAACGCTTCTGTTAAGCTAGTCGCCAATCTCCTGGTACTCAGTGAGGTGCTTTCGCAGCCCCTGATACCCGCTACTTCAGATTCGCAGGCCTGTACTGAGACCCATTCTGAGTCCGGTATGCCGCAAGATGCTTCTTCGACTATGTAGCCTGCGGATGTCTCTTCCTTGGATGGGTCCAGAGCTGCTTTGCAGGCACCAGCTTCTGAGGGTGTATTCAGGCCTACAGACTTGCATTTTAAACCAACGCCATCTTCTTCATCCAGGCCTAAAACTGGCACCACGCTTAGAAAACCAACGTCTAAACCGCATGCTCAGGCCCATATGCTTAGAATGGCTGAAGACCTTATTACCTTAATTAGGGGAAGCCAGCCTTCCCCCTCTAAGAGACCTAGAACTAATTTTCCTTCTGATTCTTCTGATCAGGAATCTGATGTTTCTGTTCCTTCTAATTACCAGGATTTGCCCCTATCTGCCTATGAGGATTCTGATGCAGAGGATTCCATTCCCTCTGCTTCCCTCCAAAAGATTTTTCTTTTGGTGAAACCTTGCACACTTTTAGGGAGCATTTCCGCTGGGAAAGCCAGGATTACTCTGACTCCAAAAAGAGGCTTAGGGGTTTCTTACTGCTCCCTCAATACAGGCCTTTAGCTAGCCCTCCTGTTCTGGACATTGTATATGATGCTTTCTTGGAATCTAGTCTTTCCCCAGACACTTCACCTCCAGCTCCCAGAAAACCTGACAGGTATTAGCATACCTGACTCTCACAAGTTCCTCTTCAAGAATCCTACTGTGGATCCAGAGACCATTTCCCAAGGACCAAAAGGCATTAAGGCTACTTCTGCCAAAAATCCTACCTCTTCTGATAGAGATTCTAGAGCCTTGGACAGATGGGATAAGAAGGTATAAACTTCTGCTACTTTGGCCATTAGGGCTTTAACTTGCCAGTTTCATATGTTAAAGTACCAGCAGCATATTATAGGACTAGTTAAACAGAAAATTATGTTGATTCCTGACTGTGCTGAACACAAAGAATTACAGGATTTAATGCAGTCTGCAGAACAAGTTGGTAAACATACTTTGCACTGTGGTTTTGATGCTTTAGAAGCATCTTGCAGGGCTGCTGTCACTGGGTCTGTACTTAAAAGGCATGCTTGGTTTAAGGAGCAAAACTTGCCAGATCATGTTAAAACTAAATTACTGAATGCTGCCTTAAACCAAGACCGCCTATTTGGCAACAAAGCAGAAGAAGTCCTAAAAAGGATGGAGGAAAAAGCTAAATCTATGCAAACTGTTAAAGATGTTAAAGATTTCCTACAAGTACAGCCGTCCAGATTTAGTAGGCATTGGCCTTCAAAGAATTGGTCCTTTCCAGTCTCTTCCAGACCTTCTCAATCCAAACCCAGGAACAGCAGACCACCTAGGTTACAGTCTCAGGCTGCACACAGACCTAAGTAGTGGGGGGCTCCCACTTCCAAAGCAGAGAGTAGTAAGCCACTCCCCTACAGAAAAATAGCACAATGACTTAACCTTAACCCTTCCAAGCCCTGCTCAACTGCCTGTTCCCTTAGGAGGAAAGCTTGCCCTGCATGCAATAAAGATTCCACTTCCAACACCCTACCAACTCCAAATGGTTGGCCAGACCTACCCGCAAATCAGTGGGCGGAGGCCCAACAGCAGGTTCTCTCTCTTCTAAGTATCAGGGCTATTTCAACCTGTCCCAGCAGAAAAAAGGGGACAAGGTTTTTATTCAAGACTTTTCCTGGTACCCAGAAAAGACAGCTCCTGGTGTCCTATCCTGGACCTCTCTAGTCTAAACACCTTTCTGGTAATCACAAAATTCAAAATGCTTACACTTCAACAGCTTCTTCCTATGCTAGGCAAAGATGCCTGGTTGACAACCTTAGACTCAAAGGAAGCTTATCTGCACATTCCAATAAGGGAATCTTGCAGGAAATACCTACGCTTCAGGGCAGGCTCCATGCACTATCAGATGTTCATAGTGTTTCACTGTTGCAGTCATTACACTTGGGTTATCCTGCTGGCAGTCTACCCGCAGTCGGCCTGAATTCCAAAGTCCTGGTCCGGCGTCGGTTGCTGTCACCTCTTCCCTGACGTCAGTGCGCCAGGGGTATAAAAGATGCAGCCAACGCCATTTTCTTCAGTCTTTCTTGCCACGCAGTGCCCGAAGCAAAAGCAATTCGCAAATGCCGGTCGGCCGACTCCTGAGATTATCGAAATTGAATATCAGATCTGAAGTATTCTATAAAGCTAAGTACCCCATTGGGGAAACTTTTTTTCTTGCTCCAGACCAATGTCAGAAAAAGTTAATTGTATTTCTTGTGGGAAGCAAATACCTCATAAGGATATTCATTTTTACTGTATTCCTTGCCTAGGCCCTGACCACGACGTTGCTAGTTGTAGATTTTGTGCTAGATTTAACCAACGCACTATCAAGCGTCGGTACAATTTTGCTTTTCATTACTTTGGCCGAAGCTTTAACTATATAATGCCGTCGGAACAACCGACTACCGGAATTCATAAAAAGCGCAAGGAGAAAGAAAAGGACAGGCATCCGAGGTCCAAACCCGACGACAAAGCCTCTTCTAGGCCAGTCGCCGGTTCTCAGTCAGGTGCTTTCGCAGCCCCTGACTCCCGCTACCTCAGAGCCACAGGCCGCCTCCGACTCCCACGTGGAGACAACTAGGCCTCTGGATACTCAAGGTATTGGCCCCTCGGAAACTAATCCCTCAGATGGGTCTGGAGCCGCTGAGCAGGCATCGGCTTTTGAGGGTGTTTTCAGACCTACACAACTTTATATCAAGCCTACTTCAGCATCCAAGACAAAGTCTAAAACAGTTTTAAAGACAAGGAAACAAGTACAGCATTCTCCAGGACTGACTTCTATGCCTAAGAAACAGATGCTGAAAATGGCCGAAGACCTAATTACTTTGATCAGGGGTTCCCATCCCCCTCCTGATAAGAGGCCTAGGCAAGATACTGAATATGATTCCTCTGATCAGGTTTCCATTTCCTCTGATTCCTCTTCAGAACAAGGATATTCTATTCCTCCCTATGAGGATTCTGATGCTGAAGAATCTATTCCTTCAGCTTCTCCTCCTGAGGATTACTCATTTGGGGAAACCCTGCATACCATGAGGGAGCATTTCCACTGGGAGAGCCAAGATTATTCAGATTCTAAGAAAAGGCTTATAGACTTTCTTCTTCTACCTCAGCACAGACCTCTTGCAGTTCCACCTGTTCTACACATTGTAGATGTATTTTCAGAGTCAGGCCTGTCTCCTGACGCTCTACCTCCTGCATCTGTTAAGCCGGACAGATACTACAGGGTTCCAGATTCTCATAAATTTCTATATAAAAACCCTGCTGCTGACCCAGAAACTCTCTCTCAGGGTCCCAAAGGGGTCAAGGCTGCTACTACTAAAAACCCTGTCCCTCAGATAGAGATTCTAGGGCACTGGACAGATGGGGGAAAAAAGTCTACACTTCTGCTACCTTGGTTGTAAGGGCTTTAAATTGTCAGTTCCATATGCTCAAATATCAGCAATACTTAATGTCTTTGTTAAAACAGAAAATGTTGACAAATTCTGAATATTCCGAGAACAAAGATTTGCAGGATTTTTTGCATGCAGCTGAACAAGTGGGAAAGCATATTTTGCAATGTGGTTATGATTCACTAGAGGCCTCTTGCAGGGCCGCTGTAACAGGTTCTGTTATTAGAAGGCATGCTTGGTTAAAGGAACGGACTCTGCCTGATCATGTTAAAGCAAAATTATTGGATGCTCCATTGCAGCATGATACTTTGTTTGGTGTTAAGGCAGAAGACGTGTTGAATTAAATGGAGGATAAAGCTAAATCTATGCAGACAGTGAAGGATTTCTTACAGGTACAGCCACCCAGATTTAGCAGGAACTGGCCTTCTAAGAATTGGTCCTTTCCCGTGTCAGACAGGCCAGAAAGAGGCAGATACAGACGCCCTAGAGGCAGGCAACAGCCCCAGGGCTCATACAGGCCCAAACAATGGGGTGCTTCTACCTCCAAAAGCGGAGAAGACAAATCACAGCCATATAGGAAACAGTCCCAATGACTTCCCTCTGCCAATGCCAAGCATTTCTCTCTTGGCAGCACTCTTAGGGGGAAAGCTAGCACTTTTTTTCACAAAATTGGCACACGATCACACAGGACAAATGGGTCCTAAACATAGTCTGTCAGGGCTACAGGTTCCACTTTCACACCCTTCCAAAGGCAAAAGGTATGCCAGACCTGCCACACAATCAATGGGCAGAGGCACAAAAACAAGTAACATCTCTCATGGACATGAAGGCCTTTCAGCCTGTGCCACAACAGGAGCAGGGGCAAGGATTTTACTCAAGACTTTTCTTAGTACCAAGAAAGGACAAAGCATGGAGACCAATTCTGGACCTGTCTATTCTAAATACTTATTTGAACGTACCAAAATTCAAAATGTTGACTCTGCAACAGCTTCTGCCCATGCCGGGAAAGAAGGCTTGTCATGTAACTTTGGACCTCAAAGAGGCATACCTGCATGTCTCAATCAGACAATCTTGCAGAAGATACCTCAGATTCATAGCTGGCTCAATGCACTACCAATTCTCTGCACTGCCCTTTGGCTTATCTACTGCGCCCAGGGTCTTCACAAAATGCCTGGCACCAGTAATTGCATTTTGCAGACAGAGGAATACAAATATATTCGTACTTGGACGATTGCTTTATTCAAGCAGAGACCAAAGACATTCTACTAAGGCATCTGGCGTTTGTAAAAAGATTACTAATTTGCCTAGGGGTACACAGTAAACGAAAAGAAATCAAAACTAGTACCCTCACAAGAGATAATATTCCTGGGTGCAAGCTTAAATACAACTGCCCAGATGGCTTATCTCATGCCAGACAAAGGCAACTGACTTCTTACTTCGAAATGTTAGCAACAAAGACCCAGTTATCTGCAAGAAAAATTCTGCAGGCTTTGGGCTTCATGCATTCTACTAATTCCATATGCAAGACTGCATATGAGGAAACTACAGTGGTATCTAAAGTATGTTTGGACTCAACATTGCCACAGCCTGGAAACATTAATTACCCTCATTCCCTGCCTGCAACAGGAGTTTCGATGGTGGGCACAGGCCTGTCACCACAACAAGGGACAGCCATTCACTCGACCCACGGCCAGGCAAACACTAATGACAGATGCATCACATTATGCCTGGGGGGACCCACATTGCAGGAAAATGTATTCAGGGAGCATGGCCAGCAAGCCAAATGCATCTTCATATAAATCAAAAAGATGCTAGCTCTTCAGAATGTCCTGACAGCCTTCAAGGATCTACTTCATCCAGGACAACTGCTGGTAAAGATGGGCAATACTACAGTCATGTGGTACATAAACAAGCAGGGGGGACACATTCCTACCACTTCTGCAGACAAGCCATGACTTTGTGGAACACAGCATTGATTTATCAAGTACACCTGCAAGCCTGCCAGGAAAGACAAATATTCTGGCAGATGAACTAAGCAGAAATCTCAAGGATCCCCACGAGTGGAAACCAGATCCACAAATCTTCAGCATGATAACAAGGAAATGGGGATGCCCAGACATAGATCTATTTGCCTCCCCGCACAACTGCCAACTACAAAGATTCTGCACAAGGACTTATCACAAACAAGCATGGAAAGTGGATGCCCTGTCATTCAGCTGGAAAACCCTAACAGTATATGCCTTTCCTCCACTGCCTCTCTTCCCCAAGGTACTCCTAAAGGTCAGACAAGAGAAGCCAAAAATGATATTGATTACTCCAGACTGGCCACTCCAGCACTGGTACCCAATCCTAAAGAGCTTGTCTCAAGGCCCAGCCTGGACATTACCTCAAATTCCTCATTTGCTGACCCAACAAAACAATCAGATCCTGCACAGCCAACTCAGAACCCTAAATCTGGCCTCATGGCTAATAATTTAACCATTCAGAACACACCTCTCTCTAAAGCAGTTATGGATGTTATTTTGAAGGCCAGGAGGCCCAGCACCAGAAAATCTTGTACAGAAAAATGGAAGAGATTCTGTGCTTGGAACCAGGCACAAGGAATGGACTCGCTTGTACCAAATATTTCTCAGACTCTACAATATCTAACTGAGATGCTGGACAAAGGCCTATCCTTTTCATCAATTAAGATCCATGCCTCTGCCATTTCCGCGCATTACAGTACGGATCCACCTATTTTTTTCACATCCACTGCTAAGGCAGTACCTCAGAGGGGCCAAAAACATAAGACCTCCAAGGAGAGCCCCAACACGTGCATGGGACCTCAATTTTGTCTTGGAAAAGCTCACACTGCCTCCTTTTGAGCCAGCCAATACAGCTGAGATAAAATACTTAGCATGGAAAAGAGCTCTGCTCTGCTCCTAGCAATAACCTCAGCAAGAAGAGTCTCAGAGTTACAGGCACTAATGGCTGTGGAACCTTTTATTATTTTCCATCCCGACAGGGTTTCTCTAAGGACAAACCCAACATTTATGCTTAAGGTAGTGTCCAGTGTGGCTCCTAACCAAACCATTCATTTGCCTACCTTTTATCCAAACCCACAGAATAAGGGGGAATAGACTTCTGCATTCTTTGGACATGCACAGAAAGCTACGCTTCTACTTGGACAAAACTAAAGTCTTCAGAAAGATTGAGCAACTCTTAGTGGCATAATGCTGCAGGATCGCAAGGAAAAGCTATTTCAAAACAGACTATTTCAAAATGGATAGACCATTGCATTCGTTTCTGCTATTCACAACATGGCAAATCAGTGCCTAAGGGCATTAGGCCACACTCAACCAGAGCAGCAGCCTTCCTCAGAGGAGTTCCAACCAAGGACATATTGGAGGCTGCAACTTGGACTTCAGTGCACACTTTTACAAAGCACTACCACTTACCTCTTTACTCTAAATCCAGAGCTGGCTTCGCCACTGCAGTTCTGCAGGGCCTCATAGCCACTCCTAATTCTATCTAGGCCCAGCCACCCAACCTCAGCTTTGGGATTCAACCCAAGTGTAATGACTGCAACAGTGAAACACGATGAACATAGTACAGTTGTGTATCTACCATAAATGTAGATGTTAGAGTGTATTCACTGTTGCAGTCCAGGTTACCCTCCCTCCATCCCCAGTTTCTTTGCTGGGACTTATCTGTACATCTCTATTCTGTACAACCTATGTGGTTTATTTGCTTATAGATGAAGGTAATGTTTATGTTAGTGCATGCTTTTTTATGAGCAGAATTTTTAGCCTACCCTTTTGGGGGCACCTGACATCTGGGGCAAGAAAAACTGAAGAAAATGGCGTCCACTGCATCTTTTATATCCCTGGTGCACTGACGTCAGGGAAGAGGCGACAGCAACCGATGCCGGACCAGGACTTGTGGAATTCAGGCAGACTGCGGGTAGCCTGCCAGCTGGATAACCCAAGTGTAATGACTGCAGCAGTGAATACACTCTAATATCTACATTTATGGTAGGTACACAACTGTACTTTCTCTGCACTTCCCTTTGGCTTATCTACTGCGCCCAGGGTATTCACAAAGTGTCTAGCTCCAACCATTGCATTTTGCAGGCAGAGAAATATTCAAATATACCCAAACTTGGACGATTGTCTGATTCAGGCAGAAAGCCAGGACTTGCTATTAAAACATCTGACATTCGTAAAGAAACTTTTATCCTCACTGGGGTACACCATAAACAAAAAATCTCACTTAGTACCCTGCCAACAGATTGTATTCCTGGGAGCAAGCTTGAACACAACTTCCCAGATGGCTTTCCTCACTCCGGAGAAACAAGTTTATTTGACAACCTACTTCAAACTATTGGCCACAAAGCCCCAGCTATCTGCAAGGAAAATTCTGCAAGCCCTGGGGTTCATGGCCTCTTGCATTCTACTAATTCCATATGCAAGACTGCATATGAGGAAACTACAATGGTATCTAAAAAGCCTATGGTGTCAACATTCTCAGGACCTGGAATCAATGATTCCTATCATTCCTTGTATAAAGACAAAGTTCCTTTGGTGGGCAGGGGCCTGCTACCACAACAAGGGGATCCCTTTCACTCTAACCCCTGCCACCCAAACCCTAACAACAGACTCATCAGACTATGCCTGGGGGGCTCACTTGGCAGGGCAGTGCATTCAGGGCAAATGGAACCCGAGACAGATGCACCTGCATATCAACTAAAAAGAAATGTTAGCTGTACTGAATTCCCTGACAGCCTTCAAAGACCGCATTCTTCCAGGACATCTATTGGTAAAGGCAGACAACACCACAGTTATGTGGTACATAAACAAGCAGGGGGGAACCCACTCGTACCCTCTTTGCAGACTAGCCATGGCTCTGTGGAACACAGCCTTGAGCTACCAAGTGCACCTACAAGCTCTATTCCTGCCAGGCAAGCTAAATTCACTGGCAGACGTCTTGAGCAGAAATCTCATGGACCCACACGAATGGAAACTGGAACCAAAAATATTCAACCTCTTGAGGAACAAATGGGGGACTCCATAGGTAGGCCTGTTTGCCTCCCCTCAGAACTACCAATTGGACAAATTCTGCACAAATTCTGCACAAGGACTCCCCCACAGTCAAGCTTGGAAAGTGGATGCCCTGTCCTTTACCTGGGAAAGCCTCTTGATTTATGCCTTTCCCACTCTGCATTTCCTTTCAAAGATTCTGCTAAAGATCAAACAGGACAAGCCAAGGACAATACTGATTGCACCAGACTGGCCACGCCAGCACTGGTATCCCCTCTTGCGCAGTATGACACTGCTGGAATCATGGCACCTGCCTCAGCCCCTTCCCTGCTGTCCCAGCAGGTGGCCAGATTCTGCATCCTCAGCTTCATACCCTGAACCTTGCAGCTTGGCTTGAGCTCTCCAATAGCATCCCTCAGTAAGCAGGTGCTAGATGTCATTCTGGAGGCAAGGAGGCCTAGTACTAGAAAATCATATGCTGAAAAGTGGAAAAGATAATGTTCCTAGAGCCAGACTCTGGGAATGGGCACAGCGGTGCCAGCTTACCTCATATTCTTCAGTACTTAACAGAAATGCTCCACAAGGGCCTATCCTTCTCGTCAATTAAAATTCATGCCTCTGCCATTTCAGCACATTTTAATACTGAGCCACCCCTCTTCTCTTACCCCCTGCTAAAACAATTCCTTAGAGGGGCCACAAATTTAAGACCCCCAGGAGAGCCCCCACTCCAGCCTAGGACCTTAACTTTGTATTGGAAAAGCTCACCCCCCCCCCTTTTGAGCCAGTTGCAACAGCAGAGTTGAAAATCCCTTCTTGGAAAACAGCCTTCCTTCTAGCCGTTACTTCAGCAACAAGAGTGTCTGAATTTTACAGGCCCTCATGGCAGTGGAACCCTTTGTTATCTTACATGCAGACAGGGTTTCCCTCGGGACCAATCCTTCCTTTATGCCCAAGGTGGTGTCTAGTGTGACCCTAAATCAGTCCATTCATTTTCCTACTTTTTTTGCCTAATCCACAAAACAAAGGGGAGCGAATAATGCACTCTCTGGACATGCACAGAAAACTTAGATTTTATTTGGACAGGACTAAGCCTCTCAGAAAATCTGAACAGCTGCTAGTTGGCTTTGCTGCAGAGGGGAAGGCCATTTCAAAGCAAACCATTTCCAAATGGATAGCCCATTGCATTCATTTCTGCTACAAGCACCGTGGAAAACCTACCCCACAGGGGATAAGATCACATTCCACCAGGGCTGCATCTACCTCTGCTGCCTTTCTCAGAGGAGTCTCTACCAGGGACATCCTAGAAGCTGCTACCTGGAGCTCCGTACATACCTTCACCAAACATTACCACATGCCTATTTTCTCTAAATCCGGGGCTGGTTTTGCCACTGCAGTCTTGCAGGGCTTAATAGCTGGCCCTAATGCTCTCTAACCTTCTTCTCCCTTCCTTAGCTTTGAGAGTCAACCCAAATGTGATGACTACAACAGTGAAACATGAAGAACATCGTACAGTTGTGTACACTTACCATAAATGTAGATGTTCGAGTGTATTCACTGTTGCAGTCCTGGTTACCCTCCCTCCAGCCCCCTGACTTCTCTTGGCTCTGCCTTTCCTTCTTGTTAGGTATATTTAAGTTTTCTGGTGTATTTGCTTTTTGATGGAGGTGTACATAACATATAATTGCTTCCCATTGTGGGGGCACCTGACATCTGGGGCAAGAAAAACTGATGTAATGGGTTCTGCTGCATGTTTTTATACCCCTGATGACCTGATGTCATGGAAGAAGAGAGAGCATCCGACGCAGGAATCCGAAGATTCTGGTATTCAGGCCGGCTGGGAGCTACCTGCAGGCAGATAACCCAAATGTGATGACTGTAACAGTGAATACACTTGAACATCTACATTTATGTTAAGTGTACAGAACTGTACTATTCTGGGGAAGTCCAACATTCTAACAGACAGGCTCAGCAGAACTGTACTGATGCCTCACGAATGGTCTCTGCTGAACCAGTCAGTGGCAAACTCTGCCTCTCCCCTCAACAACAAATGCAGCAAGTTCTTTGCCTTGGTTCCCCCTCAGGGTCAGCCTTCAAGAGATGCTCTAGTACCTGCTTGGCCTCCTTGTCTACTTTATGCATTCCCCCATTAACCCTGATTCCCAAATTCCTTCAGAAAGCACATTGGTTGAAAGAAAAGTAATTCTCATTGCTCCTTTCTGGCCTAACCAGGTCTGGTTCACCTCTCTTTGGTCTCATCTACTTTGTCCTCCATGGACTCTGGAACCACTTCCAGACCTATTTTCCATCCCTCTGAGCAGACTCATCCAAATCTTCAAGGTCAAAAATTGACTGCATGGTTTCTCCAGTTCCAGTGATGGCTAGACATTCCAGGCTTTCATCCCCATGGCCGAGAGATTTTGATATTGGCTCACAAAGCATCTACCAAAAAGATATGCAAGTAAATGGAAAAGATTCTCCATTTGGGCTCTGCAGAAGCTAATAGATCCTTTTACAGCTCCTGTTCCTGTTATTTTAGATTTCCTGGCTTTCCTCTTCCAGAACGGAGCCAGTTTGTTCCATGGTGCAGGTTCATTTGGCAACCATTTCGCATTTCCACATTGGGGAAAACTCTTCTCTATCTTTTTCTAAGCTATGCAAGTTTTTTCTCAGAGGCACCTTTTTACTTCATCCCCCAATCAAGGATTCGGCTCCCCTTTGGGATCTCACTTTGGTTTTACAAGCTTTTTTGGTGCCCCCCCCCCCCCTTCAGCCAGCAGCTAAGGTAGATCTAAAGATCTGATTTTGTTAATCTTCTCTACATTCATCACTGATTTGTTCACTTCCGAGCCCTCGGAACCAAGTCAGCCTATTACCAAGCTCGTGCCAGCCAAAAAACTGTCAAGCTAAGCTTTTACCCAAAATGCCTTTCTCCCTGTTACCTCAGATCTGGTTTGCTGCATAGCTGTAAAGCCACGTTTCAGCCGAGCTCTCAGCTAAGTGGAAATTTTTTGATATTTTGTGAGAAAGTTGTTTGACTCTCCTATTGTTAGTGATTTATATTCATTGATCTTCAGTTTTATAGTTAGATTTACCTTGTTTTCTCTCTCCTTCTACCTGTTTGGCAATCTTTTAGGTACCAATGGTGGTACGGCCCTCTCTCCTTACCCTTGTGGTATTCCTTGAATACCATAGCCGGTATTATTTCCTTCTGTATCTAGTTAGGTTTTTCTGCTCTTGGGCTAGATACTATGTATTTTTTGTTTAGTTTGAGACTACACCAAATAGGATTTGACATTGTATTTGAAGATTTTGATTGTTGTTAACTGGTCGTGTTATCTTCAGGTTTCAAGCACTGTACTTCTTGTAAGGGTAAAGTTCCTAACATTGACTCTCATGATGATTGTGTTTATTGCTTGAGGGTGCCCCATCTTTTGGTGCAGCCTCCCTGCGTAATTTGACAAAGTTTTAGGCAGCGCACTCTGAATGAGTGCAAGAATAAGTTGATTTTAAAGGGCCTACTTAAATCACCCTTTTCAGAGGCCCTTTCTGCGACAAAGGTCTCAACCCCTCCTAGGAAAGATATAAAAGGTCCAGCCAAGGCAGAAACCAGGAACCGAAACAAAACGTTCAAACCACTTTTTATCTTTTATTCCACGTTTTAAAAGCCAATGCTGCTCAGGTCACAAAACGAAAACCACACGGATCCAAGTTGAGCGTGCTTTCACTTCGTATACTAACAAAGCTTCCTCAGAACATATTGCTTCCACTAATGCCCTCATTTTATATACCTGTTAATAAGCGTTAATTGACATTAATTTACATCTCATTACCCCTCTTAAATAGTAACCCTTTACACACCACATTTAAAAACTACAAAATGAACTATGTTCCAACCAAAGACTCTCACCATTATATAAAACAATGTCAGTGTGTGTAAATATCTAGGTTATTAATAAATAATAATTAATAATTATTAATAATTCCAATAAATGTCTTTAAAAACAATGAACTGGAGTCCCATTCGGTTCCCTCTTCACCCTCTGGTGACCAGGGCACGTCTGTCAAACCTAAGGTACAAAAACTTTCTTTGGAGCATAAGTCTGCTTCATCGGCTCTGACATTACCTGCTCCAGGCACTATGACTGTTACTTTATCGGTGCCAGCTTCAGCTCCGATACCGTCTCCGGCACCGATCGTAAACATGCCTATTACGACTTTGGCACTGGGTGCCACTTCAGCACAGTACATGCCTTCAGTACCTATCTCTGCAATAATGGCTCAACCTGCCGTATCGGCTCTGAGTGCCCCTTCGGCACCGAGCTCTATTATGATTCCAACTACAATAGATTTGTCTCCACTGCTTCCGGTCTCCAAACTTAAGACTTCGGTGCCTGTAGACCCCGCACCACAGACCCGATGCTTTCCGTCCATAGATCCATTCCTAGGCCAAGTGTATAGCCCATTCCTAGATCGACCAGACTCCCCGTCGGGATTATCCACTAGATACACCAGGAGCCTTTCAGAACTCGATGTGGTGCATCTTGTGGACCAGCTGCTGGTAGCCAGGGGAATACCCATGCCCTCCAGGACCCATCCCCCTACAGGAATTGGGTTGCTCTCTCCACAGACTCCATCCTATTCTGCTCCTTTGACCACTTCGGTTCCAAAGCCTTCTGCTCCGACATCTCTCTCGGAACCCCTTGTCTTGGTGCCAGTGATGGACTTCACTTTGGCTCCGGGACTGTCCCTTTGGTCCTCGATTCCTACTGAACCAGTCCTTCCTCACCCCCATGATTGGGCTGTGGGCTGTTCGGTTGGTGGCACGGTCCCGAGTATTTCTTCAATTCCGTCCTCTGTACTGGGAGCTTTGTCTGCTCCGAACCTGTTTGAGGCTCCATCCTTGGGAGTGGGTTCTGTGGAGTGGGGTCTGACCCCGGTTCGGAGGTTGTCTTTCTCGGATGTCCTTCAAGGATGCATCTGCAGTCCTTACATATGAGTTGTCCTGCCTCAGGCAGCCCTTCGGTCGGCCCGATTCCAAAGTCTGGGTCCGGCGTCGGCTGATGTCGCCCTTTTCCCTGACGTCAGAGCGCCTGGAGTATAAAATCATCAGCCGACGCCATCTTCCTCAGTCTTTCTTGCCGCTTGGTGCCCGAAGCAGAAGCAGTTCGCAAGTGCCGGTTGGCCAGCTCCTGTAATTTCAGCTACTGAAGACTTCAAAAGCTAAGTACCCTGTTGGGGACTCTTTCTTGCCTCAGCCAATGTCAGATCAAACGCTTAAAGTTAATAATTGCTTAACTTGTGGGAAACAAATACCTCATAAGGATTTCCATTCTTACTGCCTCCCCTGCCTAGGCCCAGACCACGACGTCTCTGCCTGTACAGCCTGTGCCTCCTCCAACCGACGCACTCTTAGGCGTCGGGCAGAGGTTGCAGAGGAATTTTTTGGGGCTAGTTACTGTTACAATATGCTGTCGGAGGCTCCGACTTCTCATTTAACCAAAAAACGGAAGGACAAGGACCGACACACGCGGTCCGTGGTTTCGGCTGAAACCACGCCTAGGCCTACCGCGAGTGTCTCGGCTGAAACCGAGTCCTTGGTACTTCCGACCGTCGAAACCGCACAACCGACAATTTCGGCCCCGGAGGCCTCTTCTGAGTCGGTTATAGAATTTCCCTCAGAAACCGGTGTCCAAGAAACATCCGACACCATTTCCCTAGACAAAACTACACCAGCACGTGGAGCAGCCAGGCCTCCTGCATCCATGTCCATAAAGGCGTTCACAAGGGCTAAAGCTGCTAAACAGCCAAAATCCCTGCCTCCCAAGGCTATTCCTCAGGGATCCACTACAGGTTCACAGATTTTAAGTTTAGCTGAGGACCTTATTTCCTTAAATAGGGGCTCTCAGCCGCATCCGGACAGGGCTCTCATCCTCCTCTAGACAAAAGGCCCAGGGTTGAGCCCACTGATCCCCAGTCCTCTGATGAGGCCTCAGATGGCTCTGCTCTTTCTGATTACCAGGAGGAGGCCTTTACGGCCTACGAGGATTCTGATGCAGAGGAATCTATTCTTTCTGCCTCCCCTCCTGAAGAGCTGTCCTTTGGGGAGACCCTTCACTCCATGAGAGAGCATTTCAAATGGCAGGGCCAGGAATTCTCTGATTCCAGGAAGAGATTAAGGACTTTTCAGCATTTACCTCAGCATAGACCTTTGGCTATTACTCCTGTTTTGAATGTCATTGATGATGTGTACTCTGAGTCTAGCATTACCCCTGACTCCCTTTCTCCGGCTCCTGTCAAACCCGACAGGTACTACAGGGTCCCGGACTCGCATCTTTTCCTTTACAAGGCCCACTCTGCTGACCCTGAAACTATTTCCCAGGGTCCTGAAGGGGTTGCATCTGTCACTACTAAAAATCCACTCCCCTCTGAAAGGGAGTCCAGGGCTTTAGAGAGATGGGGTAAAAAAGTGTATACTTCTTCCACTCTTTCTATGAGGGCATTAAATTGTCAATTCCATATGCTACAGTACGAAGAGTATTTGTTAGATGAATTGCATAAAAAACTGTCTTCACCTGAACCCCTAGATCGCAAGTCACTTCAGGATCTGGTACATAACTCCCAACAGGTTAGCAACCATTTCTTGCAGTGTGGTTATGATGCATTGGAAGCTTCATGTAGGTCAACAATGACAGGTGCAGTCATACGTAGACCTGCTTGGCTGAAGGAACAAACCCTGCCAGATCATGTTAAAGCAAAGCTTCTGGATGCGCCACTGGAAAAGCAAAAGTTATTTGGCTCCCCTGCTCAGGAGGTCTTAAAGAAATTTGAGGAAAAGGCTAAATCTGTACAAACAGTCAAAGATTTTCTCCAGGTCCAACCACCAAGATTCAGCAGGAATTGGCCCTCTAAGAATTGGTCCTTTCCAGACACAGAGAGATTTCAAAGAGGCAAGAACAGGCGTGCCAGAGGTAGAGGGCAAGCTAGAGGCTCCTACAGAGGACATCAATGGCAGCCTCCTAATCAGAGAGGTAGTGCAGGACCTACAACTGCTGCACAAGGACAGACTCAATGACTTTACCTTGACCCCGCCAACCAGGGCTCAATTGGAAGCACCTTTGGGTGGAAAGCTATCTTTATTCTCAGAGAATCGGCACAGTATTACAAGGGACAAATGGACACTGCAAATAATAGACAAAGGATACAGGTTCCATTTTCATACATTACCAAGAAGAAAAGGCATGCCAAACCTGCCACCGAATCAAAGGGCAGAGGCTTTAAAACAAATTTCCAACCTTTTGCAAATGAAAGCTATAGAAAAGGTTCCTCTCACAGAACAAGGCCAAGGATTTTATTCCAGACTATTCCTTGTCCCAAGAAAAGAAAAACAATGGAGGCCTATTCTCGACTTGTCCGCACTGAATACTTATCTCATTGTGTCAAAATTCTAAATGCTGACCCTACAGCAACTCCTTCCCATGCTGGGCAAGGGGTCTTGGCTGGTAACTCTAGACCTCAAGGAGGCATACCTGCATGTCCCTATCAGACAAAGTTGCAGAAGACACCTCAGATTTCTTGCAGGTTCAGAGCATTATCAATTCTCAGCATTGCCCTTTGGCTTATCTACTGCGCCCAGAGTATTCACGAAATGCCTGGCATCAGTAATTGCACACTGCAGACTTCAGGGGATTCAAATATACCCATACCTGGACGACTGCCTTAAACAAGCGGACAGCCAACAAACATTGGTAAAACACTTGAATTATGCCATACGCCTACTTCAGGCTTTGGGATACACAGTCAACATTCGAAAATCAAGACTTGTTCCATCCCAAAGAATAATTTTTCTGGGTGCAAAACTAGATACAACCACCCAAATGGCTTTTCTCACAGAAGAAAAACAAGAACAACTACCGGATTACTTCAGAAACCTGGCAAAGCAAACACAACTGACTGCAAGGAAAATACTGCAGGCCCTGGGTTTCATGGCATCTTGCATTCTTCTGATGCCACAAGCAAGGCTGCATATGAGGAAACTACAATGGTACCTAAGGAGTCTATGGTCTCAACACAGTCACAGCCTAGAAGCCTTGATCCCCCTCATTCCATGCCTTCAAAAGGAATTTCTGTGGTGGGCTCAAGCAAGCCAGTCAAACATGGGTCTGCCTTTCAGCAAACCAAATATCAGCCAAACCATTACCACGGACGCCTCAGACCATGGATAGGGAGCGCACATGGAGGGCAGATGCATTCAAGGACAATGGACACAAACAGAATTTCGCCTGCACATAAACCAAAAGGAAATGCTGGCAGTGATACATTCAATCGAGGCCTTCAAGCACTTCCTACATCAAGGCCACCTGCTAATAAAAACAGACAATACCACAGTTATGTGGTACATAAACAAGCAAGGAGGTACCCATTCTTACCCTCTTTGCCGGCTGGCGATGAATCTTTGGGAACTTTCCCTAAAACTGAATATAGAGCTGCAATCCCAGTTTGTACCAGGAAAAGACAATGTACTGGCGGACAGCCTAAGCAGAAACATCATGGATCCACACGAATGGATGCTGCACCCAGACACCTTTCTTCAAATAACACAATCATGGGGAAGGCCGGACATAGATCTTTTTGCCTCCCACCACAACCATCAACTGAAGAAATTCTGCACAAGGACATACCACCCACAAGCATGGAAAGTGGACTCTCTCTTTCAGCTGGAATACTCTAACAGTATATGCATTTCCACCTCTTCCGTTAATGACCAAGGTCTTACTGAAGATCAGGACAGAACAACCAAAAGTGATTCTGATAGCTCTGGACTGGCCAAGACAGCATTGGTACCCACTGTTAAGGAGCTTGTCAACCGTGGCCTCTACCACAATGGCCACTCCTTCTGACACAGCACAATTACAAAACTCTGCACTCCAGCCTAAAAACCTTGCAGCTGACAGCCTGGAAAATACCTTGACTCCTTGCCTGGATAAACTA
This sequence comes from Protopterus annectens, assembly GCF_019279795.1. Lineage (NCBI taxonomy): Eukaryota > Metazoa > Chordata > Ceratodontiformes > Protopteridae > Protopterus > Protopterus annectens. The sequence goes on along the minus strand of NC_056745.1, from coordinate 1,566,805,439 downwards.
TCCAAAAGGGTAAAGGATATCATCAAGGAAGGCATATTCAGCAAAATGGAAAAGATTAACTCCACAAAGGGCCAAGATCCGACAGTAATGAGCATTCCACATATCCTGGAATACTTGGCAGAAATGCTCCATAATGGCCTCTCTTACTCTTCCATAAAAATTCATGCTTCAGCCATTTCAGCAGAGTACAACACTGATCCACCTGTATTTTCTCATCCGCTGCTAAAGCAGTTTCTAAGAGGGATAAAAAACATCAACCCTCCAAGGAAACCACCAGTGCCTACATGGGATCTTAATTTCATGTTGGAAAAATTAACTCTACCTCCCTTTGAACCAGCAGCATCTGCAGAACTACAGTTCCTGTCTTGGAAGACTGCCTTCCTTCTGGCCATAACCTCAGCAAGAAGAGTATCTGAGTTACAGGCCCTCATGGCAGTACAACCATTTCTTACTTTTCATCAGGACAGAGTCTCATCGAGAACCAATCCTTCATTCATGCCAAAGGTGGTATCCAGGGTCTCACTGAACCAAGCTATTCACCTGCCTACCTTCTTTCCAAATCCACAAAATAAAGGAGAGAAACTTCTGCATACACTGGACATTCACAGACAGTTGCGCTACTACTTGGACAGAACTAAGACTTGCAGGAAAACTGACCAGCTTTTTGTAGCATATGCTGCTGGTGTACAAGGAAAAGCAATTTCCAAACAGACAATTTCAAAATGGATAGGGAATTGCATTCGATTCTGTTACTCTTTTCATGGCAAACCTGTGCCATCCAACATTAGACCTCATTCCACCAGAGCCACAGCCACCTCCACAGCCTTCTTAAGAGGGGTGGCTACAAAGGACATCTTAGAAGCTGCTACATGGAGCTCCGTGCATACATTTTCCAAGCATTACAACTTACCATTATATTCCAGATCCAGAGCAGGCTTTGCTACTGCAGTCCTGCAGGGCATTTTAGCTACACCATCCTCTTCTTAGGTCCTACCTCCCCCAGCTTGGCTATGGTATTCTACCCATATGTAAGGACTGCAGATGCATCCTTGAAGGACATAGTACAGTTTTGTACCTACCATAAATGTAGATGTCCGATAGGTATGCATCTGCAGTCAGGATTTCCCTCCCTCCTACCCCTCTCTGGTATTCTTTGAGTAGTTATCCCTCTTTCTAGCTAGCTGGGGTTATCTATTATGGTGTATTTGTTTTATATATATATATATATATATATATATATATCACTGTGCATGTTTGGAATTTTTTGCATCTCTCCAAATTTAGCCTTCATTAGAGGGCATCTGGGGCAAGAAAAACTGAGGAAGATGGCGTTGGCTGATGATTTTATACCCCAGGCGCTCTGACGTCAGGGAAAAGGGCGACATCAGCCGACGCCAGACCCAGACTTTGGAATCGGGCCGACCGAAGGGCTGCCTGAGGCAGGACAAACCCATATGCAAGGACTGCAGATGCATACCTATCGGACATCTACATTTATGGTAGATACAAAACTGTACTTTCTGGGCTCCCATCCCTCTTCGCGTGGACCTGCTTTCCGTACAATGGAGAGGGCTGTTGCTTCTGAAAGCATTCTGCCAATGTCGGAACCCCAGTTTTCTCCCGCTGAGCTACAGCTACCACAGGTCACTTCCTCGGAACTCTGGGTGAGGAAGCCGCAGGAACCCACTGTACAGGGTACCCACTCTTCTGAGTCCTCCTCAGAAGCCCCCATTGAGGAGCCCCCGCGGAAGAGATTGTGCAAGAGGAAGCACGTAGACTCACCTGAAGAGTCTGTTACAGAGGACACAGATTTCGATGTTGGTGAAGGGTCCTCACAGTCGCCTCCTGATGATGTCTCCTTTGGAGACATTCTTGAAATGTTGAAACAGAGGGGTGACTGGAAGCCCACTAATCCTTCTGAGGAGTCCGTGTTCCTGCAGGCGTTCCGTGCCTGGCCTTCTACCACTGGATGCTATGGTGGTGGTGGCAGCCATCAAAAGGGACCAAGCTGAAGAGAGTCCTACTGTCCACCAACCCAACAGTATGTCCCGGGCCATGGACAGATTGGGGAAGCAAGTTTTTGCTTCAGCGACCTTTGCCTTAGGTCCCTGAACTATTTGGCACATTTTTCGAGGCACCAAAGAGACTTGATTTCTGAACTCTCTGGAACACTCGCAGGACAGGTGTCTGACAAGGTGAGGGACAAAGTTGCCTTGCAGCTCGCAACCCTGGAATTGATCTATAATTGTCCATGAGGTTGCTTTCACACGCAACCGAAGGAGCTGCTAGAGCTGCAAGTTCAGTCATAGTTATGAGGCTTCACACCTGGATGCACATTTGTGACCTCGTGGATCCCTTCAAGTCTTCATTTTTGAATGCTCCCATCAAAGCATCTTCCCTGTTTGGCTCCAAGGTAAAGGACGCTCTGGCCAGGTGTGAGCAGGACAGTAAGATTCTTTCTGCTGTAGGCCTACGTTTTTCCAACCCTCAACGTTCCTTCTCCAGGAACCATAGGAGTGGGAAGATGTGGCACAAAAAATCTCAGGGTCATTTCCATGCCACACATGGTGATGATACATCCAGGGGCAGAGGAGGTAACAATGCCGGAAGATGCCCCTTTCAAGGCAGAAGGGGGGTCCACACAACCAAGGCTCCAGAGATTCCTTCTCTGGACAGCCTTACCAGCGCTCCTGAAGAGCGGCCCGATTGCTTGCCTCTGGAAGCAGTCCAGGGTTGTTTCTCTGTGCACCAACCTGCCTGGCTCTATCACCACCAATTGTTGGGTGCAGAACATCATTACTAGAGGTTACACCATTCCCCTCGTATCTTATCCAAAACTTACAACAAAACTTCCCAACGTTCCACCCAGTCAGAGGGAAGAAGCAGCTTCAGAAGTAAGAAAGCTGTGTCAAAAAAGAGCCATCCAACTAGTCTCACCAGACCAATGTGGATCCGGATTTTACTCAAGATTCTTCTTGGTTCCAAAAAAGACAGGGGACTGGAGACCCATCCTGGATCTCAGCAGTTTGAACAAACATGTCGCTCAAACCAAATTCCGGATGGTCACGGTTCAGTCCATCCTCTCCTTTCTCAGGGAGGGCAATTGGATGTGCTCGATAGATCTCCGGGATGCATATTACCACATCAAAATGGACAAATGCTCCAGGTGTCTGCTTCGCCTCAGGTTAGGAGCCGATCATTACCAGTTTTACGCCCCGCCATTCGGTCTCTCTACAGCACCCAGAGTATTCACGAAGTGCATGGCAGTGGTCACAGCCCACTTGAGACTGCAAGGATTCCGGGTGTTTCCATATTTGAATGATTGGCTCCTTACCGCCCCCACCACGCATTTTCTGGTAACAGCCCTGCAATACACCCTTTCTCAGGCAGACATTTTGGGGATAACTGTGCACTGGGAGAAATCCAACCTTGCTGCAGCCCAGCAGATAGAATTTATCGGGGCAGTCTTCGACAATCTCTCACAGACTTCAGAGGTTGAGGCTTCAGCTCTGGGTGATACTCTGTCAAAACAAAAGTCTCAATGAGAGAGGTTCTTCAGGCCTTAGGATCCATGGCAGCCTCCATACCAATAGTGCCTGTTGCGAAACTGCATATGCGAATCCTGCAGTGGCTTTGTCTCTCTCAGTGGTTCCCGAATCATCACCCCCTATGTTTTCAGATCCAGATAACCAACTCTTGCAAACAGGGCCTTCTTTGGTGGATGAGGCCAGACACAGGTCTTTGGAGCTGCCCATTCCAGCTCCCTCAGCCCAAGGCCATTGTGACCACAGATGCTTCTGTGATAGGGTGGGGGGGGGTCATTTCCAGGGAAAGATGGTCCAAGGCGCATGTTCCACACTGGAGGCCATCTTGTCAAGATTCTGGAACTGAGAGTGGTGCTGTTAACGTTGCAAGCATTCCATCCAGTCCTCCCCTCTGGAATAATTGCAATTCAGTCAGACAATGTCAGTAGTCTGGTATATCAACAAGCAAGGAGGAACCAAATCTTACCCCATGTCGAGAGGCCATGAGAAATTGGCAATGGGTGATAGATTCCAACCACTTTCTGATAGCAACGCATATCCCGAGTAGCTCCAATGTGATTGCGGAAAAGCTGAGCAGATGTTTTCTCTTGCCCCATGAGTGGTCTCTCAATCCCAAAGTAGTGGCAGAAATTTTCAGCCGTTGGGGCCAGTCTTGCTGTGACCTCTTCGCCTCCTTCAAACAGCAAATGCAGCAGCTATTTCACCCTATTCCCCCGAAGGAGGAGTCCCTGAGGGACACTCTGATTCACGATTGACCCACGGGACTTCTCTATGCCTATCCCCCCAGTCCTCTGATTCCACAGTTCTTAAAAAAAACGCCATTTGATTGAAATGCAAGGTGATCCTCATAGTCCCATTTTGGCCTTAACAGGTCTGGTTCCCCTTCCTTCAGCCTCATCTGTTGTACTCACTGTGAATTCTGGATCCTATTCCAGATCTGATCTCTTATCGCCAACGGTTGATTAATCCAGATCTGTCCAGTCTCAAGCTGACAGCTTGGTTTCTCCACTTCTGCTAGTTGCCAGGCAGGATGACCTCCCTTCTCCTGTGCGTGATATCATTCTGGCTTCTCATAAACCATCCACCAGACTACAGTGAGGCAAATGGAACAGGTTCTCTATTTGGTCAAAGAAAAGGATGCTAGATCTGTTTTTCAGCTCCAGTCACAGCGGTCTTACAATACCTGTCTCAGTTTTTTGGAAGGTGGAGCCGCAGCCTCTGCCATATGAGTACATTTGACGGGAATTTCTAATTATCATAATGGATTGAATGGTACTCCACTCATATCACTGCATTTGTGCAAAATCTTTCTCAAAGGAGTATCTCACATTAGACCCCCAATCAGACAACCTATAGAGCCATGAAACCTCACACTAGTCTTCCAGTCTTTGACCCAACCCCCCCCCCTTCGAACCCACAGGGAATTGACATCAAATTCTTGTCATGGAAATCTCTCTTCTTGGTAGCCATCATGTCAGCCAGACGAGTTTCAGAGCTGCAGGCATTGTGCACCAAAAGACCTTACCTAATTTTTCATAAGAACAGAGTATCATTCCGGATGAACCCATCCTTTCTTCCCAAAGTTGTTTCTGAGTTTTCCATCAGTCAGTCTATTGATCTTCCAGTATTTTTCCCTAACTTTTCTAAAAAAAAGGAGAATATTGCCCACATTCCTTGGATGTACACAGGCAGTTGCGATTCTGTTTGGACAGAACCAAAACGATTCGTAAGACTGACCAACTGTTCATTTCCTTCTCTGGACCTAGAATGGGAAACTCTGTTTCCAAGGTCACTTTATCGAAATGGCTAAGGGACTCCATGTGTGTCATTCATTATTTGCAAATTAACCTATGCATCAGAATATTCCACCAGATCTATGGCAACTTTTGTGGCCTTCCATTCCAGGGCTTTTATGGATGACATTTGCGCAGCAGACACTTGGTCTAAACCCCCCATACTTTTATCAATCATTACAAATTGGACGTGGTCTCCAGAGGGAGAGTTCCCTTCGGCTCAGTGGTTCTCTGGAACGTTCTTCCATGAGGACCACCTAAGGATGATAAGGTAGATGGGGATTCTGTCCCATTGGTGATGAATGGAAATATTATTAACAACATCAGATAAAGAAGTTATGCCTTACCATAACATTCCATCTGTGTTGTTCATCTTCTTTCTTTCATCACTTCCCACCCTCTTTCCCCTGCCAAAGGCTCCTGGTGGATTCTTTGGGTCCTACTGGTGTCCTAGGGTATTTGCGCAGAAATGGCCTCTGCTTTACTTGTATGACTTGGGCAAACTCGATCTGAGGTACCAGGGAGAAGGGCATTGTGGGTAAAAGCTTAGCTCAAGAGTTTTTTGTCTGGCACGAGCTTGGTAATAGGCCAACTCTGTTCCGAGGGCTCAGTACCAAACCCATCGGTGATGAATGAAAGAAGATAAACAACACAGATGGAAAGATGTTCTTCGTCTTCCCTTGCTGCAGTCCTGACAATTGGGTATAGTCCGCGTCCCAGTCGGCCCGAATACCAGAGTATAAGGCTGGCGTCGGTCATGCGCCTTAGACTGGCGTCAGTACGTCAGGGTACTATGCGCATGACCGCCATTTCCTCAGTCTTTTGCCGCATGGTCGATGCAGAAGCAATTTTGCGAGTGCAGGTTGGCGTTCTGAGATTTTCGGAGTTTCAGACCGAATACAGAGTTGGCTAAGTAACCCGTTGAACATTTTGGTTTTTCTTGCCTCAGTATTTTACGGATGTCAGAAAAAGTGAATAACTGTATTTCTTGTGGGAAGCAGATACCGCATAGGGATTATCATACTTTGTGTATACCTTGTTTAGGGCCTGAGCACGACGTTGTTGGTTGCCGCTCTTGTGCTAGATTTAACAAGCACTATTAAGAGGAGGCTTGATTGTGCTAGGTTAGTGTTTGGGAAGCGTTGCAATTATACTATGCCGCCGGATACTCCGGCCTGCTTCATCTAAGAAGCGCAAGGACAAAACAGTGAAGTCTAGGGGTGAGGAACCGGCAGTCCCGGACGTCGGTCCTTTAGAAGGCTCAGGGGAGCCAGAGGTTTTGCCAGGAGTCTCTATGGAGTCTCAGGCAGATACTTTACTGTTACAGGATGTGCCCTCTCAGGAGGTAGGCCAGGCTGAGGGGCTTCTCAGGTAACTGTTCTTCCCTCTCTTCCCAAGGTAGTTAGGGCCTCTCCTTCTGTTGCCAAAGCTTCTTTTAGAGGAAGGCCAAGTTCAGCTTCTGTAGGGCTTCTCCTAGCATTTGGGCTCTGTGCCTAAGAAACATATGCTTAAAATGGCAGAAGATTTGATTACTCTGATTAGAGGTTCTATGCCCCACCTGATAAGAGGCCTAGGGTGGAACAGGAGTTTGATAGTTTTGAACAGTGTTCACAGGCTTCAGAGTCTTCTGTGGAAGACTTGCAAGAGTTTCCTACTTATTCTGATTCTGATGTGGATGATTCCACTCCTTCAGCTTCTCCTCCTGAGGATTTTTCATTTTCAGAGACTCTTCACTCCATGAGGGAGCACTTTAAATGGGAAGGCCCAGATTACTCTGACTCCAGAAAGGGCTTAGGGAATTTTGTTTTGCCCCAGCATAGGCCCTTAGCTATTCCTCCTGTGTTGAATGTGGTGGAGGATGTTTTAGAGGCTTCTCTGAACCCTGATTCCTTGCCTCCTGCTCCTGTTAAGCCTGATAGGTATTATAGGGTGCTCATAAGTATTTGTTTAAGAGTCCCAGGGCGGACCCAGAAACTGTTTCTCAGGGGCCTAAAGGTGTTAAAGCTTCTGTGGTTAAAAATCCTGTACCCTCTGATAAAGAGGCAAGGGCTTTGGATAGGTGGGGTAAGAAAGTATATACTTCTTCCACTCTAGCCATGAGGCGTTGAATTGTCAGTTTCATATGCTGAAATATCAAAATTATCTCCTTTCACAATTGAAATCTAAGGTGGATGCTTTGGCGGAAGGTATTGAGTGTAAAGAATTGCTGGATTTGGTTCATGTGTCTGAACAAGTGGGTAAGCATTCTTTGCAGTGTGGTTTTGATGCTGTTCAGGCCTCCTCGAGGGTGGCTGCTACTAGTAAATATGTTCGCAGACATGCCTGGTTGAAGGATCAGAATTTAGCTGAGCATGTTAAGACTAGGATTTTGGATGCTCCTTTACAGTCTGATGTGTTGTTTGGACCGCCTGTGGAAGCAGTTTTAAAGAAAATGGAGGACAAAGCTAAGTCTATGCAGACTGTTAAAGATTTTGCAGGTGCAGCCTCCAGTTTAGTAGAAATTGGCCTGCTAAGGGGTGGACATATCCTGCTTATGGTTCCCAGTCTAGGGGTAGGTCTAGCCGTGGTAGGGGCAGGACTCAAGGTTCGTTTAGGCCTAGATCAGACAGTTCACCTGCTCAGACTTCTGGTGAGGGCAGGGGTCAGAACTTCCTTAAGCAGAACCAATGACCTGCCTTTTCAGCTGCCAGTGGACTCTCGTCTGGCAGCTCCTTTGGGAGGAAGATTGTCTCTTTTCAAAGAAAATTGGGATTTAATCACTCAAGACAGATGGGTGCTGGATATTATTCATCACGGTTACAGATTTTATTTCCACACAATGCCCCTTTCAAAGGCATGCCAGATGTTCCTCCTCCACAAAGAAAAGAGGCTCACAAGCAAGTTTCTCAGTTACTCCAGATAGGGGCCATTCAGCCAGTCCCTGTATCAGAAAGTTTATTCTCGCCTGTTCCTAGTACCAAAGAAGGGGAACATGTGGAGACCAATTCTGGATTTATCTATCCTCAACACTTATCTGGACATTCCCAAGTTCAAGATGTTGACGTTACAGCAACTGTTACCTCTGCTGGGCAAAGATCACTGGATGGTAACTTTGGATCTCAAGGAAGCTTACCTTCATGTGCCTATAAGGCTAAGTTGCAGAAAGTATCTGCGGTTTGAACTGGAGATTTTCATTATCAGTTCTCTGCATTGCCCTTTGGCTTATCTACTGCCCAGAGTATTCACAAAGGTTCTGGCTCCACTGATACCTTACTTCAGGCTTCAAGGCCTTCAAATCTATCCTTACTTGGGCGACTGCCTGATTCTGGCTCAAGAAAAGGAACACCTTCTACAGCATCTGGAATATGTCATAGCAGTGCTAAGATGCCTAGGGTATTCTGTGAACGAAATAAAGTCCAGTCTAGTACCCTCTCAAGACATGTGCTTTCTGGGTGTGAGACTGAATACAGCAGCTCAGATGGCCTTTGGACAAACAAAAGAGTCTGTCACTTTACTTCCATCAACTATCTCATCAGTCCGTGCTGACTGCAAGGACAGTCCTTCAAGCATTAGGGTTCATGGCATCTTGTATTCTGGTGCTTCCCAATGCCAAACTGCATATGAGGAAGCTGCAATGGTATCTCAAAATGTATGGACACAGCACTGCCAAGATTTGGACACTGTCATTCAAATAATACCTTGCCTTCAAAAGGAATTCTTGTGGTGGGCTCAGGAATGTCACCTAAACAAGGGACTCTCTGTGACCCGGCCAGAGGCGAGTCAGATTTTAACGACAGATGCCTCGGACACTGCTTGGGAGCTCATCTAAATGGAAAGTGGATACAAGACAAGTGGCCTGCCAGACTACAGCATCTACATATCAACATGAAGGAGATGTTAGCAGTCCAGTTTGCATTGATGGCGTTCAAGGAGTTACTTCTTCCAGGGCAGGTGTTGATTCTGACAGACAACACAACTGTCATGTGGTACATCAACAAGCAAGGGAACACATTCTTATCCTCTATGCAGGCAAGCAATGATTTTATGGGAGACTGCGTTAAGCCTGCAACTGACTCTTCGGTTTCTGCCAGGAGCACAGAACTCCCTAGCAGATGTTTTAAGCAGACAAATCATGGATCCCGTGGAAACTGGATCTTCATGTATTTCAGAAATTGACAGTGTCATGGGGAACTCCAGACATAGATCTGTTCGCTTCTCCACTAAACCACCAGCTGCCAAAGTATTGCACAAAGGGGTTTCATCACACAGCTTGGAAAGTGGATGCTCTGTCTTTCAGTTGGAAAAACCTTCATGTCTATGCCTTTCCACCTCTACCTCTTCTTCCAAAGGTATTACTAAAGGTCAGACAGGACAGGCCAAGGATGATTTTGATAGCTCCAGATTGGCCTCGGCAACACTGGTACCCACTTCTCTGAGTCTTGTAAAGAAGCCTCCATGGCCTTTACCTCTGATTCCTCATCTGTTATCTCAGAAGGACGGTCATCTGCTCAATGTCAAGCTTCAATCTCTTCATCTCACAGCTTGGCATATTCTGTGTTGAAGCATGGTAGGTCTCAGCTTCCTCAACAAGTTTTAAATGTGATTATGGAAGCTAGAAGGCCTAGTACAAAATGGAAGAGATTTTTATTTTGGAGTACAGCAAAGAATTTGGAGATTTCAGAGCCTAATTTGAGTGTGGCTCTTCAATATCTTACTGAATTATTGGACAAAGGTTTGTCTTTCTCTTCCATAAAGATTCATGCTGCAGCAATTTCAGCTCACTATGATTGTGACCCACCTTTGTTTTCGCATCCTTTGTTCAAGCAGTTTCTTAGAGGGGCAAAGAATATATACTCCTGCTTGGGATCTCAATTTTGTGTTGGAAAAACTTACTCTACAACCTTTTGAGCCTGCAGCTACTGCTGAATTGAAATATTTGTCATGGAAGACTGCTTTTCTGTTGGCTATTACTTCTGCAAGAAGGGTGTCTGAGTTGCAGGCCCTTATGGCAGTAGAGCCCTTTTGATTTTCCATAAGGACAGGGTATCATTACGTACTAATCCTTCCTTTATGCCTAAGGTGGTTTCTAGTGTGGCTTTAAACCAAACTATTCATTTGCCTACGTTTTTGCAGATCCTCAAAATAAAGGGGAAAAGATTTTGCACACTTTAGATGTACACAGGCAATTGCGTTATTATTTGAGCAGGACTAAAGATTTTAGGCAGTCTCAGCAGTTACTTGTTTCTTTTGCTTTAAGTTCACAGGGCAAGCCTGTGTCAAAACAAACTATTTCTAGGTGGATTGGCTTTGCATTGCATTTTGTTATTCCCATCATGGCAAAGAGGTTCCAGCTGGGATTAGGCCTCATTCCACTAGGGCTACTGCCACTTCAACAGCATTTCTAAGGGGGGTGGCAACTAAGGATATTCTGGAAGCGGCTACCTGGAGTTCAGTGCATACTTTCTCTAGGCATTATCACCTGCCTATATACTCTAAGACTAGAGCTGGTTTTGCCACAGCTGTTTTACAAGGCATGTTGTCAGCTCCTGCTACTTTATAATTTGCCAGCCTCCCTTACCTCTGCTTTGGGATTCTACCCAATTGTCAGGACTGCAGCAAGGAAGGCGAAGAACATAGTACAGTTTTGTACCTACCATAAATGTAGATGTTCGAGGATTCCCCTCCCTCCTTCCCTCTGTGTTTCAGGGTGGTTGTGTAGGTGAGTTTACATGCTTATATTTTTGTATATATTACTGTATATATTGTACATGTTTTTTGCTGCAGGTTGTTTTTGGGACTTGTCTTTTTGGGTCTTCTGACATCTGGGGCAAGAAAAGACTGAGGAAATGGCGTCGGTCATGCGCATTAGTACCCGCCATGACCACGCCAGCCTTATACTCTGGTATTCGGGCCGACTGGCTGGACTATACCCAATTGTCAGGACTGCAGCAAGGGAATCCTCGAACATCTACATTTATGGTAGGTACAAAACTGTACTTTATGGTAAGACAAAACTTCTTTTTTCTGTCCTGGAAAATGACCTTTTTAGTAGCTATTAAGTCACCAAAGAGAGTTTCTGAGCTCCAAGCCCTCTCTTTTAAACATCCTTATTTAGTCTTCCATAAGGACTTAATATCTTTATGGACGAATCCACCCTTTTTATCTATAGTGGCCAGAGAAAGCAGTAACTATCGGTCCATTTATCTTCCAGTTTTCTTCTCCAATTTTTAGAAGAAGGGAGAATACACGCTACATCTTCTTGATGTTCATAGGCAATTATGTTTTTTATCTGGACAGGACGTAATCCTTCAGAAAATCTGACCAGCTGTTAATATACTTTTCAAAGGCTAGGGAAGGTACAGCAAGTTAGTAAACTTACTCTGGCCTGATGGTTAAGAGATTGTATATCCTTTTGTTTATTCACCTAAAGGTATGTCTGTATCGAGGTGTCAAAGTTCATTCTCTGAGGTCTAGGGTGACTTCTCAAGCCGCTTTCTAGAGAATGTCACTTGATGATTTTTGTGTGGCTGCCTCTTGGTCAAGGTTTCATACCTTTATTTTTCATTGCAAACCAGATATTATTTCTAGGAACAGAGCTGTTTTTGGCTGTATAGTACTTCAGAATATCCTTCATGATGGCCACCCTAGATTTGTGTAGCTGGGGACTCCGTCTGTAGGTTGAGGAATGAATGAAAATGACAATGTCAGATAAAGAAGTTATGTTTTTACCGTAACATTCAATCTGTGGTGTCCATTTTCATTCTTCTTCAACTTCTCCACCCTCCTTCCCCCCGGCCTTTTTTTATATAGACCTGAAAGAGTTGGTCACTATTAGGAACTGTAGTTCCTATGTTGAGCCCCTGAAACTTTTCATTTTTCTTTGACTATGTAGGTACCTTAGCTGTATATTTTTAGCAAACTTGATCTGAGGTAATCTGGGGGAATGAGCCATTATGGGATGGAGAGGAGGAGCTTGAGCTTCGAATCTTGAGCTTGGAAAGCGGCAGAGTCCGATTCGAGGTTGGATCCAAAACCCACAGGTCGAGGAAGAATGAAAATGGGCAACACAGCTGGAACGTTATGGTAAGAGCATTTCTCACTCTGCTGACAAGCTCACTAAACTTCTTGCTTCTCCTAAACTCTTGCCTACATATAAAGATAGCAGTGCCATTGATGGGTATGTAAAGAAGTTGTATAACTCTGCTGCTTTGGCCTATAGAGCTATCAGCTGTCAAACACATATGACCAAGGTATATGCTTTCCCTTCTTTACAAGTTGGGGGAAGTCTTTCCTGATATGCCTTATCCTGTTAATAAGACCTCAGCTCTTTCTTTGTTCAATTCTCCTTCTCAAGTAATTAGGTCTTCAGTCAAGTGCAGCTATGATGCTGCTAATGCTTTTTAAGGGTGACTTCATCATGGTCAGTCAGTAAGGAGGTATTCCTGGCTTAAGCTTCAATCCCTTCCAGAGGATATTCAAACTAAATTGTTAGACTCACCTCTGGCTACTCAGTTTATTTGAATATTCTTCGTGTTTCACTGTTGCGCTCTCTCACTTCAAGTTAAGGATTACAGTCACCATATCTAGTGTGCACATGTTCTTCGTGTTTCACTGTTGAAGTCATTACATTTGGGTAATCTGCTGGCAGGTTGCCCTCAGTCAGCCTGATTAACAAAGTCTTGGGTCCTGCGTCGGTTGTTGTTCCCTTCTTCCATGACGTCAGGTCATCAGGGGGTATAAAACATGCAGCCGACGCCATTACATCAGTCTTTCTTGCCGTGCGGTGCCCGAAGCAGAAACAGTTCGCAAGTGCCGGTCGGCCGACTCCTGAAATTTTCGTTTTTGAGTTTCAGAGCTGAAGTCTTCAACTAAAAAGCTAAGTACCCCATTGGGAAAACTTTTTCTTGCTCCTTACCGATGTCATTAAAAGTTAATAATTGCATTACTTGTGGGAAGCAAATACCTCATAAGGATTTTCATTTGTACTGCATTCCTTGCCTAGGCCCTGACCACAGCGTACCTTGCTGTCGGTTTTGTGCTAAATTTAATCAGTGCACTATTAAACGTCAGTATATTTTTGCTTCTAAATGTTTTGGCTCATGCTTTAATTATCCAGAAATGTCGTCGGATAGCAATCCGACTACCGGAATACCTAAAAAACACAAAGAAAAAGACAGAGACAGGCCGTCGAGGTCCAAAACTGACGACGCTTCTCCTAAGCCAGTCGCCAGTTTGCCGGTACTCAGTGAGGCACTTTTGCAGCACCTGATACCCGCTACTTCTTATAGGTTCATAGGTTGATACTAGGCTATCTGCCCTAGGGCATTTACAAGCCTAGCCAGAGTGTGTTTGGCTTTTGCCACCCTTCTTAGATTAGTTGACTGTGCCTCTGTATAGTAGGTCACAGAAGATAGCCCATTTAAGGTTAGTTTACGGTGGCTCTGTCTAGCAGTGACACAGAAGAGATCCCAGGGGTAAATTTATGATCTCCCATCCAAACGTCAAGATTCTTCTTGAAGAGGGTCATTGAGGGGCTCTGTCTGGCATGGATTGGGATTTTGTTCCAGAGTGAGTCCCTCCAGCATGTTCTATTTATTTCTGTGCTGAGGTTTAAGTCACTGGAGCGTGTAGTTCTGATGGATTTGGATTTCTTGAGGTGGAGCATGTCCATTAATTCTGGGTTGGACATGGCTTTATACATCAGGCACAGATTGCCTCTGAGTAGGCGGTAAGCAACTGAGTAGAGCTGGAGTTTCTTTAGCCTAACTGCGTAGGGCATCTGTTTGAGTCCCTTGATCCTCTTGGTGAGGTACTTTTGGGGTCTTTCTAGTTGAAGCAGGTGTCTGGTAAGGTACATCCCAAATGGGACATTGTATTCAATTATGGGCCTGATGAGTAGAGGGGCACAATGACCTCTCTTGATCTAGATGTGAACCCCTTCATGATAAGGTGGGCTATATAGAATGTCTTTCTAACCACTTTGGCAATGTGATCGTCAAAGGAGAGATTGCAATCTACTTGGGTCCCCAAATCCCTAATTACTTCTTCCGTACTTAATGGATTACCACCTATGTGGCAATTTGTGGGCACTTTGTTTTTCCCAAAGGGGATGACTATGCACTTTTTGGCATTTACCTTTAGGCCATGGCTCTGGCACCAGTTATCCGTCTCTGTGAGACCTTTTTGGAGGATGCTTGTGTCAGCCGGCGAGTCGATTATGGCCCCAGTTTGCAGTCATCTGCAAACTTTGTCAGCCATAGTCCTCCTGTGTTAGCCTGTACCTCAGAGAAATATGTACCGAACAAGAGAGGTCCCAGGACTGAGCCTTGTGGGACGCCACTTGGCATCTGCAATTCTGACCATATGGGTTCTATGCCTAAGCCAGTTTGCAACCCATCTTGTGACATAGGGGTTGATATTTAAGCTGGTGAGCTTATTTATGATGCCCGAGTGGGGTATTGTGTCAAAGGCTTTTGCAAGGTCAAGGTAGGCTGTGTGGACTACCTTCCCTTCGTGTATGGCCTTGGTGACGGTTTCAAAGAAATTGACAAGGTTCAAGAGGCAAGATCTGCCCTTAACAAAGCCAAATTGGGTAGGATCCAGTGTTTGGAGGTTCCCAATGTCTTTGTTTATGAGTTCCATGATGATACGCTCCATAGCTTTGCAGACCAGGCTAGTTAGGCTTATAGGGCGATAGTTTCCGGGGTCCGTTGTGGCACCACCTTTATGGAGTGGGACCACTGTTGCTGTATGCCATTCTTTGGGTACATATCTTGTTGTAAGGCTGAGACTGAACAGTGATTTTAAGTGAGGGTTCAGTTCTTCTTGGAGCTCATGTAAAATGCAGCCTGGGACACCGTCTAATCCCATTGATGCTGTGTTTTTTGCTTTGGAGAGGGCAGCACTCACCTGTGCATCTGTGATGTCAGGGAGGCTACACTCTGTTGGGATAGTCATTTGCTCATTTGGGGAAGTTTGCACTGTACCTGCCTGCCAGGATGTTGGCAATGTCTGTGGGTTCAGTGTATTTTTTGTCATTTTGCACTAACTCAGAGCATATCTGGGAGTTTCCATCCAGGTGTCTGACATAACTAAAGAAAGCCTTGTGATTATCTTTAGCGTCTTGTGCAATTTTTCTTTCGAAGCTAGCCTTAGATGATTTTATGAGGGATCGTAGTTTCTTGCTAGTACTGATCAGAGTTGCCTTCCCTTTCAGGGATTTTGCTCTATCATGTAGTAGCTTCCTCCTTCTGTTGTACAGCTTATTTATGGCTGGGGTCAACCAGACAGGTCTCCTGCCTTTGGAGGAGTGTGTCTTGGTTTTATTTGGGATAGCACGATCCATGCATTTCTGTAGGTATCCATAGAATGCGTTTGTAAAGGATTCTGCGGTTTGGGCCGTATTTTCCACTAGCCCTGGGGCTTTGAAGGATTCCACCTCGGTTTTGAGAAGTGGTAAGTTTTCTTTTGCGAAGTTTTTGACCGTGGTTTCCTTTGTTGGGGGTGGGGACGGGATATGGATGTCCATAGTGATTAATTTATGGTCAGATCTTACCAATGAGGGGTATACCTCTGGTATGGAACATAGAGTCCCCATGTTGGTGATGATCAGGTCCAATATGTTTTCCCCTCTTGTGGGAGTGGTGACCAGTTGTTCCATAGCATTTGAGTTTATAAATTCTAGGAACCGTTGGGCTAGGGTGATGGGGCTTGAGTAGTGCTCCCAGTCTATGTTTGGGTAGTTAAAGTCACCCAATATAATGGTGTTTGGAGAGACCTTCATATTCTCCAGTGTCTTCAGGAAAGCCGAGTGGGGTTCTTGAGTTTGGGAGGGTGGTCTGTAGCAGGCTACAAACTGGTGCCCTGTTAGTTGCACATGGATGGTCTCAGATGCTTCGTGCAGTGCCACTAGCCTGGAGGTATGGGTATTTTTGATGAATTTGGATACTCCCCCTCTTCTTGTGGTTCGGTCTGAGTTTTGGGGCCGAAAAACATGGTATGAGGTATAGCCTGGAAGTGCTGGGGTACTCTCGGGAGCCTTGAACCCGGTTTCTGTTACTGCACAGATATCGATATTCTCCATACTGAGGAGAGCCTCAAGTGCATGCATCTTAAGGTTTAGACTTCTGGCGTTGAGCATTACCCTTAGTTTCTTTTTCCTTGTGTTGTCTAAGGAGGTGGGTTTGTCTTTTGAGCCTTGCCTACAAAAGGCACTATGGGGGTGGCAAGAGCCTTGGCCAGTTTTCGAAAACCCAGGGGTGACAGGTGCAAGCCGTCCCTAGCGAAGCAACGTGGCTTGTCAAGCATGTCATCCCAGGCTGACAGACACTGGATCCCCTTTGAGTGACACCAATACTTTAGCCAATTGTTGAAATTGATCATTTTGTCTTTATACTGTGGTATAATTCTTGGTGAGGGTAAGATGCTACTCAAGGTCAGGGTCATACCGGCCTGGGCCACATGATCAGAGAGCTCCTCTGTCTCTCTTCATGTAATCCAGGGAGATACGTCTCAGGTCATTCACACCAGCATGGACAATGACGTAGTCATATTTGTACTTGCTTTGGAGTGACCTAAGTGCTTGTGTTATGTGGCGGATCCTGGCACCCGACAGGCAGCTTACAGTGACCTTCTCCTTGTTCAGCCTGGTGAGAGGGACGTCAGTGTGTCTGACAATAGAGTCACCTATTCATAGGTTCATAGGTTCATAGGTTTATACTAGGCTATCTGCCCTAAGGCATTTATAAGCCTAGCCCAAATTTTTGTGGCTTACGCCACCCCTTATATGAAAAAATACTGTGCCCATTAGTTTGTTGTGCCTCTGTCCAGCAGTGACACAGAGATGATTCCCGGGGTAAACCTACGATCTCCCATCCTACAAGTGTATTAGGTGTGTTGTTTAGCCTTAAGGGCTGTGACTGTGTGGCACACTGACTTTGTGAACTATGTGATACATGGGTATTGTTGTGGGGTAGCAGTTGCTTGGATGTCTGCTTTGGAGGTCTCTGTTGCTTGGGCAGATTTTTATTTAGAGCCTCCGAGTATGTTTTTGTGCGTTTGTGTTTGGTTTGCTGTAGCGATAGGTCTATGTGAGACTGGATTTGTGGTGTGTGTGATTACCTTCTCCTCCAGACTGACCGTGCCAGTACTATGTTGAGAGAGCTCAGCCTCCAGTTTGGCTATATAGTTGCATCTCTCACATATATTTGAGCTTGTTTGGAAGAGGAGAGGGTGGTCTGTGTACATAAGGCAGTTGCAACATTGCCTCAAGATTCCCATATTCACCAGCTGGACTGGAGAGTAAACTTGAAACTGACTTTTGGACATGCCAGAATAGTATAAGGAATTACTTTTTGACTTGATCAAAAGGACCAATAGGGAGCCAAGTACTTAAAGGGAGTATAAGAGGGTGTAGTGCTTTAGTTTATTAGTGCTTACTTATAAGACACTTATCCTAGCTACTGCTGGGTTTTAGAAGGAAAATAGAGTGCTTACTTTGAGATTTGGAACAGTTCTAAGGGAAAAAGTGAAGAGCAGACTTTGTGGAGCAGGAATAGTTTAAACCTGATTAAGCGGCTGCCGATGCTGAGCTATGTAAAGAGGGTTTTAAGAGAGGGGGATCAAGGAGTTTGGAATTGACCCAAAATGGCCAATAAAACTACAGTTTCTAGGCAGTAACCACTCCCACAGGGGCAGGCAGGCTGTTCAGTGTTTACCACTGCCACTGATGAACACAGAGACTTCCCTTTAGCCCAAGCAAGCAATGGCCTCCAAGAAACTTACAAACAGTTCAGAACAGCAAATCTGTAACTGAACTTTGATTCGCAGGCCTCTACTGAGACCCATTCGGAGTCCAGTATGCCACGAGATGCTTCAATTATGGAGCATACGGATGTCTCTACCTTAGCTGGGTCCAGAGCCGCTGTGCAGGCACTGGCTTCTGAGGGTGTTTTCAGGCCTACAGATTTGTATATTAGACCAACGCCATCTTCAAAACTAAGGCCAAAATCCAAATCTATGTCTAAGAAACTGACGCCTGGGCCATATGTGCAGGCCCCTATGCCTAAAAAACAAATTATCAAAATGGCTGAAGATTTAATTACTCTGTTCAGGGGTAGCCAACCCCCCCCCCCCTTCTAAGAGGCCTAGGCAAGACATTGATTATGAATTTTCTGAACAGGGTTCTATTTCTTCTGACTCTTCTAATGAACAGGATTTGTCTATACCTACTTATGAGGACTCTGATGCATAAGATTCCATTCCTTCTGCTTCTCCCCGAGGATTTTTCATTTGGGGAAACATTACATACCTTAAGGGAACATTTCCACTGGGAAAGTCAGGATTTCTCTGAATCTAAAAAGAGACTTGGGGATTTTCTTCTTCTTCCTCAACATAGGCCTTTGGCTATACCTCCTGTTCTAGACATTGTTGATGATGATTTCTCCGAATCTAGTATGGCTCCTGATTCTCTGCGTCCGGCTTCTTGTAAACCAGACAGATACTAGAGGGTTCTTGACTCCCACAAATTCCTTTTCAAAAATCCTATTGCAGATCCTGAAACCATTTCTCAGGGTCCCAAGGGCATTAAGGCCTCTACTGCTAAAAAAACCTACCCCTTCTGATAGGGATTCCAGGGTGCTGGATAGATGGGGTAAGAAGGTTTACACTTCTGCAACCTTGACAATCAGGGCTTTAAACTGTCAATTTCATATGCTTAAATACCAGCAGCATATCATGCTTAAACAGAAAATGATGTTAATTTCTGACTGTGTGGAAAATAAAGATTTACAGGATTTATTGCATTCAGCTGAACAAGTTGGAAAACATACTTTGCAATGTGGTTTTGATTCTTTTGAGGTCTCTTGCAGGGCTGCTGTAACTGGATCTGTGCTAAGAAGGCATGCTTGGCTCAAAGAGCAAACTCTGCCTGATCATGTTAAAGCAAAATTGTTGGATGCTCCTTTACAACAGGACCGTCTCTTCGGTAATAAGGCTGAAGAAGTTTTAAAAAAATGAAAAATAAAGCTAAATATATGAAAACTGTGAAAGATTTCTTACAAGTGCAACCTCCAAGATTTAGTAGGCACTGGCCTACTAAGAACTGGGCCTTTCCAGTTCCTTTGAGAGCCACTCCAGTCAAACCCCAACATTCCAAAGGCTCCAGGTTTCAGTCACAAGGGACTTTTAGAACAAAAAATGGGGTGCCACCTCCTCTAAATCCTAAAACAACAAGGTACCTCCCTATGGCAAGCAGTCTGAATGACTTCCCTCTACTCTTGGCAAGCACTTACCTTTCAGCCGCCCATTTGGGGGGACAACTGGCACTTCATGTAAGAAGCTGGCAACTTATAACACAGGACAAATGGGTTTTAAATATAGCATCCCAGGGATACAGATTTAATTTCCACATGTTGCCAATCCCAAATGGATGGCCAGACCTGCCCCCAAATCAGTGGGCAGAGGACCAGAAAAAAGTACTGTCCCTCATGAACATGGGAGCTATTCAGCCAGTCCCAGAAGAGGAAAAGGGACAAGGTTTCTATTCAAGACTTTTCCATGTAGCCAGAAAAGACAAATCACGGTGTCCAATTCTGGACTTATCTACTCTAAACACATTTCTGGACATTCCAAAATTCAAGATGCTGACTCTTCAACAGTCACTTCCTGTGCTAGGCAAAGATGCCTGGTTGGTAACTCTAGACTTAAGAGGCTTACTTGCATATCCCAATCAGTGAATCCTGCAGAAGCTACCTCCGCTTCGAAGCAGGCTATTTGCATTACCAGTTCTCTTCACTGCCCTTTGGCTTATCTACTGCGCCCAGGGTCTTCACAAAGTGCCTGGCATTTTGCAGGCAAAGAAATGTTCAAATATATCCATACCTGGACGATTGTCTAATTCAGGTAGAAAACAGGGACATTCTTTAAAAACATCTGGCTTTTGTAAAAAAGGTTCTAACTTGTCTAGGGTACACCATAAACGAAAAGAAATCACAACTGGTACCCTCTCAAAAAATTACATTCCTGGGGTGCAAGCTTGAATACAACTGCCTAGATGGCTTACCTTACGCCAGAAAAGCAAATTCATCTGGTGACTTACTTCAAACAGGTGGCCACAAAAACCCTGTTATCTACAAGACAAATTTTGCAAGCCTTGGGGTTCATGGCCTCCTGCATTCTTCTAATTCCATGTGTATACGCGGAAACTTCAGTGGTACTTAGAGTTTATGGAGACAACATTGTCACAGCCTGGAAACAATGATTCCTATCATACATTGCCTGCAACTAGAGTGCCTATGGTGGGCTCATCTGGCAGGGAAGTGCATTCAGGGCAAATGGAGCCCAAATCAAATGCACCTTCATATCAATCAAAAAGAGATGCTAGCTGTACAGAATACACTGACTGCTTTCAAGGACTACCTTCATCTAGGACGATTAATGATAAAGACAGACAACACCACGGTTATGTGGTACATAAACAAGCAGGGGAGTACACACTCCTTCCCCCTTTGCAGACTAGCCATGGCATTGTGGAACACTGCCTTGACCTATCAAATTCAACTACAAGCTCAATTCCTGCCAGCAAAGTTGAATACTCTAGCAGACGAACTAAGCAGAAATCTCATGGACCCACACGAATGGAAACTGGAACCACAGATTTTCAACATGTTGACATGCAAATGGGGGAGTCCAGGCATAGATCTTTTTGCCTCACCCCAGAACTATCAGTTGGACAAATTCTGCACTAGTGCTCATCACAAAAAAGCCTGGAAAGTGGATGCTCTATCATTTAGCTGGTTAAAACCTATCAGTCTATGTCTTTCCCCCTTTGCCTCTGCTCTCCAAAGTTCTACTAAAAGTCATAGGACAAACCAAAAATGATTTTGATTGCTCCAGACTGGCCTCGCCAACACTGGTACCCATTCCTGCGCCATGTCACACCTTCCACAGTGGCACCTGCCTTAGACACCTTACTGTCTCAGCAGAACAACCAAATTCTGCACACTCAGCTCCAAACTTTGAATCTTGCAGCATGGCTAATCACCTAAATTCACCCTTAGCATCCCTCAACAAACCTGTGATGGATGTCATTTTGGAGGCAAGAAGGCCTAGTACTAGAAAATCTTATGCTGACAAATGGAAAAGATTCTGTGCCTGGAATTAATCTCAAGGGAGAAGCACAACAGTGCCCAATATTCCTCAGATTTTACAATATTTAACTGAGAAAAGGGCCTGTCCTTTTCTTCCCTAAAAATCCATGCCTCAGTCATTTCAGCTCATTACAACACAGAACCTCCCCTCTTCTCTCATCCACTGCTAAAGCAGTATCTCAGAGGGGCCAAAAACTTAAGACCACCCAGGAGAGCTACAACCCCTGCCTGGGACCTCAGTTTTGTATTGGAAAAACTCACTCTCCCTCCTTTCGAGCCAACTGCTACTGCAGACTTAAAATTTCTCTCCTGGAAAACGGCTTTCCTTTTAGCAGTCACTTCAGCTAGAGGAATTTCCGAATTACAGGCTCTTATGGCAGTGGAGCCTTTCATTATTTTTCATGCGGACAGGGTGTCTCTCAGGACCAATCCATCCTTCATGCCTAAGGTAGTATCCAGTGTGGCTCTTAATCAGACCATTCATTTGCCAACTTTCTTTCCCAATCCACAGAACAAGGGGGAACGGATTCTGCATTCATTGGATGTACACAGACAACTTAGATTTTACTTAAACGGTACAAAATTTCAAAGAAAATCTGAACAACTACTGGTGGCATTTGCTGCATGGAGGAGGGAAAGGCCATTTCAAAGCAGACTATTTCCAAATGGATAAGCCATTGTATTTTTCTGCTATATGCACCATGGTAAAACTATCCCCCAGGGGATCAGATCTCATTCCACCAGGGCTGCATCTACTTCTACAGCCTTTCTCAGAGGTGTCCCTACCAGAGTCATTCTAGAAGCTGCTACCTGGAGCTCAGTTCATACGTTCACCAAATATTACCATTTACCTTTCTTCTCTAAATCCAGAGCTGGCTTTGCCTCTGCTGTCCTGCAGGGCCTTATAGCTGGTCCTAATGCTGTTAAATCCATCCTCCCAACCTTAGCTTTGGGAATCTACCCAAATGTAATGACTGCAACAGTGAAACACGGAGAACATAGTACAGTTGTGTACACTTACCATAAATGTAGATGTTCGAGTATATTCACTGTTGCAGTCCTGGTTACCCTCCCTCCAACCCCCTGTTTTTTCTCTTACTATACCTTTTCTTTCCTTTACTATGTTTAAAAAAGCCTTTTTGGTGTATTTGCTTTTGTTTGGAGGTATATTTTTTGTGTTTTTAATTACTTAAATATTTGGCTTCCCACTTGGCGGGCACCTGACATCTGGGGCAAGAAAAACTGATGTAATGGCGTCGGCTGCATGTTTTATACCCCTGACGACTTGACATCATGGAAGAAGGGACAGCAACCGATGCAGGACCCAAGACTTTGATAATCAGGCCGGCTGAGCACGACCTGCCAGCAGATTACCCAAATGTAATGACTGCAACAGCGAATACACTCGAACATCTACATGTATCGGAAGTGTACACATCTGTACTTTCTGTAGCTGTAGACCTCTTTAAGGTATTCAGGGTGAGGTTATGGTTATGCAAGACATTAAACAAATTTTTCTTTCCCCTGTTCCCAAGTACCAGAGGAACTACCTTCCAAAGCAGATCCTTTTGTGCGTAGTCGTGCAAGACCACCCCTAAAAAAATAAAAGGCCCTCCAAAAGGAACGTTTTTCTGAAAAACCAATTCATGACTCCGGGGACAAAAGTCTTCATTTCTAGACACACCTGCTTCCATGTTGACTTTCTCTTGGCCAGATTGCACTCTCTATCTCTGTGTCTGTCCTTTCCTATATGACAGAGAAATACAACAGACAAATGTTTTTTCTCTATAGTTCAGGAAGGCTACAGAATGGTGTGGAAGTCCCTTCCTGTCTTTTCAAGTATTTCTCAGCTTATTCTTTGCCAGTTGCCTCCGCCATTGATTCAGGGTCTTCTGTCCCAGGGCACTATTTAGCCTATTGCTCTTTGCAGAAGGGCAAGAATTTCTATTCCAGGATGTTTTCAGTTCCGAGGAAGGAGGGCTGTTCCAGAGACCTGTCTTGGATCTTTCCTTTCTCAACATTTTTCTGAAAGCTCCCTTTTCAAAATGCTAACTCTTCAGACTCTATTTCCAAAGTTTCTGCCTCAGGCCTTTCAGGTTTCTCTAGATTTGAAAGTTGCTTATCTCCATATTCCTATTTATCCACTTTTCAAGAAGGTTTTGTGTTTCTCAGTATCTTCCTAACATCCAGTTTTCTGCTTTGCCATTTGGTCTTTCTGCAGCCACAAAGGTATTTAACAAATGTCTAGCCCCTGTCATGTCCATTTGCAAACTTCATGGACATCATATGTTCCTTATCTGGACAAGTTTCTCTTTCAAGTTCCATTTTAGTAGGATCCCCTGTTGGACTTGGAATTCACAGTACTGTTGCTTTGCAGTCTAGGTTTCACTCTAAATCTACAAACGTCAGTTCTTATATCTTCTCAGGATCAGATTTTCTTGGGTTGCATCATTCCAACTTCTACTGTTGACTGCTTGTCTTCCTCTTCCCAATGTCCTCTCTTTGGCAACTTTCTTACAATACCTTCTTCCTTTGCAAGAGACCTCAGCAGGGAAGCTTGTAAAAGCCGTGGGGTTCATTGCATCTACTCTCCTTGTAGTCCCATTTGGCAGACTACATATGAGGAAGTTCCGTTGGTATTTGAAGGCAATTTAGCTTCAGCATTGTCATCCTGTAGTCTTCCAAATTCCTCTTTCGCCTTGCATAAGGAAGGAATTTATTCGGTGGATTGACCAGATATCTCTGAATCCAGGTCTTCCTTTACTGGTTCCTCCCCAAGCCATGAGTTGTATACAGATGCTTCAGATCTAGCCGGAGATGCTTGTTCAAACAGCGTGCAGGTCCAGGGAGTTTAGTCTGTTCAAGAAGTGACCGAGCACATCATTGTCAAGCAGTTGAAGCTTTGATTATGGCTGTTTAGACCATACATTACCATTGGTGTCCAGGGCCATTTTAATTACCACTGCTGTGTGGTACATAAAAAAACAAAAGAGGGATAAAGTATTGTCACCTTTACAGACTAGCTTTCATTGCTTGGGAATTTGCCATTTGCCACCAGTTCAGTCTTCAGGCAGTCAGTATTCCCTCAGAACTGAATGTGGTGGCATACACTTTGAGAAGATTGTCAGATCCTCATGAATGGATGTTGCAGAGTTTTTTTCTGGACATTGTTCATTGGTGGGGTACACCTCAGGTGGATCTTTTTGCCTCCCTTCAGAACAGGCTGCTCAGCAGGTTCTGTTCCAGAGTGCCAAGTCCACTGGTTTTGAAATTGGATGCCATGTCTTTTTTAGACTGTGATGCTCTGTACGCATTTCCCCTTCTTCCTGTTTTGCAAAAATCCCTTCACAAGATTGTTGAACATGCCCAAAATCTTATTGGTGACTCCCTTTTGACCCACACAGCATTGGTTTCCGCTTCTCTTTTACCTGGCTAAGAGCAGACATCACAAGTTATCCCACAAGATGGACTTTCTCACACAGGACAAGGGCTCTCACCCTTATCTTCTAACCGTACAATTGTCCATTTGTGTGGTAGTGTTTTCGTTCTTTTCCGACACCATTTTTTCTGAGGACGTGCTTCAAGTTTTGCAGGAGGCAAGAAAAAAAAACTACTAGAAAATCTCATCTATCTAAGTGGAAAAGATTTTCTTCTTCATGTCACAATAAAGAACAGGACCGTCTCTGTAGGAATTCCTACTGTTCTTTCCAGTCTGTGTGTCTTGCTCGGTTGTGGTCTGGCATAGTCTTCTCTTAAAACTAATTTCTCAACCATTTCACCCTATCTGCCACTGGATCCACCGCTTCTTGATTTGAGGTCAGTTTCTGAAAGGCATCCCATCATATTAGGCCTCCAGGAAAACCCATTCTTCCTTCTTGGGACTTCAACTATGTTCTTGAGAAGTTGACTGAGCCATCCTTTAAACTAGCAGCTCCGGAAGGAGTGAGTGCCTTTCTCCAGACCTTCCTTCCTTACCATCTTGACAAACCATCAAGAGGAGAAAGAGCAGGAAAACTCCTCCACTCCTTTCTTTTTGTTGCTGTTATTGCATGGTATTTTCCCTCCCACTTCAAGTTTAATGCAATTGTGTTACAGCAGTCCTCTGTAGTATTGATGCTTTGGAAAGGCATCATTTTTGGCATCATTTTTGGCATTATTTTATCTAGGCTGGTCAGGTCTTTTGAGTGGCTGACACTTACTTTATCTTTTGGTGAAATTTACTGTTTAGAGACAGAGCAACTTTAACATTCCTCCCTATGACTGTCATGCTGTATATGTTGTACAGTGGATATAAGAAGTGTACACACCCCTGTTAAAATGCCATGTTTTTGTCATATAAAAAAACGAGACCACAATAAATCATTTCAAAACTTTTCCCACCTTTAATGTGACCTATAACCTGTGCAGTTCAGTTGTAAAACAAACAAATCTGTTAAGGGAAATGATATAAAAAATAAGAAATGTACAATAAGCTGGTTGCATGTGTGTACATCCTTAAACTAATATTTTGTTGAAGTACCTTTTGATTTAATTACAGCTTTCAGTCTTCTTGGGTACACACCTGCCATCAATTAGAGGCGTGATTAACCACAAATGAAGTTCAGCTGTCCTAGTAGGATTTTCCTGACATTAACTCAGTTGCCTGCTGCAGCAAAAGCCATGGTTCACAGAGAGCTTACAAAGCATCAAATGGATCTCATTGTTGAAAGGTATCAGGAGAAAGGTACAAATAAATTTCCAAAGCATTGGATATACCTTGGAACACAGTGAAGGCAGTCATCAAAAAGTGGAGAAAATATGGGACAATAGTGACTTTGCAAAGAACTGGATGTCCCTCCAAAATTGATGAAAAGACAAGACAAAAACTGGTCAGGGAAGCTGCCAAGATACTTACAGCAACACTGAAGGAGCTGCAGGAATTTCTGGCAAGTAAGCATGTAAGTTGTGTACTACATGCGACAATCTCCATATTCTCCATATATCTGGCCTGTGGGGTAGGATTGCAAGACGGAAGCCTTTTCTTACAAAGAAAAACATCCAGGCCCAGCTAAAATTTGCAAAACAATACAATACATCAAGTCTCCCAAATGCATGTGGGAAAATGTGCTATTATCTGACGAGACCAAGGTTAAACTTTTTGGCCACAATTCCAAAAGGTACGTTTGGCTCAAAAACAACACTTCACATCACCAAAATAAACACCATCCCCACAGTGAAGCAAGGTGGTTGCAATATCATGCTTTGGGGTTGCTTTTCTTCAGCTGGAACTGGGGCTTTAGTCAAAGTGGAGGGAATTATGCACAGTTCCAAATACCAGTCACTTTTTGCCCAAAACCTTCAGGCATCTGCTAGAAAGCTGAAGATGAAGAGGAATTTCACCTTTCAACACAACAATGACCCCAAGCATACATCCAAATCAACAAAAGAATGGCTTCACCAGAAGAAGATTAAAGTTTTGGAATGGCCTGGCCAGAGCCCAGACCTAAATCCTATAAAAATCTTTGGGGTGATCTGAAGAGGGGCTGTGCACAAAAGATGCCCTTGCAATCTGACAGATTTGGAGTGCTTTTGCAAGGAGTAGTGAGCAAATATTGCCAAGTCAAGATGTGCCATTCTGATAGACTCCTACCCAAGAAGACTGAATGCTGTAATTAAATCAAAAGGTGCTTCAACAAAGTATTAGTTTAAGGGTGTGCACACTTATGCAGCCACCTTATTGTATGCTTTTTACTTTTTATATTTGTCTCCCTAACAGATTTGTTTGCTTTTCAATTGAATTGTACAGGTTCTATGGCACATTAAAGGTGGGAAAAGTTTTGAAATGATTTATTGTGGTATCTTTTTTTATATATATATCACAAAACCTGGCATTTTAACAGAGGTGTGTACACTTTTTTATATCTACTGTATGTTTAGGTACTAAACATTTAAAAGTAGTTTCTTTTCAAATTTGTGAGAACTTTAATAAGAATAGTCTTTACTGTCAAAGGAGCATATTGCTGCTAATGGGACTTCTGCTGGCAGAGAGGAAAAAGGCAGGGAAATTTTCATCTTTTTCTCTCTCCTTGGAGACAAATTTGCTAAAAGGAAAGGAGGAGTCTTCCTGTTCTTGATCCTGTTGGTGGTTGTCAATATGGTTAGGAAAGTAGTAAGAAAGACTCACTCCTGTATGTTCTAGTCTGATAATTGACAACTGCAATAAACCAAAAATACCCTAGACAAGCTTGTGCATCTTTAGCATCTGAACTTGAGCTGGTCAAACATTTTTCTAGACCTCCTAATTTGCTAGTTTCACTAGATGCATTTCCTCATATGAGCATGTAACTGTTGATACTGACTATTCTAAAATAAAAGACATTGCTACAAGCCCAGCTGAAGATGAGTCTCATTCTGTCCAGTTACCACGACAGATAGCAATTCAGCCCCAGTCATGGTCCTGTCATCATGGATCCCTTTCTCCACACTGATTCCCAAGGGCTCAGGGAGCACCTAGTCAGTATAAGGCTTGACATAAGTAGAGGCTTTGATTTTGGTAATGAGTGACAGTGTCAGTCCCCAGATCTTTACTTGTTTGCTGTCAAATGTGGTGGCTTTTGTTCTTGTGGAGTCAGTCCTGTTGTCAGCATTGGGATTAGGGGTCATGAACTGATAGTGCCAGCCCTGCTATGGGCATCAGTGTCCAGAGCCTTTACACCATCAGGGCTTATGGAAATGGTACTGTGAACTCATTGTTGACGGTCCCTTGGCATTAGAACCAAGTAGCCATTTTGTGGTGAAACTATTCAAGGCCAGTCTGGTTCATTTGGCAAAGCCACAGAGATGATCTCTGTGCCAGTTAGTCACAGGCACCTCAAGCCTCTGGTTGCAGTTGCACCCAATCAGTGTAAGAACTAACCCTGATGCTGGCTACAGCTCCAGTTCCCATGCAGGCTGTTATGCTGAGCTTCTTGTTTCCAGTATCTGTAGACAGATGAACAAAAGAAAAGCTGCAAAAGAATCTTAATGCTCTAGGTCAGAGCACCCCCCCCCCCCTTCTTGAAAACTTCTCGTCCAAGAGTAGTAAGAAATAAAGATGCACGATGAAGAGACTCTCTGATATCTTTTAGAGTGTCATGTCCTGGATACTGATAATGGGGGATAAAGCTGATTCCCTAACTCTCCCCATCAGGCCCAGATTTGAGGAGGCCCTCTGTGAATAAAAGGGAAGATGGCCCTGTGGCACCCATTATTTCCTGGAAAAGCTTATTCAGGTGGCTTTCCATTCTAGATCACCAGCTTCCTGTGGTCTGCCCGTAAGTGACAAAATGGTTCCCATAGTCATTTGGGAGGCAAATAACCCTTTTGTTGTGGCCACTGTTCCAAGAAAAACAGGATTCGGATTCTCTAGCCTCCTTTGGACTGAGATGGATTAATAAAGTCATGCACAGTGGATGTTGTTTTTGCTGCAGATTCCTATTCTCCTGTGGTCCATACCTAGAAGAGTGTAGGGCTTTGGATCACTTCAAGAGTGGATCTTTGCATCTTCCACATTTTACATGCGGGTGCTGAATTACTTGTCTCTTGTAATCTTGCAAACATTGTTATACAAGGTGCTGGATCAGTTGCTGCAAGAACTGAAAGATCTTAAGGAGAAACTCACTTCTCAGGCAGCGACTGTGGTGTCAGTGTCCAGTCTGTCCATGTGCCTTGACCACAGTAAAAAAAAAAAAAAAAAAAAAAAAAAAAAAAAAAAAAAAAAAATAAAAAAAAAAAAATAAAAAAAAAGAAACTTAGAACAAATATAAAGGCCACTTGCGCTAATTAATAAAAACAAAAAATATTAATTTATTTTTTATATTTATTTTTGCCTTTCACAATTGCAATTAACAAACAAAACAAACATTAATTAATTAAAATTAAATTGTTGGTACATAGATAATTCAACAACAGTGTCACGAACAATCAGATTAGATTAGATATATAGTAACCTGATCATCTCCAGTAAAAAAACACAGATATAAAGTTTTTAAAACATAAACAATATTGATGCTCATTAATTAGAAACCATTAGCCCAGAACATCATTTGTAAAGATATAGAAATATAAAAATTACATCAATCATACAGTTTCATTTACTATCTAAAAAATTATGTTATTTAATAAAGATAATCATAATAGTACTAGTTAAATTAATATTATATTATTATATTAACAGACACACTTCTAGCTAATATCTAACAAACAGTTAGTCAAAACTTACGGTAGCTCATTTTATTTAGACAGAAAAACGTGTCCAAAGACCAGAATAAAAATAGACCTGAGGTTAATGTAACTGAGTCATTAGAACTATGGTACTAAATAAAAAAGATAATGTTGTGATAATTTATTTATAATAACTAAGATAACAGCAAAGTTTTTATATAAGGAAAAGGAAATCAAGACAATAATATATCAAATGTGATTAGAACATGAAGTTCATACATCAAATTTATAAATATAGTCATATCCAGAGCCATTGCCTTGACCACAGTACAGTGAATGGGCTAGCAAAAGCCGCAAGTGCCAGTATTCCAGTACACTGCCATGCCTGGCTCCATTTGATTGATTTTGCTGAAAATTTCAGAGCATCTTTCCTGAATATCCCCTTCTGTAAGACCAAGCTTTTCAGCAAGCATGTTTGAGAGATGATCAGGAAAAAGGTAATAAAACTTACAGCTGTGGGGGGGGGGGGGTTCCATTGCCAGACTTCTCAATACTTGTTTGCCAGAACTCATAACAGCCATAGGCAGTAGTGGTTCAGGTGGGGCACCCAACAATAGAACCAGCATTCTGTGAAGTGCTAACATGACCATTGTTTGTTTCAGCATGGACACCAGTCCGTTAGCAGATGTAGTTAACAAAACAATGGGTTTTATGACCTTTGGGGTGCAGTTTCATCATGACCCTGGAGGGCTTGCCTGACTTTCCTGCTGTGGAGGCAGTTGTATCATGTGCCCCTCCATTTCCCAACATGGATAGCCATTATTCAGGACAGATTGTAAAGACCCACATATCCTGAGACTGCAGAATTTCTTTTGCACTTGCTACCTTTCACATAAGGACTCTCACAACCATTGTTTATTTTGCCTAGGCCCTGACCATATTATCTGTTGTATTTGCAAGGCCTTTGTTCCCAAGACCCTGCATGGTTGGTTAGCTTTTCTAAATGTATACCTGGAAAATCGGTGCCTAAAATGTCTCGTGTGTGATATGGAAGTTACGTTGGGCCGTTCAGGCAAGCCACAAGCTAAGAATTCCAAGAAATCTAGGCCTGATTTTACTCACGGCTCCCTCTGGTCTGGATGTCTCTTCCGTGGCCGATGTTGGCATGGAGACTGTTCTGGAGTCGGTAGGCACTTCTTTAATGGGTGCTGGTGTGGAGGCCATGAAGAACTCTACCAGCACATCCTCGGGAGAAACGCAGGCATCCAACTGTGGCGTGGGGGGTGGGGACTTCGGCTTGTTGTGACTGAAGGTCCATGTGGCATTACATATATCATTGTATGAGAGGATGTTCCTACCAACATTGTAGAATGTAGGCAGATGTCAGGCCCGTCTATCTTCCACCAGATGGAGGTTCCTAAAAAGAAGGAAATTAAAACAAAACATGTTTCTCCTGCTCCTCAGGAACAACCAGCAGATTAGCAGGCTTTTTCCCAAGGCCTGTTATATGCCTTTATGGCCCTGAGACAGCCCTTAGCTCTATCTCCGTTCTCCCTCCATTCTTCCATCTACTCCACAAAAGAGGACATCTGAGGAGTTTTCCTCAGATGATGAGGATTCTTCTTGGAATGAATCTTTGGCTTATTCAGCCCAAATTTCTTCTCCTTTGGGTTATGCCTCCCCTGAAGAAGAATCTTATGGCACTGATTATCCTGGAGAGGGTATCTCATTTGGGAAAAACATTAAGATGAGCGAGTTTTTCACATGAGATTGTTGTCAGGTGTCAGACATCCAAAAAAGCTACTATGACCTGCTGCAGCTGTACTCCCCTTCCCCATCTGCCATACCTCCTGTTCTGCCAACCTTCCTAGATGCCTTTGCTGCAGCTTCAAAATGCCCTGATTCTCAACCTCCTGCCCCCAAAAGGCCAGATAGATTTTATAAAGTGCCAGAAGGACTCCAAATTCCTGTTCAAATGTCCCTTTGCAGACCCTGCTACCATTTCAGTAAATGCAGGCAAGGCTTGCAAGATGCTACCTTCCGCTTCTCTGCTCCCTCAGATAAGGAGAGAAAAGTCATGGAGAGAATAGGAAAAAAGGTTTGTATTTAGCTACTCTGGCTTTCAGGGCCATTAACTACCAGACCCATATGGCCAGATATTCCTTGGCCCTAACTGCTTTCTGACTCTCCCAGTAAGTCCAAGCTCTCTCTCATCCTTAACGTCTCAGCTCAGGTTATACGGCATTCCATAAAGTGTAGCTGTGATGCCATGGAGGCATCAGCTAGAGTAGCTGCATCTAGGTCAGTCCTGAGGGAGGTGTTCTTGGCTCCGGCTCCAACCTTTGCCTGATGACCTTAAGGCAAAAATTGTGGATGCCCCTTGGACAACAAGGCACTATTTGGTACATCTGCTGCAGATCTCTTTTTAAGTCTCTACAGGAGAAGAGCAAGGAGCTGCAAGACATTATTTTTGTTGTCCTGGTGCCCAGGTTTCAGAAGATCTAACCTACCAAGACCAACTTTGTAAGAAAGTCTGCCAAGCCCCAATCTTCCAATGGTAAGAGAGATGCTAGGAAACAATTTACCTTTGTCTACCTCCTCTACTTCCACACAGAAACCGCCCTTTCAGGCTGAGACTGGTAGTCTGTGACTACCCGCCTCTGGGACCACTAACACCTCTGTCCCTTCGTCTCTGTCTCTCTCTCTCTCTCTCTGTGCCTGTGCTTGGAAACGGGAAATGCAGGACACTTGGATCCTATCTATCATACTGCAAGGATACTTTATGGTGTGGAAGACTCCTCCTCTCTTAAGGAGTATTCCACAACCACCAGAAGAACAACTAGAACTCTTTCCCCAGGTCATTTCTACCCTCCTTTCTCAAGGCACCATTCAGATAGTGCTGCCCTCCCAAGTAGAAAAAGGGTTCTACTCCAGGCTGTTCCTGGTACCCAGGAAGGATGGTCCTTGGAGACCCATGCTAGACCTATCCCAGTTAAGTACCTTTCTGAAGTTTCCCACCATTTGTATGTTAACCTTACTCACCTTTCTTCCTGTCATACTTCCTCAGGCCTTTATGGTGTCACTGGACATTAAGGATGGCTTATTCATATTCCCATTCATCTTCAGTTCAGGAAGTTTCTTCACTTTGCTATTGCTTCCTCACATTTTCAGTTCTGTGCCTTGCCCTTTGGATTGTCTACAGCCCCGAGGGTCTTCACAAATGCTTAGTTCCTGTCATAGCCTTCTGCAGGCTACAGGGCATATGGATCTTTCCATACCTAGATGACCTCCTCCAGGATCAGACTCCAGACATCCTTAAGGAGAACCTGTCCTTCATGGTGTCACTGTTGGAGTGTCTAGGGCTCATGTTCAATTATCAGAAATCAATTCTGGTCCCTTCTGAAGACCACATCTTCCTTGGCTGCAGGATTCAATCAGATAAGATGCTGGCTTCCTTTCCCTCAGAAAAGTTCCTGCCCCTCGCCTCCTACTTCCAGGACCACCTGCTTCTCCAGTCCCTGACTGCCAGGGAGTTTTTTTGCCTCTTGGGGTTCATGGCATCCACTATTCTCATGCTTCCTTTAGTCAAGTTACACATGAGAAAATTCCAATGGTTCTTGAGAACAGTATGGGTGCAACATTCCCATCCTCTGGAGTTTATCCCACTCCTCTCTTGCCTGAAAAAGGTGTTACACTAGTAGATCCAACAGGTATCAAGGAATCAAGGCTTACCTTTGCAACAACCTCTTCCACTCAGGAGGTGTACATGGATGATTCAGACATGGGATGGGAACCAACCCTACGCTCATGGAGGGTCAGAGATGTCTGATCCCCCACCCAGAAAAGGGAGCATGTCAGTATAAAGGAGATGAGGGCCCTGCTTTTCACTCTACAAATCTTCAGACCTTTTCTTTCCCCTGGGGCTTTTAAGGTGGATTACAGACAATACCACAGTCCTCTGGTATGTCAACAAAAAGGAAGGGACAAGTCCTATATCCTGTGCAGTCTGGCTTTACAGGCCTGGGAGTTAGCTGACCAAAGTCAACACTCCTTCCAGGCAGTTTACATACCCACTTCCCAGGATGTTGTAGCAGATGCACTGAGCCAGGTCCATGACTTACTCCCAAAAATGGATGTTACACAGGGATGTATTTATGGATGTGGTCCTTCAGTGGGGTACACCTCCGACAACTTCCCACGTTTTTTGCCAAGGTTCCAGATCCCCTGGCATGGAAGGTGGATACCCTGTTTTTCTCTTGAAATGGGATGTTTCTATATGCACCCCCCCTTCCCACTTCTTCAAAAGATCCTGTTAAAAATCTAACAGGAGCAACCAGAAATCTTGCTGGTGACTCCCTTTTGGCCAACATAGCATTGTTTACCCATTCTTTTGCATTTAGGCAAGGGCAATCACCACAAGTTACCCCGCAGATTAGTACACCCACATATATCAATTCTACAACTGACCCTGTGTGTGATAGGGTTTTGATTCCCTTCAGACACCTTTTCTTTGAGGACGTGCTACAAATTTTGCAGGAGGCCAAAAAACCCACTACTTGGAAATCCTATGTTTCCAAATGGAAAAGGTTTTTCCATCCGGTGTCTTAAAAAGGATTTACAACCACTGCTGGTGGATGTTCCAGTGGTTCTGACCTACTTGGGTGAATTAGTGAAGAGTGGACTGTCATACTCATCAGTAAAAGCTCACCTTTTTGCTATCTCTGCATGTCTCCCCCTTTAGCTTCCAGATTGGAAGTTAAACTTTTCTTAAAAGGCGTCCTTCACATCAGACCACTAAGGAAACCAGTTCCCCCTACTTGGGATCTCAACTTTCTCTTAGAAAAACTTACACAAAGTCCAATAGCCACAGACAGGATGGAAGGAAATGTGTATAAATTACAGGATGTGATGTGAGCTTGTTATTCCTTGAAGGTGAAATGCCGAGGTACCAGAATAAATCATTTTGAAAAGTCTTTTATCCTTGCGTTGTGCTCCTGTGGTTTTTGAAGCTGTGCCTTTTTGCTTGTGGCTATTGGATTTTGTGTGGTTTTCTGCATCAAGTTTGTGTTTCTTAAAAAAAACTTACCTGGCCCCTTTCGAGCCAGCAAGTTCTTCTGTTTTGCAACACTGCACCTGGAAAACAGTCCTTGCCATGACCATTCCTTCTGCCAGAAGGGTTTCTGCGTTACAAGCTCTGATGTCTTCTTCTCCCTTCACATTTTTTTCACAGGGATAGGGTTTCTTTATGCACTAAGGCCCTCCTTTATGCCCAAGGTGGTAAATGAGATGTCCTATTCTCATGTTGCAGTATTCCAAACCCTTGGGTTTTCATGTCTTGCTACCTGAACATCCGGCCAGTATACAAAAGTTTCTAGTCATTGCAGGTAACATGGGACGTCTAAGGTAGGCCATAAAAGTGATGTCTGCACATATCAGACCTCAGAACTTCTCTGCTGCCAGTAGAATGTCAGCTGTTCCTGCCATACTGGCCAGTTGATTGTTTTTTCAAATATAAGTACCACATTGGAGACATTTTGTTCTTTTGGGTCACTGCATGATTGTTTAGGTTCAAGTCATCCCTGAAGGGAAAGTGTAGGTGCGGTCGTCAGATCCCACATAAGGATGCCCATGAGCTTTGCCTTTTCTGTTTAGGGCCTACACATGACCATAAGTCCCAGAAATCTTATGCAGTCATCTGCCCGCCTTGAACGTTTATTTAGAAAATCAGCACCTTAAGTGCTAAGCCTTAGCTATGGAGGAGCCATCCTGTCATCCCATCAAGCCACTTAAGAAAAAGGCCAAAGTTGCTAGGCCTGAATCCATTGCTGCACCTCCTCCCAACATCCCTCCTGTGGCTGACATCCTGGAGGAACGTTCGGTAGCTGTCTCTATGAGTACAGTGGGTACCATTGGAGAAGTCGCAGAACCCAGAGCAGAAGACACGTCCTTGGAGGTAATGCAGATGTCTGCTTCTGATGGTGAGTGGGATCCTCGATGTGTACCGGCCACCCAGACAGGTCCGTCCACTACCGAAGATGTTAGCAAACCTTGGTATACCTTGGCCCATACACCCTCTAGGCCTTCCTTGAAAAGAAAATGGAAAACAAAGCATGTTTCTTCTTGTGTACAGAGCCAGCCAGACTGGCAGACATTTTCTCAAAACCGTTTCAATGCTTTTATGGCTCTTAGGCCTGCCACACCTTCATCCTTCCCAGTGGCTACCCGGTGAATAACCATAACCCTAGGCCTCAGGCTAAAGATATTTTTCAACCTGAAGCGGAGGACTCCTTTGACTTATCTTCAGAGGATTCTCTGTCTTATGTCTCCCAGTAACCATCCCCCCTTGGTTATGACTCCCCAGAGGAAGATTCTGCTGAGATAGGTTCTCCAGTTGAGGATCTTACCTTTGGGAAGACCATTTCCAAAATGAGGGAGTTCTTTAAGTGAGATTACACTGAAATGACAGAAGTTCAGAAAAGATAAACTCCTATAAATGGACACTCTTGCTCCCTTAGCTATACCTCCAGTCTTGTCAGCTTTTCTGGATGTTTTTAATGCAGCTTCTGTGAGTCCTGATTCACAGCCCCCTGCCCCTTGATGGCGTGACAGGATGTCCTTCAAGGATGCATCTGCAGTCCTAACAAATGGGTTGTCCTGCCTCAGGCAGCCCTTCGGTTGGCCGGATTCCATAGTCTGGGTCTGGCCTCGGCTGATGTCGCACTTCACCCGACGTCATAGCTGCTGTCAGTTGGGTATAAAGGCATCAGCTGACGCCATTTTCCTCAGTCTTTCTTGCCGCGCGGTGCCCGAAGCAGAAGCTGTTCGCAAGTGCCGGTCAGTCAGAACCAGAGATTACTACTACCGAAGACTTCTAAAAAGCTAAGTACCCCATTGGGGACTCTTTCTTGCCTCAGCCGATGTCAGAAAAAGTAAATAACTGTTTAACTTGTGGGAAACAAATACCTCATAAGGATTTCCACTCTTACTGCCTTCCTTGCTTAGGCCCAGACCACGACGTAGCAGCTTGTCTAGCCTGTGCTTCCTTCAACCGACGGACACTTAGACGTCAGTTGGAGTTTGCTGAGGAGTTTTTTGGCCCCGCTTTTGCTTACAACATGCCGTCGGAGACTCCGACTTCACAATTAGCTAAAAAGCGTAAGGAAAAGGACCGACACTCGCGGTCCGCGGTTTCGGCCGAAACCACAGTTAAACCAACCGCGAGTGTCTCTGTTTCGGCTGAAACCGAGTCCTCGGTTCTTCCTTCGGCCGAAAGCATGCCTCCTACAACCGAGGCCTCAACCAGCATGGCTGAATCTGCTACTGAAATTCCACCTGCTGTTGCAGGTTCTCAGGATTTATCAGATACTATCCCCTTAGACATTTCTACTCCTGCACGTGGAGCTGCTAGGCCCCCTGCATCCATGTCTATCAAGGCTTTTTCTAGGGCTAAAGCAGCTAAATCGTCTAAGGCCTTGCCTGCTAAAACCCCCTCACACAGGCCTAGTTCTAGTTCCCAAATGCTCAGCCTGGCAGAGGATCTCATTTCTTTGATCAGGGGATCCCAACCTCACCCTTGACAGGGCCTCTCATCCCCCTCCAGAGAAGAGGCCTAGAGCAGAGCCCCCTGAGCCAGTTTCAACTGATTACTCCTCGGATGATTCAGAAAACTCAAACCCTCCAGAAGGCCCTTTTTCCTCCATATGAGGACTCTGATGCAGAAGACTCCATTCCTTCTGCCTCTCCTCCTGAGGAATTTTCTTTTGGGGAAACCTTGCATGCTATGAGAGAGCAATTTCAATGGCAGGGCCAGGATTTTTCAGATTCTCGGAAAAGGCTAAGGACCTTTTTACATTTACCACAGCATAGGCCTTTAGCCATTCCTCCAGTACTAACAGTTGTGGATGATGCATTTAATGATGCTTGTACTGCCCCTGACTCTCTTCCCCCGGCCCCTGCTAAGCCCGACAGATACTACAGGGTCCCGGACACACATTATCACTTGTATAAGGCTCCTATTGCAGATCCTGAAACTATTTCACAGGGCCCCAAAGCTGTAGCAGCAGCCTCTGCCAAAAACCCCCTCCCCTCTGAAAGAGAATCTAGAGCACTAGAGAGATGGGGTAAAAAAGTTTATACTTCTGCTACTCTTTCGGCTAGGGCCTTAAACTGTCAATTCCACATGATTCAGTATCAGGAATTTTTGTTAGATCAGCTAAATAAAAAACTGTCCTCTCCTGAACCTTTAGACCGTAAGTCCCTTCAGGATTTGGTACATAACACTCAGCAGGTCAGTAATCATTCCTTAAAATGCGGCTATGATGCACTGGAGGCTTCCTTTAGATCAGCTATGACTGGTACAGTGATCAGAAGGCATGCATGGTTAAAAGAGCAATCCTTACCAGACCATGTAAAGTCAAAGCTCCTAGATGCTCCCATGGAGAAACACAGTTTGTTTGGCACCCCTGCACAGCAAGTGTTAAAGAAGGTGGAAGAAAAAGCAAAATCTGTCCAAACAGTCAAGGATTTCTTACAGGTCCAGCCTCCGAGGTTTAGTAGAAATTGGCCTTCGAAGAATTGGTCCTTTCCAGACACCTCCAGAGCACAGAGAGGCAGAAATAGGCGCCCAAGAGGCAGAGGTCAATCCAGAGGTGCCTACAGGGGACGTCAGTGGCAGCCTAACAACCAGAGAAGTACTGCCACAGATCCAGCTACTACCACTTCCACAGGACAGTCACAGTGACTTGGCTCTGATTCCGCCTTCCAGAGAACAACTGGAAGCACCCTTAGGTGGAAAGCTAGCCTTATTTTCAGTAAACTGGCATTACATTACAGGAGACAAATGGATTTTACAGACAATAGACAAAGGCTACAGGTTATACTCCCATACTCTACCAAGAAAGAGAGGAATGCCAAACCTACCACCAAACCAAAAGACAAACGCTCTAGGACAAATCAACCACTTACTAAGGATGAGAGCTATAGAAAAGGTACCGTCTATGGAACAAGGACAAGGATTTTACTCCAGACTTTTCCTGGTACCAAGAAAAGAAAACCAATGGAGACCTATTCTCAACCTGTCCGCTCTGAACACATATCTCATTGTTCCAAAATTCAAAATGCTGACCCTACAGCAACTTCTTCCCATGCTGGGTAAGGAGTCTTGGCTGGTGACTCTAGATCTCAAGGAGGCATACCTGCACGTCCCTATACGACCAGATTGCAGAAGATACCTCAGATTTCTTGCAGGATCAGAGCATTATCAATTCTCAGCATTGCCCTTTGGCTTATCTACTGCGCCCAGAGTATTCATGAAATGCCTGGCATCAGTAATTGCTCATTGCAGGCTTCAGGGAATTCAAATTTATCCATACCTGGACGACTGCCTGATACAAGCGGACAGCAAGATCAAATTAAGAAAAGATTTGGAAAAGGTTATTCACCTATTGCAAGCCCTGGGATACACAGTCAACATAAAAAAGTCAAGGCTGGTACCATCCCAAAGGATAACATTCCTGGGTGCAGAACTGGACACATCAAATCAAATGGCATTTCTCACAGCAGAAAAGCAAAAGCAACTACCACTCTATTTCATGGCATTAACAACGCAGAACCAGCTTACAGCAAGGAAAGTCCTGCAAGCCCTGGGTTACATGGCATCCTGCATAATATTGATTCCACATGCCAGACTACATATGAGGAAGTTGAATGGTACCTAAGGAATTTATGGTCTCAGCACAAGCACAGCCTAGAAACCCAAATTCCAATAATTCCATGCCTGAAGCAAGAATTCCTGTGGTGGGCTCAGGCCTGTCAGTTGAACAGAGGACTACCTTTCCACAGCCCTCAACCAAGCCAGACTATCACCACGGACGCCTCAGACCTCGGTTGGGGGCACACATGGTGGACAAGTGTATACAAGGCCTATGGACACAAGACCAGCTGAACCTACACATAAATCAAAGAGATGCTGGCAGTGAAACAGGCAATTCAGACATTCAGACCGTTTCTTCAACAAGGTCATTTGCTGATAAGGACGGACAACACCACAGTCATGTGGTATATCAACAAACAGGGAGGCACACATTCATATCCTCTATGCCGAATGGCAATGGACCTGTGGAATGTGGCCCTGAACCTCAACATTCAGCTCCAGGCCATATTTGTGCCAGGAAAAGAAAATATACTAGCAGACACCTTAAGCAGAACTACCACGGATGCCCACGAATGGATGCTGCATCCAGACATCTTCAAATCCATTACAAAGAAATGGGGGCTACCAGAAATAGACCTGTTCGCATCCCCTCACAACCACCAATTGAGGAAATTCTGCACAAGGACATACCACCCACTTGCTTGGAAGGTGGACTCCCTATCCTTCAGTTGGGAAAACCTGACAGCATATGCATTCCCACCTCTTCCTTTGATGCACAAAGTGCTACTGAAGATCAAAGAAGATCACCCAAGGATCATCCTGATAGCTCCAGACTGGCCGAGGCAGCATTGGTACCTGCTACTGAGGAGTATGTCTTGGGCACACGCATGGCGCCTACCTCTAGTTCCTTTACTGCTAACACAGAACAACTTCAAGATCCTGCATCCAAACTTGAAAACACTGCAGCTAGCTGCTTGGAATATTACATAAAACAAAATAACCCAGATTTATCTCAGAGGGTTAAAGACATTATCCTGGAGGCTCGCAGACCCTCCACAAGGAAAACTTATTCAGCCAAATGGAAAAGATACCTCATTTGGAGTGCAGCAAAAGGAGAAAATGTGTCATTAGCAAACATAGCTAACATCCTGGAATATTTAGCAGAACTTTTCCACAAGGGCCTGTCTTACTCCTCCATTAAGATTCATGCATCAGCAATTTCAGCAGAATACAACATGGATCCTCCAGTCTTCTCTCATCCTCTACTCAGGCAGTTTCTGAGAGGAATTAAAAATGTAAAGCCTCCAAGAAAGCCACCTTTGCCTACATGGGACCTGAACTTTGTGCTAGAAAAGTTAACACTTCCCCCTTTCGAACCAGCAGCAACAGCAGAATTACAGTTCTTATCTTGGAAAACTGCTTTCCTGCTTGCAATCACTTCAGCAAGAAGGGTTTCTGAATTACAGGCATTAATGGCAGTACAGCCCTTCCTTATCTTCCATCAGGATAGAGTGTCCATGAGAACTAACCCTACTTTTATGCCAAAGGTGGTCTCCAGGGTATCATTGAACCAAGCAATCCATCTACCAACATTCTTCACCAACCCACAGAACAGGGGGGAAAGACTACTACATACCTTGGATGTGCACAGGCAATTGTGCTACTACCTGGACAGAACCAAGAACAATAGAAAAACTGACCAGCTTCTGGTAGCATATGCAACAGGAATGGAAGGAAAAGCAATTTCGAAACAGACAATCTCAAAACGGATAGGAAATTGCATTAGATTTTGTTACTCTTTTCATGGAAAGCCAACTCCAGAAAACATCAGACCTCACTCCACAAGGGCTACAGCCACTACTACAGCTTTCTTACGAGGAGTGGCTACCAAAGACATTTTAGAGGCTGCTACTTGGAGCTCCGTGCATACATTTGCCAAGCATTATAACCTACCTTTATACTCCAGATCCCGAGCAGCCACTGCTGTTTTGCAAGGGATCTTAACTACACCATAATCTTCTTAGTGCCTCCTCCCCCAGTTTGGCTATGGTATTCTACCCATTTGTTAGGACTGCAGATGCATCCTTGAAGGACATAGTACAGTTTTGTACCTACCATAAATGTAGATGTCCGAGAGGTATGCATCTGCAGTCAGGATTACCCACCCTCCTTCCCCTCTGTGGCACTCCTAGGGTATTTGCCCATCTTTTAGCTAGCTGAGGGAATCTGTTATGGTGTATTTGTTTGTATAAATGTATATACATGTTTATTTATGTTTGCTCTCTACTGTTTGGAATCATTTGCATCTATCCAAATTTGGCCTTCCTAGAGGGCAACTGGCATCTGGGGCAAGAAACACTGAGGAAAATGGTGTCGGCTGATGCCTTTATACCCAATTGACAGCAGCTATGACGTCGGGTGAAGTGCGACATCAGCCGAGGCCAGACCCAGACTTTGGAATCCGGCCGACCGAAGGGCTGCCTGAGGCAGGACAACCCATTTGTTAGGACTGCAGATGCATACCTCTCGGACATCTACATTTATGGTAGGTACAAAACTGTACTTTTTGCAAGGTCCCTGAGGGGCCAAATTTCTTATTAAATGCCCCAGACCATGGCACTATATCAGTCTTAGCTGATAAACCATCAAAACTGCTTCCATCCACCTCAGTTCTCCCTACAGATAGACAGCAAGGCCATGGAGCACCTTAGAAAAAAAGGTTTATACCTCTGCTACCCTGCCATTCAGTGCAATAAACTATGAAACTCGTATGTCAAAATATGCCCTAGCCTTTTTAGGACAAGCCACTAAGCTTCTGACTGAGATCCCAGATTCTCCAGTCAGGGCACATATATCCAGCCTTATATCTTTGTCTTCTCAGGTCACTAGGCATTCCATTAGGTGCGGCTATGATGCAGCTGAAGCCTCTGCCAGATCTGTTGCATCTGCCTCAGTCCTAAGAAGATATTCCTGGCTGCAGTTACAGCCCTTACCTGATATTAGGATAAAACTATTGGATACGCCTCTAGATAACTCTGCCCTCTTTGGGAACAAAGGTGTTTGGAAAAACATTACCTCAGACAGGTGGGTCTTATCCATCATACAAAAAGGGTTATTTCATGACCTGGATCACAACACCTTCCTTGAGGGTTATTCCACAGCCACCAAAGAACAGCTTCCCCTTTTTCAGCCAGTTAGAGATAGCCTTATTGCCCAAGGAACAATTCCGTCTGTCCCTATGACAGAAAAGGGAAAGGGTTTCTATTCCAGACTCGCCTAGTCCCAAGAAAAGATGGACCCTGGAGGTCAATCCTAAACCTTTCCTAACTCAGTCTTTTCCTGCAAGTGCCTACCTTTCAAATGTTTACTCTGCAGACCCTCTTCCCCTTGATTTTACCTCAGGGATTCCTAGGCAGCTTGGACATCAAGGATGCCTACCTGCACATCCCCATAAGACCAATTACAAGAGATACTTACACTTCTCTATGAGCTCCTCAAATTTTCAAATGTTCTTCGTGTTTCACTGTTCCAGTCAACACACTTGGGTTATCTACCTGCAGGTAGCCCTCATTTGGCCCGAATACCAGAGACTTAGTATTTCTGAGTCGGTTGCTGTCGCTCCAGGTCTGACATCATGTTGTCAGGGGTATAAAAACAGGCAGCCAATGCCATTACATCTGTCTTTCTTGCCAAGGAGCCCAAAGCAGAAGCAGTTCGCACGAGTGCCAGTCGGCCGCTACCTGAGTTTTCATTTCCGAATTTAATTATCCTGAAGTCTTCTAAAGCTAAGTACCCTGCTGGGGATTTTTTTTCTTGCTCTAACAGATGTCAGAAAAAGTTAACAATTGTCTTGCCTGTGGAAAGCAAATACCACACCGAGATTTCCATTCTTACAGCATCACCTGTTTAGGCCCAGACCACGACGAACCTCGCGGTCGATTTTTTGCCTTGTTCAATGCCCGAACTATTCATCTTCGGGCCCTTATTGTCGCTAAATACTTTCGTTCTCTATCTCTGTATTCCAAAATGGCTTTGGTAAGCCATCCGACTAGTGATCTTCTGAAAAAACGTAAGGCTAAAGACAGAGACAGACTGCACAGGCCGATAGTCAGTGAGGCGCTTTCGCAGCCCCTGATGCCCGCTTCAATGGATTCACAGTCCTCTACAGAGATCCATTCGAAGTCCGGTATGCCACGAGACTCTTCAACTGCAGAACCTGCAGATGGGTCCGGAGCCGCTGAGCAGGCACAGGCTTCTGAGGAAGTTCTTCAGACTACTGATATTCGATACAAACCGACGACTTCTTTCGCGTCTTCAATTCTGTCTAAAACTACCAATTTTCTAAGGCCAAGAGTACGTGCTACGCTTAAAAAAAAAAGACGACTCAAACTCAGCACCTGCTTCCATGCCACAACATCAAATGCATGAAATGGCAGAAGACCTTATGCTGATTAGGGGAAGTCAGCCTTCCCCTGCTAGGAGAAAAAGAGACCTGTCCCCAGCAGCTTTAGCAGACTACGAGTCCGACGACTCTGACGTATCTGATTATGAACACATGCTTTTATCTGCTCATGAGGATTCAGATGCAGAGGAATCCATTCCCTCTGCTTCTCTTCCAGAGGATTTTTCTTTTGTTGAAACCTTACATGCTTTAAGAGAGCATTTCCACTGGGAATGCCAAGACTATCCTCAGTCCAAAAAGAGACTAAGAGAATTTTTAGATTTGCCACAACATAGGCCTTTAGCAATGCCCCCAGTCCTGGATGTTGTGGATGCCTGTATGAAATCCAGTTTAACTAATGATGATTTACCCCCTGCTCCTTGGAAACAAGCAGGTACTACAGAGTTCCTTACTCTCACAAATTCCTTTTCAAAAATTCTACTGCTGACCCAGAGGTCATCTCCCAGGGGCTAAAGGTATCAAAGCAACTACAGCTAAGAATTCCACCCCTTCGGACAGGGATTCCAGAGCTTTAGGCAGATGGGGTAAGAAAGTATACACTTCTGCAACTCTCACCATTCTTATTAAGCAAAAAATAGCTACCTTTACAGACTGTGCAGAAAATAAAGAATTACAAGAGCTTATGCATTCTGCAAGCCAAGTCAGCAAGCATACTTTGCAATGTGGCTTTGATGCCCTAGAAGCATCTTGCAGGGCAGCAGTCACTGGTTCTGAATTGAGAAGGCATGCTTGGCTTAAGGAGCAGACCTTGCCAGACCATGTCAAATCAAAATTACTAGACGCTCCTTTGAGCAAGGCCAATCTGTTTGGCACCAAAGCAGAAAAGGTTCTTAAAAAGATGGAAGAAAAAGCTAAACATATGCAGAAAGTCAAAGATTTCTTGCAAGTACAGCCTCCTAGATTTAGTAGGCATTGCCCCTAGAAACATTGGTCCTTTCTAGCCCCCTCAAGGCCATCTCAAACTAGACCCAGGGGAAACGGACCCCCCCCCCGACTACAGTGTCAGGGTATGCAGAGATCTAAGCAATGGAGAGCCTCCACTTCAAAAAAGGGAGTGCTAAGCCACCCCCTTATGAAAAG
The DNA here is from genome assembly GCF_019279795.1 of Protopterus annectens. Taxonomy (NCBI): domain Eukaryota; kingdom Metazoa; phylum Chordata; order Ceratodontiformes; family Protopteridae; genus Protopterus; species Protopterus annectens. Next base: position 1,566,760,599 of record NC_056745.1, on the reverse strand, counting down.
AATTCACAAATTCACAGTGACTTCTCAGCTCCACTCCCCACCTCTGTCCAACTGCTTCTGCCCCTAGGAGGAAAACTTGCCCATCATGCGAAAAACGACTTCCATCACCAAAGACAGATGGGTCCTCAGTTGTATCCCAGGGGTACAGATTTTACTTCCACTCACTGCCAACCCCAAAAGGGGTCCCAGACCTTCCTCCAAACCAGTGGGTGGAGGCACAAAACCAAGTTCAATCCCTGCTCTCTAATAAGGGCAAGTCAACCTGTTCCTGTGGAACAGATAGGTCAAGGGTTCTATTCCAGACTTTTCCTGGTACCCAGAAAAGAGGGCACTCGGCACCCAATCCTAGATCTTTCCATTCTAAACACCTTCCTGGTGGTACCAAAATTCAAATGCTTACCCTGCAGCAGCTTCTTCCTATGCTGGCCAAATGCCTGGTTAGCCACCCTAGACTTAAAAGAAGCCTATCTGCACATCCCTGTCAGGGACTCATGCAGGAAATATCTGTGCTTCAGGGCAGGGTCTGTGTGTTATCAGTTCTCAGCACTTCCCTTTGGCTTATCCACTGCTCCCAGAGTATTCACAAAATGCCTGGCTCCAGCCGTTGCCTACTGCAGACAGAGAAAAATTCAAATTTACCCGTACTTGGACGACTTCCTGATTCAGGAAGACGGTCAGAAAATGCTGTTGCAGCACCTGGCATTTGTAAAAAAAACCTTCTAACCTCCCTGGGGTACACCATCAACGAAAATAAATCAAACCAGTCCCCAGTCAAAAGATTGAATTCCTGGGAGCAAGCTTGGACACAGCATCCCAGATGGCATTCCTTACTCCGGAAAAACAAGCCTATCTGACAGACTACTTCTCTCAAATGGCCACCAGAACCCAGCTATCTGCAAGGAAAATCCTGCAGGCCCTAGGGTTTATGGCCTCATGCATCCTACTAATTCCATATGCCAGACTGCATACGAGGAAACGTCAGTGGTACTTAAAGTCTTTGGTGCCAACATTCTCAGGACCTGGAAACTGTCATTCTTATCATACCTTGTCTAAGGACAGAGTTTCTTCGGTGGGCAGCAGCATGCAACCACAGAAAGGGACTTCCCTTTACTCAACCCCACAGTGCCCAGACCCTAACCACAGACGCATCAGACTATGCCTGGGGGGGGGCACACCTGGACGACAAGTGCATTCAGGGCCACTGGAGCCCAAGTCAAGTTCATCTGCACATCAGCCAAAAAGAGATGCTAGCTATTCAGCACACTCTCACTGCTTTCAGATCCCTACTCTCACCAGGACCCCTGCTAATAAATAAAAACAAACACCACCACAGTTATGTGGTACAGCAACAAGCAGGGGGGATCCCACTCTGCAGGCTAGCCATGGCCCTGTGGAACATGGCCTTGGACATGCAGGTCCATCTGCAAGCTCAATTCCTACCAGACAAACAAAACTCACTGGCAGATGACTTCAGCAGAAATCTCCTAGTCCCACACGAGTGGCAATTAGAGCTCAGCACCTTCAGCCTTCTGATTCAGAAATGGGGGACCCCAGAGGTGGATCTCTTTGTCTTCCCCTGCAATCACCAGCTCAGCAAATTCTGCACCAGGACACCTCATAGCAGGGCCTGGAAGGTGGATGCCCTAGCCTTCCAGTGGGTAAACCTCTCAATTTATGCATTTCCCCCTCTGCCCCTTCTCTCAAGAATATTGCTCAAGATAAGACAGGACAGACCAAGGACAATTGTAATTGCCCCAGACTGGCCATGCCAGCACTGGTACCCACTCCTGCGTAGCCTGTCACCGGTGCCACCCTGGCACCTACCCCAGAGCCCAACCCTGCTCACTCAATGGAGGGACAGATCTTACATCCGTAATTGCAAACCCTGAATCTTGCAGCCTGGCTTATTCCTTGAATTCTCCCCCAGTGACCAGCCTAAACAAGCAGATGCTGGACGTAATTCTTGAAGCCAGAAGACCCAGTACAAGGAAATGCTATGCCAAGTGGAAAAGATATTGCTCCTGGTTTCAGTCTAAAGGAGAGGACATAACTTTTCCCTCCCTACCTCTAATCCTGGATTACTTAGCAGATGTACTCCACAGAGGCCTATCCTTCTCCTCCATTAAGATCCATGCCTCTGCCATCTCGGCTCATTACAACTCTTGAGCCACCCCTCTTCTCTCACCCTCTCATCAAACAGTTCCTGAGAGGGGCAAACAACTTAAGGCCACCAAGGAGAGCACCAACTCCTGCTTGGGACCTTAACTTTGTATTGGAAAAGCTCACACTACTCCCTTTTGAGCCTGCAGCGTCAGCAGAGTTAAAATTCCTCTCTTGGGAAACAGCATTGCTCCTGGCCATCACTTCAGTGAGAAGAGTGTCTGAGCTACAAGCACTTATGGCCGTGGAACCCATGCTGACAGGGTCTCCCTCAGGATTAATAATTCCTTTATGCCTTACATGGTGTGCAGTGTGGCTCTCAACCAATCTATCCATTTGCCAACCTTCTTCCTTAATCCTCAAAATAAAAGGGAAAGGATCCTGCACTCATTGGACGTGCACAGACAGCTCAGATTCTACCTGGATAGGACTAAGCCCTTCAGGCCAGTTATTACTCAGTTTTGCACCAAGAGTAGAGGGCAAGGTCATTTCAAAACAGTCAATTTCCAAATGGATAGAACAGTTAATCCGTTTCTGCTACAAGTATCATGGGAAACCAACCCCTCATGGGGTCAGAACACATTCCACTAGGGCAACTTCTTCCTCTACAGCATTCCTCAGGGGCATCCCAACCAGGGACATTCTGGAGGCTGCTACCTGGAGTTTTGTACACACATTAGCCAAGCATTACCACCTGCCTGTATTTTCAAAATCCAGGGTGGGTTTTGCAACTGCAGTCCTGCAGGGCATACCAGACATCCGAAACTCTTCTTGACTGTCTCCACCCTTTCTGCAGCTTTGGGAATCAACCCAAGTGTGATGACTGGAACAGTGAAGCACGAAGAACATAGTACAGTTGTGTACACTTACCATAAATGTAGATGTTTGAGTGTATTCACTGTTGCAGTCCTGGTTTCCCTCCCTCCAGCCCCCTTCTCTTTCTCTCTCCTCTGTCTGTATATTTCTCAACGCTTGCAGGGGTATTGGTATTTATCTTTTACTGGTGGTGATTTTTCCACCATAGTTTAGCTCCCTGTTGGGGGGCTCATGACATTTGGGCAAGAAAAACTGATGTAATGGCGTCGGCTGCCTGTTTTTAAATCCGTGACGACCTGACATCAGACCTGGAGTGACAGCAACTGATGCAAAAATACTAAGTCTCTGGTATTTGGGCCAACTGAGGGCTACCTGCAGGCAGATAAAACCCAAGTGTGATGACTGCAACATTGAATACACTTGAACATCTACATTTATGGTAAGTGTACACAACTGTACTTTTTCTGCCTTGCCCTTTGGACTTTCTACAGTACCAAAGGTCTTCACTAAGTGCTTGGTACCAGTGATTGCATTCTGCATGACTCAAGGGATTCAAATATTCTCTTACCTGGACAGCCTTATGATCCAGGCAGACTGTTCAGAATCCTTGCTATGCCATCTACAAACAGTACCATCAGTCCTGCAAGCACTAGGTTTCAATATAAAGTTTCCCAAGTCCAACCTGAGCCCCTGTCAGGACCAAATATTCCTGGGATGCAGGATAATGATGGATGTCATGAGGGCCTTTCTTCCACTTCAAATGGTGGAAAACTTAAGGCAGTACCTGCTTGTCTGCACATCAAGTCACAGTCTTGACTGCCAGGCAGTACTTAAGACTCGTAAGGTCATATGGCATTGACTAGTCCCATGTTGCCATTGGCAAGACTCCACATGAGAACGTTACAGTGGTACCGAAGGTCTATATGGACACAGCATTCTCACCCCCCAAAATCCCCTTCCTATCTTGTCTCAGGAAAGAGATTCTATGGTGGTTGAATCAAGTGACCTCCAACCCAGGACTCCCCTTACAGGCTGCCTTGCCAGTATAGGAGATGTACACGGATGCCTCAAATCCTGGATGGGGAACAGCCATGGGCTCCCTAAGAGTCCACAAAACCTTATCAGATTCCATCAGACAGGAACATGTCGCTATCAGAGAGATGGGATCAATTCTTCTGGCCCTGAAGGCCTTCCAACATATGGTGAATCAGGGCCCCCTAAAATTGTTCACAGACAACACGACAGTTCTGTGGTATGTAAACAAGCAGGGGGGAGCAAAATCCTATTTGCTATGCAGACTAGCTCTCCAAGTCTGGGAGCTTGCCACACAACAGGTAGTCATTCTGCAAGCAGTGTATCCCTTCAGAGCAGTACACTCAGGCAGACACCTTGAGCAGATCCATGTCACAGTCACATGAATGGATGCTCCACAGAGATGTGTTCTTGGACATGGTCCACAAAGTGGGGTACACCTCAGATAAATCTGTTTGCCTCCCCTCTGAACTGACAGCTTCCATCATTTTGCACCAGGCTTACCCAGTCCTCTGGCAAGGGCAGCAGACACCTTCTCAGTCTCTTGAAAGGGGATGTTTCTGTATGCATTCCCCCCTTCCCACTTCAGAAAGTGTTATTAAAAATCCTGCAAGACAAGCCAAAAATCTTGTTGGTGACTCGCTTTTGGCCAAGACACCATTAGTTCCCCCTCCTCCTGCATTTAGCCAGGGGCAATCACAAGTTACCTCACAGAGTGGACCTTCTCACACAGGACAAGGGAATCACTAATCCATCTTTACAGTACAATCTTTGAACATTACTCTGTGGGTGATAGAATTTTGATACCTTACAGTCACTTTTACAATGAGGACATGCTCACAGTCCTGCAGGAGGCCAGGAAATCTAACACTAGGAAATCTTATTTGTCTAAATGGAAAAGATTCTCCATATGATTCTCGACAAAGATAACTGGACATTTTAGAGTTATGTTCCCTTGGTACTGTTATACGTATGTGAACTCTTGCAGACAGGATTGGTGTACTGCGCTGTTTAAGCACACCTTGCTGCTATTTCACCTTGTCTGCCTCTGGACCCCTCTTTGGCATCTCTGTTACCTGTAAAGTTATTCCTAAAGGGAGTGCTGCATCTCAGGTCCCCAAAGGAACCCACTTACTCCCATGGCACCTGAATTATGTTTTAGAAAAGCTCATTGTGGCCCCTTTTGAACCAGCTTCTAAGGCCTCTCTAAAACGCTGTACTTGGAAAACAATACTCCTGGTAGCCTTGATATCAGCCAGGTGAATGACAGAACTACAGGCCCTCATGGCTGTTCCCACTTTCCTTACCTACCCAAGGCCAGGGTAACTCTTAGAACCAACCATTCCTTCATGCCTAAAGTGGTCAATGAGTTATTCTTAAACCAAGCTATTCATCTTCCCACCTTTCATTATCCTCAAAATGACAGTGAGAAAGTCTTACACTCCCTTGATGTGCACAGACAGCTTAGGTTTTATCTTGACAAGACCAAGTCTATCAGGAAATCAGACCAATTATATTTGTCTCCTTTCATCCCAGGGCTCTAGGGAAAGCAGTGAAACGCAGACCATTTCTGCCTGGATTTCCAGGACAATTTCTTTCTGGGATCTAAGATTAAATCACACTCCACTAGGACTATGGCTTCATCTGGGTCTTTATTTAAAGGGCTGGAGACTGCCTCCATTTTAGAGGCAGCTACGTGGTCCTCTGTCCACACCTTTATCAAACATTACAGTTTGGATCACATTTCCAAATCCAGGGCTGGATTTTCCAGGGCAATCCTTCATGGATTCCTAGAAAATAGTTCCAAGCCTCCACCCTCCTCTTCCCTTTGAGCTTTGGCACTCACCCAAGGGTTTGCAATATTGCAACAGGAGAACAGAAGGACATAGAATAGTTGTGTAAAATCTTACCATAACCATAGGTGATCTCTTCCATGTGGCAGTATTCCTTCCCTCCCTCCTTCCATTAAACTGTGTCCCTTCTTGGATGGCACTGGACTTGTACAGTTATCCAAGGAAAGCTGGGGTACTCACTCCTGAGTTCTGATACGTGCAGGCATCATTTTTATGGCCCATATTCCCTTAGCCTACGTCAGACGTCCCAAGTACAGTGGAGTGACTAGGAGCTTTTGTATACTGGCCAGAAGTTCAGGTAGCAAGAAAGGAAAACCATAGAGTTTGGAATACTGCAACATGGAAGAGAATGATATCTATGATCAAGGTAAGATTTTACAAAACTATTCTTTATCACCTCAGTCAATACATCAATCTCCCCTCCTTTTTCCCTTCTCAGTCCTCTAGTGAGAGGATCCTACACACTTTTAGATGTGCACAGGCAACTCGGATATTACATGGATAAAACCAAACCAATTCAGAAATCTAATTGCCTGTTTGTTTCCTATCACCCAAGAGCCCTGGGCAAGCCTGTTTCCAAGCAGACTGTGTCAACTTGGATTTCCAAAACCATTTCCTTCTGTTGTGTCTCATGGGAAGAATCTCCCCTCACCTGTCAGTGCACATTGAACTAGAGCAGTGTCTTCCTCTGGTGCTTTCTTTAAGGGCTTGGACACCTATTCTATCCTGGAAGCAGCTACCTGGTCTTCTGTTCATACTTTCACGAAACACTACAAGTTAGATGGCATTTCCAGGTCCAGAGCTGGTTTTGCCAGGGTTATTTTGCATGGGTTTTTGGAGAAAGTTTCTGCTCCTCCACACAATTCTTCTTCTGCATGAGCTTTGTTATTCTCCCTCATGTTATGAATACTGCAGTATATGAATAGAAGGGCATAGAATAGTTGTGTAAAATCTTACCATAACCATAGATGTCCTCCTCTTCTATATGCTGCAGTGTTACTTCCTCCCGGTCTTCCCCCTGATGCTTGCTTGGCTTCTGGTGGTGTGTTTCCTCACCTAGGATTAGACTGGTGTTTTTTTTATGGCATTCAGATCTGAGGTCTGGTATGTGCCGACATCTGCTTTATACCCGACGTCCATTCTGCTGCTGTACTACATCGCACGTACCTCAGTGTAGCACTTGACTTTTGTATACTAGCCGGATGTTATGAGTCAGCCGGTGGCAGACTCCCTCATATTATGAATACTGCACCATGTAGAAGAGAGACATCTTTGGTTATCTTAAGATTTTACTTAACTGTTTTTTTTCTAGGTCTTAAACAGGATTTTATAAGTCACAGTAAACGCAGTAAGTTTGTAATATTTTTTTAAACTGCTTACAGTATCTCAGAAACCACTCAAGTTACACACATGGTGTCAACATTTTATTCATTCAGCTTAGTGCTTTCATATGAACCAAAGCAGTTTGTCCATGTTACTTTGCTTTTTGAAATGTTTAGAAAAACATGAAGTGTTTATTATAAATAAATATTATAGAAACAACAATTAATATCTCTTCATCTGCAGTAGATAGAGGTCAAATATCAACGCAGTTGTTTGCCACTGCATAAGCTTTACGATGAACCTTTTTATTACTTTGTCTTCTCACCTAACAAATTAGGACAGAAAGTCTCAAAGTTACATCAGCAAAGTTTACTCAGCGAGTATTAATTATTGGCATGAGAAATATTCCAGGCCCTTCTCCATACCTCCAACAAATCAAAGCAGTAGCCACAGCTAAGGCTTTCTTTGGTAATGCTTCCCTGGATGAAATTTGTGTGGCTATGACTTGGGCTTTTCTGAGTACCTTTGCAAGACAGTATAAGCTGAATGTTATCTCCAGAGAAAGGTCCTCTTTCTAGGCCACCATTTTGTATGGTCTCCTGTCTTGAGACTACCCAGTAAGTCAAGCTGGGGACTTGGTCCTAGATGTTGAAGAAGATGGACTTGGATCATCCTAAGTACAAAAGTTATGTACAGTAATATATCTAGATTATCCGAATCCATCCTGTTCAACAAGCCCACACTTTTCCTCCTTCCTTATTTGTCAAGGAGATTTAGAGGAGATATTGTTGACAGCAGCACACTTTAGAAATCTGAATTGAAGTGAGGTGCACATAGCATTGTATGAGAATGGGGGGAAATTAAGAGCTTGTGAAATGTTTGTCCCAGAGGATGGATTTTGATCATGTAGAACTTTAGTTTATGTTACATAACTTTATATCTAGTGATGTAATTTTCATTTGTTCTCCAACTGATTGGTCTCAGCTTTGGCTTGGCCGCATTTACTTGACTGTTGGATCCAACTCTCAAGTTCTACCCTTTACCGATACTGTCCTATTGTCATCATCAGTCCCCTTTTTCCCATTTTCTACATGGGGTCGGGGTATCGTGTTAACTGTTGCCATTTCTCTTGAATCACTGCCACACTCCTGCTTTCAACACTCATTCCTGACTATCGCAGATCTTCTTTCACACAATCCATCCACCTCTTTGCTGGACGGCCTCATTTCCTCTTACCTTCTTCCTGTGTGTCCCAAATCTTCTTCACCAGATTGTACTTTGCTTTTCTGCATGTGTCCAAACCACTGTAATCTGTTCTCTTTGATCTTTTCTGCAATTGGAGCTACTTCGGCTTCTGCTCTTATGCCCTCCATTTCTTCCTCTGTCCCACAGTGTGCATCCTACCAACCTTCTCAAGCACTTCATTTCCATCACCTCTAGCTTCTTCATCTGCTCTGCCTTTACTGCCCAGGTTTCTGTACCATACAGTAGTACTGGTCGCACCATTGTCTTGTACACCTTACTTTTCAGCTTCTTTAGCATTCTTCTGTCATAGACTACACCTTAGACTATATGCCAGTTGGCTGCAGCCCCTCTGATTCTAGCTTTGACCCTTTCTTTCAGACTTCTCTTCTCCTCAACCACCCCTCCCAGATACTTGAAGCTATTTACCTGTTCCACTACCTTCCCTTCTATCTCAATTCTCATCTTCTTCTGATTTCCCCAATTTGCTGCCTTTACCACTGTCTTATCTGTGCATAGTTTTGTCCCATTTGTCTTCAGTTTTGCATTCCATTCCCCTATCCTTTGCTGAAGTTCTTGCTCAGAGTCTGCCTGTAATGCCACATTGTCTGCATACAGTAACTTTGTTGATCTTTCCCCTCCACCCTATTTGCTAATGTAGTCCATCACCAGTATGAACAGTAGTGGGTTCAGAGCTGAGCTCTGGTGTGCTCCCATTACCACAGGGAACCCCTCAGTGAGGCTGAACACTGTTCATACTTGAGTCATTGAGTCCTTGTAGATAGCCCTGTACTAATTCTACCAATGTTTCTGGGACATCGAACCACAGCAGTACTGCCCAGATCAGCTTTCATGAGACATGTCATATGCTTTCTCCAAGTCTAGGATTGCCCATTTGGACTCTTTCCTTATCTCTAGCTTCTTCTCTACTATCTGTCTCACTGAAACCATTGGGTCAGTTGTGCTGCATGCTGATCTGAATCCAAACTGTTCATCTCCCATCTTGCATTCTACTACCCTGTATATCTGTTTATCAATCACCCTGTCCAGAACTTTCATGCAGTGTGATAGGAGTTGGGTGCCTCTGTACTGCCAACAGTTGTGGATGTCCCCTTTGTTTTTGTACACTGGCATGAGTATGCATATTCTCTAGTCGTCTGGGATATGCCTTTCTCGCCACACTGCTGTAAGTACTTTCAGGAGCCATTTCTCCTCATCTCACCCAGCATCTTTATCATATCTGCTGTGACCTCATCTGAGCCTGCTACTTTCCCTGACTTAATTTTCCTTAGTGCTATTCTTACTTTTTCTAGGGTGGGCCCCTCTTCTTCTGTCGTTGTTGGCTGTTTCTGTAGCAGTACAGCTTCTGTGGGATTTTCTTCATTCAGAAGCTGCTGGGAATAATCTGTCCACGTGCCTTTGATGTTCTGTGGGGACTGGTGAGCAGGTTGTTGCTGGCATCCCTTATGAAGGGTGTCTGACTACCCATTTGTCTGTTACTCATACTCTCCTATTTACTGTGCAATACCTTGCATCTCATTTGCCACCTTATTACTGCAGACATGGATCCTTCTTATAGAGCTTTGGGTGTAGTTTTTTTGCTAGCAAATGTAACCACCTCTCTATTTTTCCTATAGTTACATCTTTCTTCATCACCTCTTCCTCACTTACTGTAGTTTTACGAGTGCTAGTGTGTCCGGTCTAATTTTTAAAGTAGCTCTCTGTACAATTGTTGGTACTTCCTTACTTTACTTTCTTTTAGTTATTCCTACCCTTCAGAGGGTAATTCTTTTTCTACCATTGTCGGTAGTTCTTTTTGGTTTAACCTAGTGCTTTTTTTTTCTCCTAAAATCTAACCACTGTCAGCCTGTCTCCTTTCCTTGCTACTATGACTGATAAACCCACTGGTTTTAAGAAATGCACTTCCTACGGGCATAAGATCTCCAATTCTGATACCCACAAGAAGTGTGTTTATTGTCTAGGCACTGCACATTTAGACAGTGAGTGCACGTTTGTGCTGGCTTCAACACTAGGGCCCTTAGCAACCGATGTAACAAACTGGTTCTAAAAGACTGTTACCTTCTTCCTCTCTCATTTCCTGCTTCTGGCTGCTTCTCGGGATCAAACTCCCACAAAAAAAACATAAGCCCTCTTTAGAGGCAAAAGAATGTAGGAAGTGGTCTCTTATCCACTCTCCAAACTCAGTTCCAGTTTCGGAGCCATCTGTCAAATTACAGAAATCAGATCCAGCACTTACCAAGTCAAGTCTCTGAGGACCTGGTCTCGCAGGTTCTCTCAGGATCCTCTCTCTCCTTGGCTTCACTCTGCCTTCCTGCAAGAGAGCGCGAGGAGAGAGTCGCAATCCCAGTCTACTACTTCCTCCAGGAACCTTTCTGAAGCCAACGTGGCTAGGATGATGATGAAGTTCCTCAGAACTCAGATTAAGATGGGTGCTATCCCGGCTCAGTTTCCCATTGGATGCGTGAACTCCCTTCGGTTTCACACACTGTAATTTCTTCTTCTCTGATCTGATCATTTGTTTCACAGCCCTCTGATCCAAGAACCCCTGAGTGTGTGTGCCAGATCCGAAGACAGCTAGGTCTTTGACTGCATCCCTGACTTGTGCATCGATCTCTTGGAACAGGCTGAGTCTCTGACCCCGAAGCATTGGCAAAAGGACCGAGGGGGAGGGGCGAGTTGGTTTGATTCCAAAGTTGTCAGAGCTGGCCATATCCTTCCTGGCTTCATTGTTGGATAGCTCAGGTCCAGGTCCCCCTCTCAAGACAGGGATCTTGGCAGGGTCGAGGCATGGTGACATCAGGGGCTTCTGCTCCAGTGTGTTTAGCTATGGATTCTCCTGGACCTTCTGCCTTTGAGGTGGTGGTGAAGGTCTTCTCTTGTCTGGGAGACATGATACTCTTTCTTCTTTGCATCCTACAGCCCTGCCACCAGTTCCAAGCTGTGATCCTCTCAGACCTATCCCAAAGTGACAGCAGGCCTGATCAAGCATCCAGACAGTTCCTCTCGAGGACGTCCCCCCCCCTCTGACACCTCTTCTGACCATCTCACTGAAGAGGTTCCATGAAAGAGAATGTGTAAGAGGAGGCATATAGAGTCCCCTCAGGAATCGCTCACCCAAGACACTGACTTTAGTGAAGGGGAGGGGTCCCCAAGGTCTCATTCTGTGGCTGAATAGCAAACTACAATACAAAATTCAAAACCAGCAGGCTTACTGATTGTTCCTTTTCTAGCAGCCACGACCAGGTGTCAGCCCCGCCCCATTTGCCCTCACTGCACTTGGTCTCACTCTGCTCCCCTACCCCCAATTCCCACCCCTCAACTTACTCAAGATTTATACTCTGACCCCTATTATTCCACCTCTTCCTCTTCCTCTTCTCCTTGTCCTTTCACTTCATCCAGTCGTACACTCTTAACACTACGTACATCATCACCTTCACACTATCTTCCTCTTAGTCCATCCTATCCCATTCTCTCCTACCACTACTTCCCCACCCCCTTTCACTCCACCCTGCTTTTGCCATAACCAATCACACTTGTATCTTAGCCCTACCTACCACACCCCTCCCCCTCCCTTCTCAACTTACAAAGTATAACTCAGCCCTCTTTTCCACTCATCAGGTACCATCCGCAAAACTGCTCCCCCATAATCAACTCTTCTAACACTTGCTACTCAATTGACCGTTTTCCCCAACACCTCACCACTCTCAGCTAAACCCTGATCTCTTCTTGTGTCTTCTTCCTGATGCCTTTAAACCTCCAAACTTACTCTCACCTTTCCTCCTATAAATGCTCTGTGTCCATCTTACACACAGACGCACACACACACACCGCTACTATGCTTCACACCCTAATCTTCACTCCTGTTTTACTATTCTCTTACCTTTCCACCTAAAAAAACAATTTATCTCACATGCACCTTCCTCCTACTCTTGCTCACCCTCTTATTGACTCCGAAATACCCTACACTTTCTTAATAACACCCGATCTATTTGACCCCACAAACCCACTGTTACTCAAATCCACGTTAGTTCTTAAACCTACACACCCTCTGAAAACTAAACCTAAATATCATATATATAATTTAACAATTCATACTGTATAGCACTTTATCAAAACTCTACTCCTGTCAGGAGATATTCTTCCAAACCCTGGCCCCCTCTCATCATACTCTCATATTTCCTTCCCTCCACCCCACCCACACACACACACACACACACACACACACACACACACACCTACTCCCACCTCACGCACTTCTTCCCCTCCTCCTCCAAATATGTACTGTTTGAACATTCGCACCATTTTCAACAAGGTTAGCAAACTCCACTCTGTGGTAGGCCATTCCTCTCCTTACGTAATAACCTTCTCTGAAAAATGGCTTAAACCCCATTTCACCAAAAATGAAATCCTTCTCCCTGAATACAGTATCTTCCGCCTAGACAGATTACATAAAAAAGGCAGAGGTGCAGCAGTAATCTACTCTGATCAACTGACCCTGACCCCTATGTCCACCCCCACCCACCAACTTCCATCCTGATGAACTCCTAATTGTAAACTGCAAACTCAACAAACATAAACAGTTCGCAATAGCTCCCATTTATATCCCCCCAGGAAATAACATCCCTATACTTGAGCATATTCTCACCCGGATAACTCACCACATCTCTTATGAGACTATAATTCTGGGAGATGTTTACATCAGTTGGCAATCCCTAAGCACAGACTCCCCAACTTCCACCATACACTTCTGTGGCTGTTCTCAACTTATCTCAGCCCCCAACACTACAACAAACCAAACAGCCCTGGCACTATCCTAGACTGGATCCTAGTCTCTAATCCTAACTTCTACCACAACCCACAAACTCTACCTCACTCCTTAAGTGTCCACCTCCCCACTTGCATCCAGTGATTTTCCAAGCAGCCTGTCAAAGTTCAAAAATTCAAAGAATGTCGTAGGTTCTCTAACTTTGACCCCAGTATATTAAACAACAGACTCTCCTCTATTGAATGGTCTTTCATGTTCCACCTACCCCTCGAAGATGCTGTATAAAAATTAACAACATATTTCTTGATATTGTAAACTACCTAGCTTCCCCCAGGAAAATCCAAATAAAAGCCCTCTTTGCCCCACAGCTCTCTCAAACTACTCAATCCTTAATGCATAAAAGAGAAAAGGCTTGGAAAAAGATCCAACTCCCAAACTCATTTTCAAAACTATAAAAAACTCTGTAACCATACAAAAAAGTGTGTGTGTGTATGTATGTGTGTATATATATATATATATATATATATATATATATATATATATATATATAAAATACACACACACAAGAAAAACTTCTACCTAAAACCCCAAACCAATCCCCACAACAATCCAAAAATGTTCTGGAGCACCTTAATAAGGTTCTACATCCTAGTTAACCCCACAACACCAATCCCTTGCCCCAACAACTCTTCATATGAAACAGCTACAATTCTTAACTCTTTCTTCATCAACTCCATTAGCAAACTAACTCCATGTGGTAACACCTCTCTATTCACACTCATCCTGGTCAGAAAAACACCTTCTCCCTGAAACCAGTTCACACTGCTTAGATAAGATCCCTACTCAAGCCAAAGCCATGCTGTCCCCGTGGTAACAACCTGCCACCACTATTCCTTAAACTGGCTGCTAACTCAGTTGCCTTATCTGTTTCTGTACTGATCAACCAATCTATTTAGGAATCTACCATCCCCTCTATCAGGAAAAAAATTGTTACTATATGTATTCACAAAGGAAGACACTCCACAGACCACTCTAACTACAGACCTATATCCTTTCTTTCCACTCTCTCCAAACTTCTTGAAAAGTATATACATAAGCAGCTCCTTGATTATCTTCTGCTTGAAAATTTCCTCACTCGCACTCAACACAACTTCTGGCCTACCCACAGCACAACTACTGCTCTAATCTCCTTCTCAACAAACTCTCTCAAGCCAGAGACATCAGTAAACATGTTTCCTGTCTATTTCTTGACCTCTCAAAAGCCTCTGTACTCCCTCTCACCAGGCTGTCTGATCTTAGGTCTCTCCTATTCTTCGCTAAAATGGTTCACAAGTTACCTCACCAAGAGACAGAAGTCCTTTAGATAGCACTCTACGTCGTCCTGTTTTCTCCCTATCTTTACAGGTGTAACCCAGGGCTCCATTCCTGTACAACTGCTATTTAACATATTCACTAATGACTTGCACACTTCCTGCTCTCACTCCTGTGTCATCCAATATGCTGACGATTCTACCATCGTCTCCATCTCTGACAATATTCCTCCCCTTCTCACATTAACAGAGAACTCTCACCTCTGTCGAAACCTGGTTAACTAACAATCAATTAATTCTTAATCCCTAAAAAAGTAAACTTCTCCTGTTCCTCCCAAAATCACTTTCACGGTATAAATCCTCCTTTAATATAACTTCACATGACAGCACTGTTATCAGTGTAGAGGCTCATACCAAGTCCTAGGAGCTGTCATTAACGATCAACTTAAATTTCTTCTTCACATCTTAAACTGCATAAAAAAGACCCACTAGAAACTAGTTCTGCTCTACCATAACAAAAACTTCCTCACTCTAGACTTTCTTCCCAGTCTACTCTACACTTCGCCTGCCCTAACTAACCTACAATCCACTCTAAAGTCTAAGCTTGAACTTAAAATATAATTGCTAGATTCACCACAAACCACCCATGCAGTTCTCACCACTGCCTCTCCTTCAAATCTCTTTCCTGGCTTGAACTCTCCCACTAACTCTTATCTTCTCAATTTCTTATCCACTCTGTCCTCAGTAAACCTGTTTCCTGCCCGTGTATCTCATCCCTCATCATATTATACTCTCCCTCTCGCACACTAAGAAGCTCTGAACATTACCTCTTAGATATCTATTAAAAAAAATATTGGCCAACAACTGTACAGCTACAACATTGTCCTAGTCCGAAGCAAACTCCCTCTGTCTATCAGATCCATAAACACTCGCAACTTCAAAAAAGAATTAAAAGCTAAACTCTTGGATCTTCTCATGCAAAATCCCACCTAACACTCTGACTCTGGTCCTTTCTTTATTTCTCTTTAACTTTATATCCCCTTCCCCTTAATGCTCATTAGTATTTTACTTGGAGATGTTCCTTCTCAACTCCCTATCTCCTACTCCCGTATCTTTTCTTCCTGGTTGTACTATACTGACCCTCCCTCATCTCTTACTTCACTGCCTACTTGTCCAACTCCTCAGGCTCTGCTTCTACCACTTCACTGCCTATGGAACTAAGAACTCTTGTATTGTAGATTTGCTATAATCTTAGAACTTATGCATTGACTGTATTTTTGCTTTTCATTGCTATAATCTTATTGTTTGCAACTTTTACATCTGTACCTCACCCTCCACTAATATCTTAAACTGTACTCTAAGAAATGTTGCATTTTTTTATCTTTCTGCATTGAAATTGTAATTTGATTTATGTGTGTGGAGCTTTTCTCTCTGGGCCTCTACTGAAAATGTGCTCTACCTCAGTCGGGCATACCTGGTTAACAAATGTCAAATAAATAAAATATTATGGCTTCTTTGGGGACTTGTTAGAAATCCTCAGGCAGAAAGGTGGATGGTCCTCAATTCCTCCTTCCCAGGAGGAGTCCATGTTCTTGGAAGCTTTCAGGTCTGGCCCATCAATGTCTAGAGTGCCCCCCCCCCCCTGCTTATAGAGCTAGTCTGTCACCAGGCATGGAAGGAACTGGATGCAGTCTACCCATTCCCTGCCTTCCTGATAAGTTTCTTGCCCCTCCCAAGGACAGGCACTACTGGGAAAAGGGGGTCCAAGTTGATGCCATGGTTGTGGTGGCAGCAATGAAAAAGCTGTCAGAGCATAACTCCTCTGCCCATCCCCCCTAACAGGGAGTCCAGTGTATTCGACAGATTTGCAAAAGCATCTATGCCTCAGCAACCCTTGCCTTATAGTTGCTGAAGTATTTGGCACATTTCACCAGCTGTAAAGGAATTTGGCTAAAGAGCTTTCCAAATCACTTTCCAAGTCCATGTCTGTGAAAGCTCACCAAAAGTTTTCTTCTTAGCTGGCCACCCTGCAAGAATATGTCCGTGAGGTTAATTTCCCATGCTGTTGATGGAATCTCACGGTGGTAGGTTTAGGCGCATAGCCTTAAGGAGACATGCCTAAATGCACTATGTGCGACTTTGTGTAGCCCTTCAAGTCTTCATTCATCAGTACTCCTGTGAAGACTGGTAGAGATGGGTGAAGGCTGCCAGCCTAGTCAAATAGAATTTGGTACATAATTCTGTCATTTGTAAATGTGAATGTTGAAATACAGGCTTGTGTTCTGAAATTAAAGAATATGCTGTGAAATGTTGAACTTCAAAAAAGTGTAACACCATTGCCCTCTACTGTAAAGAAAGCTAAGACAAGCATTTCATTTCTGTCCTTTGAAGTTAAAGATTCGGAGTCATTCTGTCTGGGCTAGTATATTCTGTCTGTTGTTTTAACCAAGAGTTAGATTGCTAGATTTAAACATGCAAATGTATTTTTATTGCTCTGGTTTCTGCCAAGGTGTAAAAGAATGTAGATGCAGTTTCTGTTGGCCTGGGAACCCCAGGAAGTTGTGAAGAATGATGTAATAAGCGTTTATCAGAACTGCAATTTCAATTTAAGCAGAGAGAACCAGAGATTAAGCATTTTTGTCTTGACCATCCAACTCACAGCACTGCCTGTTGTCATATGTAAGTTATCTTAGACTTGTGTTTTCTTTTAGAAATAGCTAGGAACTTGAAAGATTAGACTGTTTTTCTGTGATGTCAGAACTTTACTACTGTGTTATTTTAAGTATTTCTCTGTGATCTCCGAACTAGCACTGTGTAGTACAAAGTACTGTCTTGTGTTTTTAATTATTTATTATTAAATATTTTAAATCCTTTTAACTGTTCATGTTTTGTGTAGAGATAAGTTAAGCTCTAAGAGTACATGACATGCTTAAACTGATCCTGTACCAAGCCACTCTAATAAGCCTTGACTGTTTAGTCACACTTACCAATTGGATAATAGTATTGCACAGTAATAATTGGACATTCTTTTAAGGGCCTTTGAGTAGCTGATAAGTATTAGTGGGTGGTGGCAAGTGGAACTACCGTATAGTCTTGGAGAAAGGGGAACAGCTGGAGAAACTGTGCCAGCCTTCCCCAGGAGTGTATGTGTGGTTGTATAAACTCTTCTCAAAGTGTGTGTCAGCTACTTGGGCAGGGACACGAAGCACTGGTTGGAGAGAGAGGGTACTAGAGGTTTTAGCTTGCCTACTAGGCTGAGATCTGGACCCTATAGCTGTGCCAATGGGGAGTCTTATTGGGGACCTGGAGAGCAAGGGAGTGACCAGCCCCGGACTGACTGTGATCTGTGTGCTCTTAAGGGAAATTGCACTTTACTGTGTGTATTTTGTTATCCTTTCCTCATATATGAGACTCTGGTGTTAGTGGTGAGGATTGAGGCTCCTTGATTGCTGGGCCAGGGCACGGGCACCACAACTCCTTTTGATGGATCATCCTTTTTTGGTCCCACTGTAAAGGAAACTTTTTTGCAGAGTGAG
This sequence comes from Protopterus annectens, assembly GCF_019279795.1. Taxonomy (NCBI): domain Eukaryota; kingdom Metazoa; phylum Chordata; order Ceratodontiformes; family Protopteridae; genus Protopterus; species Protopterus annectens. The sequence continues at coordinate 1,566,742,541 of NC_056745.1, read as the reverse complement.
CAGGATGGAAAAACCTTGTCTGCCATAGGAATCTGTTTTTCTACCCCTTAGAGATCCTTTACCAGGAATCCCTGAGGAGGGAGAGAAGTGTGGTTCATTAAGTCCCAGGGTCCTTTCCAAGACTTGTGTGGGGATACTTCCCCCAGAGGCAGAGGAATGTGTTCTGATGGAAGACGCCCTCATCAGAGGAAGCCTGCAAAATCAGGGTTTCCGAGACATCTTGGTTAAACCATTTTAACTCTCCTGAATGGCTGCCCTACTGCTCGTCTCTGGAGGCAGTTGGGGAGGCGCTTGTCTCTGCATCTTGATGCCTGGGCATCAGTTACAGAAGATATTTGGGTGTAGAAAATCCATACCCATAGTTTATTTCGTACTATTTTCACATATTAACCAAGTCATTAATTTGCCTGTTTTCTTTCCCAACTTCACTAATAAAGGTGAATACATGCTTCATCTCTTATACAGCTCCGATTTTATCACCATAGAATAAAAAGTTTCAGAAGGATAGATCAATTTTGTCTCATTCTCCCCCAAAAATTGGGTAGACCAATTTCTAAAAGTTACCTTAGCCAAGTGGTTGATAGACTGCATATCCTTTGTTTGCAGTCAACAAGGTTTGTCCTTACTGAGACCTCCTAAAGCACATTCCAGCATGTCCATAGCAACTTCATCCACTTTCTGGTCTAGGACTTCAGTTGATGCCATTTTTGCAGCAGCTAGTTGGTCCAATGCTAATACATTTATTTCTAATTACAAATTGAATTTGACTTCCAAAAGTAGGGCCGGCTTTGGTCCTGCATTACTTTGTAATATCCTTTCCTGAGGGCCATCCAAGGTTAACAAAGCCGGGGACTCCGTCCGGTCAGTTGAGGAACGAATGAAAATGACAACATCAAATGTTAAAGTTATGTACTCACCATAACTATGCATCTGTGTTGTCCATCTTATTTTTTCTTCAACTTCCCACCCTCCTTCCCCCTTTCTTTTTTTCCTGGAGTGACCTTATGGTTGTGGTAGAACCTCTGTACCTTGTTTGAGCTCCAGTCCTTTCTACTAGCCTTCCTTCTGTCTTGGACTGAGGTTAGTTCTTTCTGTTGGTTTTGGGGCAGCAAACTAGATCTGAGGTATTGCGGAGTAAATGAGGCATTATGGATACAGAGGAGGAGCTTGAGAATTGGATCTGAGAGTCTAGTAAATGTGTCCAAGCTGGATCGAGATCCATCAGTTGACGAAGAATGAAAATGGGCAACACAAATGCATAGTTATGGTGAGTACATAACTTTACCTTTTCACTGGTTCAACAGAGAACTGCAATCTCTTGACAGAAGAAATGGGCAATTTGTGGAGTAAATATGAATCCACAGGGAGAAAGCAGCACAAAAACCTGTATACAACTGTTTATAACAAATGTCAGGTACTAGTAGCAATTACTCTTCAGAAAAAACAACTTATATGAGCCAGCAAAATTTATAAAAAAACAATAGTGAATAAAGTGTTAGCAGGGATGTGCAAAGCATTAGCAGTCCCTTCTTTAAAACCTATCCTGATAAAACTCTTTAAGTAATTTCTTCTCTGCATCTGTTGGTAAACAAACCAAGAGTCTGCCTCCGCTTAATGATCTTACAGGTGTATGATCTAATTGATGCAGTGTATTTATTTACTGGTCTAAAGAATGTGCAACAGAGAAAAAGCTGCTTGTCCACTTTAAAAGTCATGGCTCTGCTTCTGTCAGTAGTCTTTTACCCACTTTTGTTTGGATAGCAATTTGTTTCATTATCTACTATTAATTATATTAATAAGTAAAAGCCTTCGGAAAGATATTGTAGATATTGTACCAGAAGTTTAGCCATATGTTGCCTCTAGTTTTTTGCTGAAAGTGCTTTCTTCATTGTTGCAAAATCTGTAGGCTTGAAAATGAATATACTGCAATTAGGTAATGGACTCAACAAAGTTTCAGAAGAAACCACGGCATTGACTTCATGTAAAGACAGTGGCCGTCAAGTGTTTGCATCATGGTAGATTGCAACCTCCTCCTAAGGAGACTTTGATTGGTTTTAGCATTAAAGCCATTGATTGGTTATGGAGCTATTTGTGTAAGTGTACTGAAACTTATTTATCTGTTAACAATAAATGTGTCTGCACCATTATCAATTGAATGCAGGGACTTCACGTGGACACATCCCTGGACCCTAAGCATCACAGTTTATTCTTGCTCTGTACCGTAATGACAGGTCATTCTTAATAAGCAGCCCAGTACAAGATTTGACAATCCTGTCCAACTCGCATGTAAATAAAAATAAAATAAAAAGTATGTCATTTTGCAATCATAAAAAAGTACCTGCATAACTCTGTCATAAAATAAATTTGTTATATTTGGAGCACACTGACCTCACAACCAGAATTCATTAATTAGAGGCTTGGTGCGGAATGACTTGTTAAATGGCAGCTGATGGTAGAAGTATAGTGCAGTTTAGAAGGTGTCATTATTTATGTATAAATTATTGTATGACTTAGTAGTTGTCAGAGATTTGAAGGGAAAAGTCCAGCAAAAGCTACAGATAACATACAACAGAATTCTACCATCTGACATCCACCACTATTATAGTTATGAAGTCAGGTGAACTGGGAAAATAAGATTATTAACAGCTCCTTTGAAACTGTGGTTATCCACTGAATTTTTGGCCTAAAGTGACTAATTTATTGCATTGGCATAAAACAGGGAGGAGGCTGAGGTCTTCAAAAATGTGTTCACTTAGTTTTTATTGAATTAGTTGACATGGTGCTCCAAATACATGCATCTTCCCCCATGGAATAAACAGCCCTACCACTTGAGGCAAGCCACAGGTCAGTGAAGCTTTCAGAAAGCTGTAAAACTGATTCAGTTTATCATTTGGCTATAAAATGTTAACTTGTGTAAAACAGTTCTCCCTAATAACCATACCTCTCAACTGTTTAGATTTTTGCTTCAGATTTTTGGTGTGTTCCTCTTAAAACTTTTGGATGTGTAGTTGTCCTAGCTCGTCTTCATTCTGTACTGATGGGTTCGGAACCGATCCTTGGTTCCGACTTGGCTGTTTACTAGCACTCGAGGTCTCTAACCAGCTCTTGGCTCATTCCCTATCCTATGATGCTCTAGTGCCTTCCTCAGAACTCGTTTGCCGCTGAAATAGATTGGTTTGTACAGCTAGCTGTGTCTAAGTGACTTCGTATATTTTTGCTATTTTTCCTATTTGATAGTGTTAAAAAAAAATGTAACTTTATCTAAAGTTTCACTTGTGTTTTCTAAGAGCGTACTCAATATTTCCTCTTATATTTAGTGTGTTTTTCTTCGGCAATTGTTGGTTAGACCTGTAAATCCCCTATCCCATTTGCAGTGTGGTATTTTAGTGTTGTTTGCAGTTATCAATAGTAATTGTAGGACATTTATATAGTTGTGTGCCTTTTCTATTAGTAGTTGTAGAACGTATATAGATATATATAGTTGTGTGCCTTTTCTATTAGTAGTTGTAGAACGTATATAGATAAATATATTCTGTGTGCTTTATTATTCTAAGTTTTTTCTCTTGTTTAACAGGTTTTTCATATTTAGTGTTAAATAACTTTCGCTAGCATTACTGTGTGTTGTTAGAAGTGTGTGCGCATGTCTTTTTGTATTACATTTACAGCTCCTTTAAATTAGAGAGCTGTATAGCCATTTTACTTACAGGGCTAGTTTTCCCTAAATGATTGTGTATTAAAAACGTCGAAGCAACATAAGGAAGTGAAACCTTCGGGTTTTAAGAAGTGCCGTAAGTGCACACAAAAAATGTCCATTACAGACGGACATATGGAGTGTGTCTACTGCCTGGGGGGCAGTTCATCTGCAGGAGTCCTGCTCCATATGCCACTCCTTCAGCTCCAGGGTCCTCCATGAGAGGAAAAATAAATTAATATTAAAAGTAATGTTAAAGTCTTTTTTTCAGAAGCTCTTGAACAGGATCAAAGTACTTCTCACCCTGAAAAGACTTCAAAGATATCATCATCTTTCTCTTTAGGAATGTCAGAACCATCCACTGTTACCTAGGATGTCTCTAGTAGTGACAAAAAAAATCTAATTCTGAAAGCCCTTCTGCCTCAGTTCCAACTATGTTGGATCTGATGGCAGTGCAAGTATGGAGCCAGTTTCTCCGACTCTCAAGTCGCCTCTCTTACAGTCCTTGCCCCATCCTCCAAAAGCCTATCTGATTATGATGTAGATCGTGTGGTGCAGAGACTGCTGAGGACACCAGGTTTGGCCAAACTTCTGTCGGAGCCGACCCAAAAGGGCTTGGAGGTGGCTGGGTCCGTTTCCCTATCTTTGATTCCTCCTCCGATCCGAGCTTTGGCTTCAGAGCCAGAATCCGTGAAACTCATAATGATGGAGCTGTTGAAGCCAAGACCTGTTTCATTGGTTCCGACTGCTGTGACTACTTTAGTGCCATCAAAGGTGTCTAGGAGCTGACATTCTCAGGTCGGACCAGGGAATACAGTCAGGTCGAGACTTATTTTGGTTCCGAACTTGCCTCTTGGGGCTTCAGCTCAGGTGAGTTTGGCTCCTACCTCGGCCTCGGAGCTGCCCCCCTGCGGTGCTGGGGAGGTCTTACGATTCCTCGGAACTGGGAGTCTCTTCAGACCATGGGAAGGCCATCTTTCACGGCTATGAGGAGAGCACTACCCCAAGGACGTCTTCACTGTCTGATCCAAGCATTCCATCCCCAAAAGCACTGATATCCATCTCTGCACAGCTGATTCCACAGAAGCATAGAGACCCAAAGCCTCAGGATGCCCCAGTGGGCAAACCCCTTTCTTCCGAAACCTCTTTGGAATATCCATCCGAAGAGGTCCCTCAGAAGCGGTTATGTAAAAGGAAGCATTTGGACTTCCCAGACAAGTCAGTCACATCTGATACAGACCTCAATGAATCTAAGGATGTCTCCTTTGCAGACATTTTGGAAATCCTTAAACAGAGAGGCAGCTGGAAGTCCATTACCCCTTCTGATGAGGAGTCAGTCTACCTGAAGGCTTTTGGGTCTCGCCCTTCAGCCACCTGGGTGTCTCCACCTTTCGACACGCTTTTGGAGTTAGTTTGTCGAAAGGCGTTGGGAGTCTCTGGACACAGTGGAGCCTGTCCCTAGGAGGCCTAATAAATTCATCACCTCCCCAGATGACAAGAACTTCTTGACAAAAGGAGTCCCTATAGATGCTATGGTGATGGCGGCTGCCACAAAAAAGTTATCAGAGACATCCACATCTGTCCATCCCTCGAACAAAGAGTCGCATACGATGGACAGATACGGAAAGCGCATGTTCTCTTCAGCAGCCTTTACTTTCAGGTCCCTGAATTACCTTACACATTTCACAAGGTTACAGAGAGATCTCCTAAAAGAGCTTACAGATACTGTCCAGGGTACAGTAGCTGCGGGAGTTGTGTATAAGGTATCTTTACAGCTTGCTATCCTCAATTCAGTAGTTAACTCATCCATAAGGCTAGTTTCTGATGCAGCTGATGGGGCTAGTAGGTTGGCGGGTTCGGGGATTGTCCTTAGGCAACATTCCTGGATGCACTTTTGTAATTTTGTGGAACCTTTTAAGTCATCCCTTGTTAATAACCTCATTCGATGGCTCATCCTTGTTCGGGCCGAATGTGAAAGAAACATTAATCCGGTATGAGCAGGAAGGAAAGACTCTGTCTGCCATCAGAGTCCATTTTTCCACACCTTCTAGACCCTATCCCAAGGGTCAAGAGGGAGAAAAATGTGGTTTTGAAAGTCCCAGAGAGACTTTCACGACATGCATGGTGAACCTTCCTCCAAGGGCAGAGGAGGAGGTAATAATGGAAGACGGCCATGTGGTAGAGGGGGTCCGCAAAACCAGGACAACCGAGAATCAATCTTTGGTAATCCCTTTCAGTACTCCTGAAAGGAGGCCCATCTCTGGAGGCAGTTGGGGGTCGCTTATCTTTGTACCCAGATACCTGGCTAAAAATAAACAAGTGGGTACAAAGCATCATATCCAGAGGTTACTCACTACTGTCTTCCATACCACCTCCACAAATAAAAAAAGATCCCAGAGGTTCCACCCAATCACAGGGAACAAGCAACCATAGAAATTCAAAAGTTGCTAGAGAAGAGAGTCATCCAGGCAGTCCCTGCAGACCAGACAGGATCCGGAGCTTACTCAAGGTTCTTTTTAGTTCAAAGAAAACGGGGGACTGGAGACCCCCATACTAGATCTCAGGAGACTGAGCAAGTCAGTAAAAAAGACAAAGTTCCAGATTGTTACATTGCAGTCAGTGCTTCCCTTTCTAGGGAAAGACAACTGGATATGCTCTGTAAACCTCTAGGATGTGTACTACCACGTAAGAATGGACAGACCATCCAGGAGTCATCTGCGCTTTCAGCTGGGAGCCAGTCACTTCCAATTTCAAGGTTTGACCTTTGGCCTCACTACAGCCCCCAGAGTGGTCACCAAATGCATGGCAGTAGTCACGGCTCACCTGAGGCGCCTAGGAATTCGGGTGTTTCCATATCTGGACGACTGGCTCCACTAAGCACCTACTCATACAAGCAAAGAGACACTTACCTTGAAACTCTGTGCACAACTAGGGATTTCAGTATATGACTTAAAGTCTGCTTTATTGTCATCTCAACATATCGGTTTTATAGGAGCAGAGTTAGATACCAAAACAATGATAGTCAGACTTCCACTAGACAGGGTGCAGGCCCTTCGACTTCAAATTTGGGACCTCCTCTTCAAATCCAAGGTTCAAGCAACGACAGTCCTAAAGGTGCTGGGGACAATGGCAGCAGCAATAAATGTAATCCAGCTGGCAAGACTACATATGAAAATCCTTCAGTGGCTTCTATTCACTCAATGGTCCATGCAAGAGCTTCCTGTGTCGCATTGGATAATGCTAACGAAATCCTGCAAGAAATACCTTTGTTGGTGGCTTCACTCCAATCAGGTAATGGCAGGTCGCTCTTTTATTCCTCCTACTCTGGTAGCCACAGTGACCATGGATGCTTCCCAGATACAGTGGGGGAGCATTCTCAGGGAAGAACAGCCCAAGGCACTTGGCAGGACCACGAGGCTCATTTGCACATCAGTGTACTAGAGATGAGAGCGGTGCTGATGGCGTTACAGGTGTTCCAAGTCTCTCTTCTGATAGGTACGATTGCAATGCAAACAGACAACATGTCAGTGGTATGATATATAAATAAACAGAGGAACCAGATCTTAACCCCTTTGTCGAGAGGCCCTGAGTGTATGGCAGTGGGTGATGTCCTCCCAACGCTTTCTAGTAGCAATGCACATCCCGGAGAAATCTGACGTGTTAGCGGACAACTCAGCAGAGCTATTTTGATGCCACACGAGTGGTCTCTAAAGAAAGAAGTAGTGGAAATTATTTTTCACAGATGGGGCCACCCTTGTTGCACTGTTTTTGCCACGTCCATGAACACAAAATGCAGCAGCTTTTTTGCCCTAATCCCACCATTGGGGGAATCCCCAAGGGATGCACTTGTGCACGATTGGCCCCTGGGTCTCCTGTATGCCTTTCCTCCTTTTCCTCTAATATCCAAAGTTCTTCAGAAAGCCAGCACTTCGGGAAGGACGTTAATTTTGATACCCCGTTACTGGCCTCGTCAAATCTGGTTCCCCTTCTTTGAGGCCTCATCTTCAGGAGGAGGCTTAGATTCTGTACCCAATGCCAAATTTTCTGACCCATTCGTCGGGGGCCCTCCATCTGTCTGTTCACGCCCTCAAGTTGACTGCATGGCTGCTCTGGTTCCAAACATAGCCGGGGCACGTTTACCCCAGAATACCAACACATTCTGATTTCTTCTCATAAGGCGTCTACGAGAAGAATATACCTTAGCAAATGGAAAAGATGCTCAATCTGGGCCTCACAGAATCATATTGATCTGTATTCAGCACCTTTATCATCCATTTTAGTATTTTTGGCTAAACTTTTTAATGAAGGAGCAGTTACAGCAACCATTCGAGTCCAGTTAGCAGCAATCTTTAATTTTCACTTTGGGAAGGAAGGATCAAGTATGTCCCACAGACTGTCAAAAGCTTTCATGAGAGGCACAAATTTGTTAAGACTACCCATAAAACCACCCCTTCCACCATGTGATCTAAATTTTGTCTTGTCCCATATAGTTCTCCCCCCTTCTGAACTGGCATCATCTTGTAACTTGAAATTCCTGTCTTGGAAAACTATTTTCCTAGTAGCAATCACATCAGCTAGGAGAATTTCTGAGTTACAGTCCTTGTCAATCAAACCTCCATACATCTTATTCTACAATGACAGAGTCTCACTATGCACAAACCCTTCATTTTTACCAAAAGTGTGTTCAAAATTCAATCTAAACCAATCCATAGGACTGCCTGTGTTTTTCCCAAAATATGGCAATAAGGTAGAGTACATGCTACACCAGCTTGATGTTCATAGACAGTTACGTTTCTATTTACACAGGACAAAAGAGTTCAGGAAATTTGACCAACTTTTTGTTTCCTTTTCAGAAAACAAAAAAGGTGCTGCAGTAACAAAAACTAAGTTTTCCAATTGATTATCAGACGGTATCTCATTTATTTATCAATCAGCGGACAAGCAACTGCCAGGCAAAATAAGGGCTCATTCTACTACAACTGTTTCAATTTCTCAAGCTTTCCGTGCAAAGTTACCTATAGATACTATTTGTGCAGCAGCAATGTGGGCAACGCCACATACCTTTATCACGCATTACAAAGTCGATTTGGCGTCCAGGGACAGGGCCTCTTTTGGGTCCATTGTTCTAAAGAATATTCTCCCATGATCCACGCAAGAAAAATGGTGCTAGAGATGCTGTCCCATCAGTACAGAATGAAGACAAGATAGGACAACTACACATAAAGAAGTTATGTACTCACCATAGCGTTTCATGTGAGTTGTCCATCTCATCTTCATTCTTACGTCCCACCCTCCTACCCCCAGCCTTTAGATTTTGGAGGATTGAGAGGTTTCTAGTTGATCATTAAATATGCTTTGATCCTCTTCTTGTCTTATAAATATTATATGTATATACATATGTATAAAGACATCAGCAAACAAGATCTGAGGAAGGCAGTAGAAAATTATGGGGTAGGGAATGAGCCATGAGCTGGTTAGAGACCTTGAGCTTTAGTAAACGGCCGAGTCAGAACTGAGAACCTGTTCCAAACCCACCAGTACAGAATAAAGACGAGATGGTCAATTCACATGGAATGTTATGGTGAGTACATAACTTCTTTTTTTCTAGCAAATTATTGATGATTGAAGTCACTAAATAATGACAGGCATTTCAGTTTCAGACATCATATCATTCCAAAAATACATGGTGAAGCAAATCCTGTTCTAGAAAATTTCTAAGTTTATAAGAGCAATATTTAAAATCTGTTCCTGTTTTTGGGCCTTTGTACCCCCATTATTTTGGCTTTGTCCAGATTTCTTGTGCCAAGAGGTTGAGAGGCATGCTAATAATACCTTTTTTCTGTCAACCCTGGAATTGCTTACTTAAGCCCTTTTATTGTTGACCTCACAATAAAAGCCAATGTAGTCTGTATAAACTTCTGTATTCACCTAGGCATGTTATATAGTCTCATAATCAGGCGGTCTCTGAGTGGCTGGCCAGCCATTAGTTCAGTGTTTTTACTGCATATTGGTGATGAAAGTTATGACCAGTGTATTCACATTTCCTTGTGATCTATATGCTTGCGTGTTAGCTACTGTTCTAAAGCTTTTCTCTCTGGGCCGTCTCAGAAAATAAGATGTACATATATTTAGCTAGATATAAAACTTAATATATATATATATATATATATATATATATATATATATATATATATATATATATATATATTGTTTTTCTTTTATTATCTTTCAGGTTGTGCTCACTTAGTACACAAAAGTCAAACTAAGGAGTGCATGAGCTGAACCCTTCCATCCTAGCGTATCACATGACTTTTGATTTGCATCAGATAGTGGTACTACAAGGGCACTCTGCCAACTGTCCAGATTTTCGTAGAATGTCCAGATTTTTGTCTCATATTTTTGGTATGTTCCTCATAAAATGTTGGATTTCTGGCAAATTATTTAATGATTGAAGTCAGAAAATAAGTAATAGACATTTGAGACTTCATACCCTTCAGAAAATCCATGCTAATGCAAAACCCATTGTTTATCAACACTCAAAGTTTGTAAGAACAATATTTAAAAATTGTCCTTACTTTTGGACCTTTGCCCTCTTGTTTATGGCTTTGTCCCGATTTCTTTCTCTAAGAGGTATGCTGCCAACAGGTTACTGCCTAAGTAATAATAGAGAAGATTCTGCATTTTGACAAGCAGTGTATATCATAAAAAACTCTCTCTTTACTCACTGCAGAAGACTTCTATTCAGATCTGCTAACATGGTGAGTATATATGTTATTCTGTAAGGATGTTAGTAGGCTTTTGTACTCCACTATCACAGTTTAGGATCTGGCAGAATTACTCAGGCATCCTTTTGTAGTAATGTTTCTCTCTTCGGTAAGCATGAACATAAAATCCGATATTCAGAGTGATACTATAAGGCTATCTGCTCTGGAACCCTGAATGACAAAAAAAAAAAGAATGCTTGGTAATATTGTACAGTTGCTGTCATAATTTCCTTAATTTAACGCACGCACATACCTTCACATCTAAAGGACACTGCAGCTATTAGCATGGCATTCACTACTGTGAAGGGCTTCTAGTGGCAGTTTCACTTAGTCAAGTCTGTGAAGAACCATTCCCCTTAAATCAAAAAAATAGTGCTCAACTAGAATTGTGAGCTGTGTATACCAAAGTACATGTTTCAACAAGAAGCTAATATTAACATTTTGCATACTTTATGGCGATGAAGCCCTTCAAATGGAACCCAACACATGGGAATTTTTTTAATTATTTGTTGTACTTTGATTTAGAAGTTATTAACTAGTGAAAGAGAGACCTGGAAGCATATGAACAATAAAGCCTTTTGTAGTGGCCTAAAAGGAGGCACTTTAGAGACACGTTTAAAATTGTGTGCGGATTAATAAGTCTCAATGTAAGGACATTGAATTTTAAGATGTACATGAAAACATGTATTTTGTATATGGATATATGTAAGTAAATCGTACATTGTTTTAAAAAATGGAAATGTATTTTTGAAAATATGCTAATGGAGCTGTTCGTACATGTACATCAGCCAGATTGCACATACCTCATTAATGCATAAAATGTACAAGGCTCTACCTAGTGGATTGTGGCAGGCTCAGCATGAAGTAATATTAAGTAGTCCTGAAAATCCTTCCTGTGCAACCAACAGAGGCCAAGAACAGCACATATACGTACATGTTATGTTTCTGCTTCAGAAACTATTCACCAGATCACCCAAAAACCTTCAGCCTACGCTTTCACACTGCTCATGAAAGTGCTTAGTAAAATAATTTTTCCCATTTGATAGTTGCTGTTTTCTTTCCTTTTGTTTGACTTCCCTTAGCTAAATGTCTCAGAGCATGCATTAGAAGTGATTGTATGGTAGCAACACTAAAGCTTCCTAAGTACGTAGATTCTTTTTAATTGTGTTCCAGACAGGATTTTTGAACATAAGAAAAGGAGCCTGAATATACAAGTCAAACAAATGAACACTTGATTTTTTTTTTTTTAATATGACGTTTGCAAAGCCTATTATTGATGCGGCAGTTAGTGACAGAATAGTTCAGTTGGCTGTCAACAGATAAATTATGAAGATTGGCGCAGCATTTTTTATTCTTGCCATTAATAATGAGAATGCTGCTGATTGCATCTTGGCACTTGTGCATAAAATGAAGTGATTGTAAAACAGCACAGATGTAATTCTGCAGAATAAGAGTTGCCTGGTTGCCATTTGTTCCCACCAGATTTATTTTTTCAGGAGAATGCATTTTACACTGAATAAAAATATGTAGGCATAAAGTTCACAGGCCACAGCTTGAATTGTGCCATTTTCATTGAGATTATTTCTTATTGTCTGTAATCCTCTTCATAGGGAAAATCTGCAGCTGCTGAAGTAAGAGAAAGTCTGAAATGAATGAGAACATTTGGGTTTTGCAATAAATGATCAGTGCTAAAATGATGTGGCATCCTTAATGAACACACTGTTTTTCTTTCATTGATATATTTGAAGTGTGGTGAAATTATGTAGAACACCAGGACTGGAGTAACGCAACTGCTAAAAGGAGGCAAGTTACAAACTTGTAGGTTACCTCAATGGACCGTAACTTATTTTTCTGACGGTGCATATTCCTGTATACATAAAGTATGGCTATTAAATCGTTTTTAAAATTCCTCCTGTTACAAGAGAACCAGACAGGTTTCTGATGATGACTTTTAGAAAAATGCTGTGATGGTTTGACTCAGAATATACCATTCAGTCACTTAATAGGTAACTTTTCGTAGAAACAAAAAAAGTGCTATTTATTTAGCATGATGTGAAGATATACATTGCTTATGTCCATTCTTCATTAAGTGGTTAGCATTACTTTGTAATACAGTCTTCCCTAACTCTCCTGATGTGGATAGCTGTCATTCCAAAGTGACTTTTTTCATCCTGGGCTGCAGCTTTTTGCAGTGCATTCATATAATTGTGCCTTTCCTTTCTTCAGTGTCCCATTTTTATTTATTTCGAACTGAATTCAACCATGGTCTTTCTCTGAGTTAAGATGGAGCATTTGTTTGTGTGTGCATGCCACTGTTTCACCAGTCACATCAGTAAAGGACATACTAAAGATACGACTAAGAAGGAGAATAGGTTCTTTAGAATTATTAGCCATTGTGAATCCTTAAAATAACTTAAGGATTCATAAAAAACCTATCAACTTAATTAAAATATTTAAAAAAAAATTAAGGTGTGTTTGTTGCAATCTCAGATAGAAGGCTACAGGTCAGTCTGTCCATCAGTATTTTGCCAGCAACAGTTTGGATCCCACCACTGCCAGTCACCGTATCACAGGGAACTTTGGACACACACACACGCGCACACACACACACACACACACACACATGTTCATAGTTGTATACTAGACTAACCACTACTAGGGTCTTTGTAAACTTGGCCGTGCAACCCATATGTGTCCCACGAATTAAATGTTTTAGTCATTTATATAGGGGGTAGATTGACATGATATACTGACCGTCTCTGTCCATCAGAGATCCAGTCACCAGACCAGGGGTGAATTTTCTGTTTCCCATCCAGTGGTTCAAGTTGCACTTAAATGGGGTTAGGGAGGGACTTTGTTTCACATGGATGGGGAGTCTGTTCCAGAGAATGGGAATTCTCTGAGATACGCATGTCTCCCCAAAATGTCCTGTTTACATTGCAAGTAAAATTTAGGTCTTTAGGTCTAATAGTTCTGATGCTGTTTGTTTTGCATATGTGCAAAATGATTACTTGAATGCCGGGCATAGACTGCCTCTCAGTAGTTTGTAGGAGACTTAAGTATTGAGATGGGGCTTTAGGGTGATCCACACAGGACATTGTGTTTATGCTCTGTATCCTTTTGCAAGGAACCTTTGCAGACATTCTAGGTGCTGCATGTGTGTGGTAAGATACATACTGAAGAGGACATTATACTCATTGATGGGTCTTTTGAGGGATGAGTGTAGTGGTAGAGTGACTTCCCTGGACCTAGATGCCACACTCTTGCTTATAAGTTAAGCTACATAGAAGGATTTCCTCACTACCTTGGACATATGTTGCTCGAAGACCATATTACTGTCTACATGTGTTTCCAGATCCCTGATTAGTGGGTCAACTCTTAGGAGTGTTTTATCAGTGACTTAGTTTCTTGGGCTGGCCAACTTCCCAAAATGTACTAGAATGCATTTCTTGGCATTGGATTTTTAAAACATGGCTTTTGCACCAGTTATTTGTCTGTGTTGGACCCTGTTGTAAAATGTTTGCATCTTGGTGGGTTTCTGTGACTGCTACCAATTTGCAATTATCTGAGAACTTGGTCAGACAGAGACCTTTGAGATTGGCCTTGACTTGTGAGAAGTAGATGCCAAAGAAGTGCAGGCCCATCACAGAGCTCTGAGAGACTCCATTGGTGACCGGTTTCTTTATGGAGGTGATCTCACCAATCCTAACTTCCTGGATCCTATTTGTGAGCCATCTGGCTGTCCAACACATTATATTGGGGTTTATGCCTTAATTCTGTAAGTTTGTAACAATGCCTGAGTGGTGTATTGTGTTAAATGACTTAGCCAGGTCAAAGTAGGCAGTTTGCACCATTTAACCCTCATCCATTGCCTTGGTGCCCTTCTCAAAGAAGTCCACCAGGGCCAGTGGGCATGACTTTCCTTTGACAAAGCCAAAGTGGGATTGATCCAGTGTTTGAACCTCTTCTGTGTCTTTCTTGATCATTTTCATCATAATTCTTTCCATGGCTATGCATACAAGACTAGTCAGACAAATAGTTCTGATCTGTTGATGGCCCACAATTATGAAGAGGAATGACCACCGCAATCTTCCATTCTCTTAGTACAAAGCCTGTTTTGAGATTATAGTTATGTAGTAAATTCAGTGGCCCTGATAGGTGATATTTTAGACTATTCAAGAGGCATCCAAGGATATTATTGGGACCCACTGACTTTAGTGAATGCAGCCAGAACATGCTCTCTTTAGTTGGAGGGGTTATGTTTGTAGGTATTTCTTGAGGGGGGGTGCTGGTGATGAATGAGGGAATAAAGTTGAAACCGAATTGGTAAGCCAGCTTATTTTCTATATTGCCTGGTTCCATGAATGTGGCAACATTAACCACCAGTTCAGCACACTATAATGGCCTGCCTTTGAGGTTTGTGACATAACTGAATAAGGTGTTATGGTTGTCTCTTGTCTTTGAGGCTATCTTGACCTCAAAACTGGCTTTATTGGACTTAATTAGCCCTCTTAATTGCCTGTTTAATTTGATTAGCGTTCTTGTCTTCATAGGAGTTGCACTTCCTGATCAGCCATTATTTTTTCCTTTTGTTGTGCAACCTGTTTAATTTGGTATGCCATCACAGTGGTTTCTTTTTGGAGTTTGATTTGAACTTGCTTCCGGTAGATACAGCAGCCTCTGTACAGTCATTGACATGGTTGTACATAGTTTCTGTGAACAATTCTGCATTGGCTGCTGAGTTTTCTAGGTTTGGAGGGGCATTAAATTTTGACAGACTATTTCAGTGCAAACTACATTTTAAGCAATAATTCCTGTTACTGAGGGTACTGTTATTGAGTGTATTCTGATTTCAAAGGAGACAGCTTTATGGTCGCACCTTACCAAGGTGGAGGTGATATTAGGGGGATGACATTGAACTAGCTGTACTTAGAAAGTAAAGACCATTCCAGTCTTTTGACCACCACTGAGTAGTTCCCTTCACCATTGCTACAACTGCTATGGGCAGAGATAGTAGGTTGTTTTGAACGCAGTACTTTTAAATTCAGAAGCTTATGATGTACAAGGTGTGTGTGTGCTTTGGGTTCAAGATTGCTGTGCACTAAGTGCTTGCAACTGTATTTTATGCACATTATATCAGGAAGTGTAAGAGATTTAGGAAAAAAAATCAGTGTCTGATGCAGTTGTGTGCAATACTACAGCAGTGCAATTACAGAACTGGAGTGTCTGATGCAGTTGCGTGCAGTACTACAGCAGTGCAGTTACAGAACTGGAGTGTCTGATGCAGTTGTGTGCAGTATTACAGCAGTGCAGTTACAGAACTGGAGTGTCTAATGCAGTTGCGTGCAGTACTGCAGCAGTGCAGTTACAGAACTAGTGTGTCTCATGCAGTTGTGTGCAGTACTACAGCAGTGCATTTATAGAACTGGAGTGTCTAATACAGTTGTGTGCAGTACTACAGCAGTGCAGTTACAGAAGTAGTGTGTCTGATGCAGATGTCCTTCAAGAATGCATCTGCAGTCATAACATATGGGTTGTCCTGCCTCAGGCAGCCCTCGGTCGGCCGGATTCCAAAGTCTGGGTCCGACGTCGGCTGATGTCGCTTTTCTCTCCGACGTCAGAGCGGCTGGAGTATATAAGCATCAGCCGACGCCATCTTCTCCAGTCTTTCTTGCCGCGCGGTGCCCGAAGCAGAAGCAGTTCGCAAGTGCAGGTCGGTCAGCTCCTGTATTCTTCGAAACCGAAGTCATCAAAAAGCTAAGTACCCCGTTGGGGACCTTTTCTTGCCTCAGCCGATGTCAGAAATTACTGAAAAAGTAAATAATTGTTTGTCTTGTGGTAAACAAATACCTCATAAGGATTTCCATTCTTACTGCCTCCCTTGCCTTGGTCCAGACCACGACGTCTCGGCCTGTGCCGCCTGTGCTCGCTTCAATAAGCGCACTCTCAGGCACCGGGTGGAGTTCGCTGAAGACTTTTTCGGTGAAAAATTTGATTATGTTATGCCGTCGGAACAACTGACAACGCATACTCCTAAGAAACGAAAAGACCGGGACCGACATCCTCGGCCCGCGTCTTCCACCGACACCACGCCAAAACTTACCGCGAGTGCCCCAGTTCCCTCTGAGGCGGTTATTCCACTGCTTCGAACCGAAGACACCGCATTACCGATACCTCCGATACCGGAGGCCACTCCGCCAGTTATTGATTTTCCTCCGGATGCTGAAACCGAGGAAATGCCCGAGACCATTGCTGTTGATAAGGTCACCCCTGCACGTGGAGCGGCTAGGCCTCCCATGTCGATGTCTATCAAGGCCTACACACGTGCTAAGGCAGCCAGCAAGGCCAAGCATCTTACTGCTAAAACCTTACCTCAGCCCACTCCTGATACTCAAATCATGTCTTTGGCCGCTGATTTAATTTCCCTGATCAGAGGTTCCCAGGTCCACCCTGAGAGAGGATCCCAGCCTCCTCCTGATAAGAGGCCCAGGATTCTACCCTCTGACCCTCTTTCTTCAGATGAAGAATTCTGAGGACTCTGTTCACTCCGAAGGCCAGGAAGAACCCTTCCAGACCTATGAGGATTCAGATGCAGAGGACTCCATTCCCTCGACCTCTCCTCCTGAGGATATCTCTTTTGGGGAAGTACTGCATTCCATGAGGGAGCATTTTCAGTGGCAAGGCCAGGAATATTCAGATTCCAGAAAGCGCCTTCGAACATTCCTTAAAAAACCCCAACACAGACCCTTAGCTATACCTCCTGTGCTTGATGTTTTGGATGATCTATACTCTGACTCCAGTGTTACCCCTGATACTCTTCCTCCTGCTCCTGTCAAGCCTGACAGATACTATAGGGTCCCAGAAACCCATTCTCACTTCTTTAGGGCCCATACTGTTGATTTAGAAACAATTTCCCAGGGGCCTAAAGGGGTTTCAGCTACCACCTCCAAAAATCCTTTGCCTTCCGACAGGGAAACAAGGTCCTTAGAGAGATGGGGGAAGAAGGTTTACACCTCCACTACATTATCTATGAGAGCTCTCAATTGTCTCTTTCACATGTTTCGATATCAGGATTTCCTGTTAGATGATTTACAGAAAAAATTGGCCTCTCCTGAACCTTTAGATAGGAAGTCTTTGCAAGAGGCTGTTCATAATTCTCAGCAGGTTAGCAATCACTTTCTACAGTGTGGATATGATGCATTGGAAGCTTCATGTAGGGCAGCTATGACAGGGTCATTCATAGACATGCATGGTTAAAAGAACAACCTTTACCAGATCAGGTTAAGGCAAAACTTCTTGATGCACCCTTGGAAAAGAACAAGCTATTTGGTGCTAATGCTAAAGATGTGTTAAAGTCCATTGAGGAAAAAGCCAAGTCAGTTCAGACAGTCAAAGATTTCCTCCAGGTTCAGCCACCCAGATTCAGCAGGAACTGGCCTTCTAAAAACTGGTCCTTTCCTAATCCTGAAAGATTTCAAAGTGGCAAAAACAGGCGTGCCCGAGGAAGAGGGCAATACAGAGGATCCTACAGGGGACGACAATGGCAACCAGCAAACCAAAGAAGTGACACAGGGGTTTCTCCTGCCCCGCAGGGTCACTCTCAATGACTTTTCTCTAGCTCCGCTGACCAAGGAGCAAACAGAAGCTCCTTTGGGCAGAAAATTATCTTTGTTTTCAAAAAATTGGCACAAACTGACAAAAGACAAATGGATTTTGGACATTATAGACCATGGTTACAGGTTCCATTTTCATACCCTGCCAAGCAAACAAGGCATGCCAAACCTTCCACAAAATCAGAGGGCAGAGGCTATCAAACAAATTTCTCTGCTTACTCAGATCAAAGCAATAGAAAAAGTTCCACAACAAGAACAAGGTCAGGGGTTTTATTCAAGACTGTTCCTTGTTCCAAGAAAAGAAACTCAATGGAGACCAATACTGGACTTGTCCGCTTTAAACACTTTTCCCATTGTACCAAAGTTCAAAATGCTGACTCTACAGCAACTCCTTCCCATGCTGGGCAAGGGGCCTTGGCTGATTACTCTGGACCTCAAGGAGGCATACCTGCATGTCCCTATCAGACACAGCTGCAGAAGATACCTCAGATTTCTTGCAGGGCCAGAGCATTATCAATTCTCAGCATTGCCATTTGGCTTATCTACTGCGCCCAGAGTATTCACGAAATGCCTGGCATCAGTAATTGCTCATTGCAGGCTCCAGGGGATTCAAATCTACCCGTACCTGGACGATTGCCTCATACAAGCGGACAACAAACTAACCTTGACAAAAACTTGAATTATGTCATACACTTGCTACAGGCTCTGGGATACACAGTCAACTTTCAAAAGTCAAGACTTCAGCCATCCCAGCAAATAACCTTCTTAGGAGCCAAACTAGACACAGCCTCTCAAATGGCTTACCTGACAGAAGACAAGCAAAAGAAGTTAACTCATTACTTCAAAAGTTTAGCAAAACTCACCCAGATGACTGCAAGGAGATTCCTATAGGCCCTGGGTTACATGGCATCCTGCATTCTCCTGGTTCCACTAGCAAGACTACACATGAGAAAGCTTCAATGGTACCTAAAAAGCTTATGGTCTCAACACAGCAACAACCTAGAAGCAACTATACCGCTCATTCCATGTCTTCAAAAGGAATTTCTATGGTGGGCCACAGTAAGCTAGTCAAACACAGGTATGTCGTTCAAAAAACCTCAGATAACACAGACCATGACCACAGACGCCTCAGACCTTGGATGGGGGGGCGCACATGGAGGGCAGATGTATTCAAGGACAATGGTCTCCAAAGGAAACACATCTGCATATCAACCAAAAAGAAATACTGGCAGTAATGCATGCCATCGAGGCCTTTGGACAACAACTTCAACAAGGCCACATACTAATACGGACAGACACCACTGTGATGTGGTACATAAACAAGCAGGGGGGCACTCATTCTTACCCCCTTTGCAGGCTGACAATGAATCTTTGGGAAAAATCACTGAGTCTAAACATACAGTTACAGTCCCAGTTTGTTCCAGGCAAAGACAATGTTCTGGCGGACAGTCTAAGCACAAGGACATATCATCCACAAGCATGGAAAATAGATGCTCTCTCATTCAACTGGAGCTCCCTAATAATCTATGGATTTCCACCTCTGCCACTGATGACCACAGTGTTACTAAAGATCAAAGCAGAGCAGCCGAAGGGAATCCTAATAGCTCCAGACTGGCCAAGACAACACTGGTACTCACTACTACGGAGCATATGTCACAACAAAACGTGGGTCCTTCCCCAATGGCCCTACTTTTGACTCAACACAACTTCAGGACAGTTCATCCCAACATCCAGACGCTACAGCTAACAGCTTGGGAGATACCATAAATAACCTCAATTTATCTCTCTCCAAGGAAGTTCAGTGGATATTAACAGAAGCCCGCAGACCATCCACCAGAAAGGCTTATTCAGCCAAGTGGAAGAGATTCAGCATTTGGAATACCAACAAGGGTCATGATGCATCAGCTTTGAGCATTCCACTCATTCTGGAATACTTGGCAGATATGCTACATAACGGACTCTCATACTCTTCCATAAAAATACATGCTTCAGCTATCTCAGCTAGATACAACACTGATCCACCTGTGTTTTCACATCCTTTGTTAAGGCAATTTCTTAGAGGAATCAAGAATATAAAGCCCCCAAGAAAGGCACCAGTACCAGCTTGGGACCTCAATTTTGTCCTAGAAAAATTGACTCTACCTCCCTTCGAGCCAGCAGCCTCTGTGGATTTACAATTTCTTTCCTGGAAGACAGCTTTCCTGCTGGCCATTACCTCAGCAAGAAGGGTTTCGGAATTACAGGCCCTAATGGCAATACCACCGTTCAAACTTTTCACAGAGACAGAGTCTCCTTACGAACCAACCCTACCTTTCTGCCAAAAGTGGTATCTAGGGTTTCTTTAAATCAAGCAATTCATCTGCCTACTTTCTTTCCCAATCCTGAGAACAAAGGGGAAAGACTGTTACATACCTTGGACATACACAGACAACTTCACTACTACCTAGACAGAACCAAGACCAGTAGGAATTCTGATCAGCTTTTTGTAGCTTACGCCCCTGGAGTACAAGGAAAAGCAATTTCCAAACAGACAATTTCAAAATGGATTGGACATTGCATCAGATTCTGTTATTCCTTCCATGGAAAGTGTGTGCCAGCCAATGTCAGACCACACTCCACCAGAGCTACAGCCACCTCTACAGCATTCTTAAGAGGGGTGCCTACAAAGGACATTCTAGAAGCTGCTACATGGAGCTCCATGCATACATTTTCCAAACACTACAACCTCCCTTTATATTCCAGATCCAGAGCAGGCTTTGCTTCGGCAGTCCTGCAGGGATTGATAGCTACACCATCCTCATCTTAGAGCATACCACCTCCCCCAGCTAGGCTACCATATGTTATGACTGCAGCTGCATTCTTGAAGGACATAGTACAGTTTTGTACCTACCATAAATGTAGATGTCCGATAGATATGCAACTGCAGTCGGGTTTTCCCTCCCTCCTTCCCCTCTATGCCTTGGGTCCACTCTTCTCCCTGTTATCCTTAGCTGGGGATATCTGTTATGGTGTATCTGTTTATTGCTTATTTATTTGTCTGGAAACCTATTTTTGTCTTCCAATTTGATTACAGCCTTCCTTGGAGGGCACCTGGCATCTGGGGCAAGAAACACTGAAGAAGATGGCGTCGGCTGATGCTTACATACTCCAGCCGCTCTGACGTCAGAGAGAAAAGCGACATCAGCCGACATCGGACCCAGACTTTGGAATCCGGCCGACCAAGGGCTGCCTGAGGCAGGACAACCCATATGTTATGACTGCAGTTGCATATCTATCGGACATCTACATTTATGGTAGGTACAAAACTGTACTTTGTGTGCAGTGCAGTTACAGAACTGGAGTGTCTGATACAGTTGTGTGCCTGACTGCAGCAGTGCAGTTAATGACTGGATTTCCTGATGGAAGACTGGGGTGCATGAAACTTGGAGTTCAGAGCCGAATTAACGACGGTCTGTCTTTGTGTACATGCATTACAAGACATGCAGTAACAGTTAAACCTTGTGGTTTCTTAGCAGGACACTAAGCTTTAGATGTCAGAGAAAATTATACTAGAGTTATTTCAGGAACTGCAGTGAGAGACCGGATGAAAAAGCTGACAATACAAAAAAAGAGACTTACTATAATTTTTGTGTATTTAGTGTTACAGATAGAGTTGAAGGAGAAAGTACCATAGACTTTGTGGAGTGTTTTTTTCAGGACAGATCTGTATCTGCATTGTTAAATTGTACGACAGAGGGCTGCTAGGGCTATGGGCCCAAATGTGATTGCTAACAGTAAATGGCAGTGATCTATAATTCTGATTTTTCTTTTAACTGGGGCAAGCCCACTGGACACAAATGTCCTTTTTTCACAAGAAATCTGGGAGCACTGTCTGGTTAAGTGACTTGTTTACAGTCCCATACTAGGCAAAATGAGGCTGAGGGAATCAAACCCTGTCATATGGAAAGCACCTCCTTAATAGGTCATAGCCATAATCCTCTGCACTAGCAAATTCTGCAGAAAGTATGAACAGATTCATTAGATAGTTTTGCAAAAGAAAAACTGAATATGTACAGAAACAGATTAGCCAGCTACTGAATTAGAACAGATTAAAGTTCTTCAAGATAAAGCAGACTTGGGGTGGGGTGGTATTGGAGCATGTTGTTTCCCAGGGACTTCTATATCAGTTGCCTTTTTTCATGATCTCTTAATGCGCTTCACTGAGAAGACCCACTGCTGCTGAAGTGAAGGATCTAGTCTGAAATGACTGAGAACCTTGGATACAGTACTACAAATGAGCCATGTGAAGATTTTAAGTATCCTTCATAAATTGCATGTTGTTTTACATTGCTAAAGTGAGGGTATTGTAAAATTAAGTATAAGGTCAGAACGATGGGGGAGCAGCATAATTTTGTTATTTAGTCCAAATTAAATGTAATTGTTCCACTGAGGAACCTTATCATTCATAAGCATCCCAGGTAGGCAATAAGGTAAAAGCCCTAAGATAGTGGTACAGCTAGGTGTGGAAAAACGGCAAATTCTTTGAAGTGTCTCTGCAGAAGAGAACTCATGAGGAAAGATCAGTGGCAGAAAGTATTCCTTAAGGGTAAGAAGAACAGAGAAAGTGTGGTGTCGGAAGATGTTTAGTTAGTTCTGTATAAATTCTGACAAATGGATGAAAAAGACCAGGGACTCGATATGAAATGGAAAAGGTTCTGACTATATGTGGCCAATTGCTTTTGTTTAAAATTAGAATAAATGGATTTGGGCTTCATGAAATACCAGTGGCTAGACTACAGTTGTAAATGCTGGGTGTACTTTTGAGATGTAATAAAAGGCTAAAAAGCTAATGAAAGGCAGGACAGTAGACTATTGAAGATGTAACATTTGAAAATCTGAATGTGTGGTATGCTGGATACGAGTAATACTTATATACAGACACACATTAGCCAGCTGCTGAATTACAATAGATTAAAGTGTTCTTCAGGATAAAGCAGATTTTTGGGATGGGTGGTGGGATTGAATCACATTATTTCCATCTGTTATATTTTTCTGTAGTGTATTCTTCTGTCTTTCGGTAGGGAAA
The DNA here is from genome assembly GCF_019279795.1 of Protopterus annectens. NCBI lineage: Eukaryota > Metazoa > Chordata > Ceratodontiformes > Protopteridae > Protopterus > Protopterus annectens. Next base: position 1,566,719,408 of record NC_056745.1, on the reverse strand, counting down.
AGTGTTCATCATTAGGTCACTGTTGTAGTACCAGAAAGTTATGTATGACACATTTGACCAGTCAATATACAAAAATGTTTGGGTACACAGGCATTAAGATTCTGAAGTTTTAGTTTTCAAGTACATAAAAATGTAGATACAGGGATATTACAGAAAGGAAGAGATATTTGATACTTAGTGTGGTGGGTTGGAACTGAGGTTACATTATGGTTTCCAAGTATGCATTTTGCTTTGTGAAAACAAGGCATTTAGCGTCATGTATGCTTGGAACACTTAGGGTATACATTTTGGTGTGTGAAAACTATTATTACTTGGGTGTAAGGGGACAGGTGATATTTAGCCTTCCATTACTAAATAAGTGGAGGAGTTTAATAGTTTGTTGGGGGAGGGTAATAATGAGAAAACAGGTGTGAGTGAGTTTTCTGATTTTTGTTCATTTTTGTGGGTGGTTTGGACTGGGCCACTGAAGAGAGGGTTATTAGGATAGAAACTGGTTAGGATTTAAGAAGAAAAATTAAATGTTCTAAGCATGAGATACTGAAAAAGAATAAAACTTGATGTAATAAATAATAAAGGCATAGTGTCTCCAGTGAATCAAGAGATTTCAACAAAATGTGAAATCAGAGGGGCCAAATACAGGCTTTGTTTAAGAGGTGCATTTTGCAAAGAAGGAAGAGAAAATATGAATTTTGGAGACTGGAATGTGTCTGGTGTGGTAGAAACAGAATGTAATTGTAGAGATGGAGAGTCAGAATAAATGTGTACACTGGTTAATACAGATTGTTGATGGAGAATTTTTACTTTAACTAACTTGTCTGCAGAAGTTGATGATAGCTCCAGTGGTAGTGAAAGATCTCACTGCACTTATATAAAGAGTAAGAGAAGATGGTCATCATTAGATCATGGTCATCATTAGATCATTGTTACTGTGGCATAAAGCTGTATATGACATATCTGACCAGTATACAAACAAAAAATTTTGGGTGCCTTCCATACACACCACATGTCTGAAGTAGCACAAGGGCATACTGATATAAAAGCAGATATAATGTTACCAATATTCAGAACTTTCTTGTTGAAGATTTCTGCAGTTCTGTGTCTTTGCTGTGTCTTTAGTATTCAGAATTTGACTCATTCACCATCTGTTCAGATAAGTTCTCTGGGGATTTTCCTTCCTTTTTTTGAATAAAATTTGACAAAGTTTTCTTATGTCTAGGAGAAAAGAGAAGTGCCATCTAAAGAATCTCACTTGGCCTATTTGTTTTGACTAGGGGAGGCGCACAACATCCACTCCTGTCTGGATGTGTTTGTACTTTACCCCAAAACAGTTAGCATAACACCCCTAATATATATGCCTTGAAAAATGACCAACTGAAGGCTTACTGGTATTTTGATGGATACTTGCTTGTCTTTCTCAGACATCTCTACTTTTGAATCCTACAAAATAAAAATCTACTGAAGAGGCTTCTGAAGCTGTTCTTCACCAGTCCCCCCCCCCCCCGGTAGATGGCTCTGCTGTGGCCTTGTCAGAGTCCTCAGACTAGATTGTGTGCTGCCAACACTTATGGTGCTGTCCTGGCCAATACCACTAAGAATTGAGAGCCTAGTACATCCTCAGAGTGGATGTGTGGTTATAGGCAATAAGAACTAATACCACTTTTTGTTAGAAGGGCTAGGCGGAATCAGTCAGTTGCTAGTTAGGAAAGGGATAGGTGATTTAGTGATAGATGTAGGATGTCCAGTTCTTCTAGATTTCAGTTTAGAGACCCTGAGGGGAAAAAAAAAATCAAAAGACCAAATTGTTTTTTCCTCCATGTACTACTACTGCCAAAGAGACTAAGGAAGAGGGTGCAGCTTTGCCAAGAGACTTTTCACATAATTTTAATCCTTACAGTCTTCATCCTCCACATACCATTTGCTGTTTAAAAAAGCAAAGGTCTCCCTCAGACAGTGACCGCTTGTCAGAGCTTGAAGAAGAGGGACTGGACTATGTTTCCCAGATCTCCTTGCCTTCCACTTTAAATTCAGAATCTGAGGGAGAGCATTTTCCTCGGATTTCTAAGTAGAGGAAATAAGTCTTTTCTGACACTTTTACTAAGATGAATGACTTCTTCCAGTGGGAAGAAAAAGAAATCTCAGACAAAAAATAAAGTTGCAATGAAGTCTTTTTGGGTGGATACTACAAAACTTCTTGTCATTTCTGCTGTAGTTGGAGCCATGGATAATGTTTTTAACTCCATATACACCTCCACGGAATTACCCCCTTGAACCTCAAAACACTGATGAACTTTACTAAGTACCTCTGATGATGTGAGGTATTGCCAGCTATGTCAGGAGAAGGGCAGTGGATGTGTAATGTATGCCAGCATAGCTAGCTGGAACTTTGTAAAAAAAATTGTCATTTGTATATCAAACTGATTTGTACAGGTGAGTGTGTTGAAAATGTATTTGTAAAGCTGCTTGTGTTAAAAATGTACCAACAGTGGGTCCTACTGGACAGAAAAGAAATACACATGTATGCCAAGACTGTAGTATAACAGCTAAAATTAATATATTGTAACAGAGGATACTGGAAGAGAAGAGGTTAGTCTCAGTAACTTTGAAAAATAGTCTGAAATGAAATTATCTGGTTTAGGCCATAAAGATTGTATCTTACATTGCTGACTATAGCCAGAGACAAAATGTCTGTGAAAGCCAGGACTAGTAATCCTACTGTGTTGTCCTTAGGAGTGAACTAATTGCTAACCTGGAAAGATGAACGTTTTAAAATGGTTTTATAGCTTCCAGATACTATAATACACCTCAGCAAAGCTCTGTCTGTGTGAATGGTAACACATATGTGATATATTCTGGTTCAATTTCTGGTAAACAGGGTTATGTGGGAACCAGAAGTTAGATGACCAGATATACGTGATGTCATTCTGTAATCCAGCACTGAAATGATGTTTTAATGTTAGTTGAGATAGAAGTCTCAGGGCACTCTGTTTTGGAACTGACAAGACCACTCACGCACTTCATCTTACCTTGTTTTATTAAATACGTAGGAAACAGTAATTCTTTAGATCTGTCATGAAAATATAGTGAGATTAGTTAAGTAATGTTTTTATCTGGTTGAATCTGTCCATCAGTTTATTTTTTAATATTTTCTGTGACTGAAACTCTGGTGTTTATCATAAATAGATATTAAGCATTTTCTGTTCTTTTATTTATTAAGTTTATTTAAACTTTTCGTTGTGGCTCCTTTGAGAGTACTTATATTTATTTGGTGACACTGTGACCACGCCGGAAAGTCTTGTGCTTGGAAACACTATTATTTGTATTAGTATTAATTTTACTCAGTATAATTAGTAGCTGGCTGCTGGCAGTGAATCTACCTTGTAGTCTAGGCCAAGGGGGCAGAGCTGGTAAATCTGTGTTAACCTTTCCCAGGTGTGTGTGTTTGTGAAAATCAAAACTCAGTGTGTGCGTGTGAGCTGCTTGGAGCAGGGATACAGAGCACTGGTTTCACAGAGAGGGTGGTTGGAGGACTTGTCTTGGAACACTCGGCTGGGGATTCAACTCTACAGCTGTGCCAGTGGGGAGTCTTATTGGGAGCCTGGAGAGAAAGAAAAACCCAGCCCTCGGACTGTGTGTTTTCTCTGTGTGCTCTTAAGGGAAATTGTGCTTGGTGCAAAGAGCTGCATCTGGAAGTACTGTGCATATTTATTTTTATTTCAAGTGAATGTCCCTCACCAGTGTCCGTGGTGAAGATTCAGGCTCCTTGATTACTGGCCCAGAGGAGGGACATCACAGTACCTCAGACCAACAATTTTCTCTTTCATAACTCCCTGGCAATTCCAGCTATTATTTCCTTGGCCAGACTAATTCTAAATAGTTTGGTACTAACCATGCCCCATCTGACAAGGGTAGTAGGGCTTTTGAAAAGATATGGGAGGGGGAAGTGTATACACCATCTGCACTGGCCTTTAGGACAATCAGTTGTCAAGCTTGTCTGGCCAAATACCTGCTTGCAATAGCAGGTTCGAGTAAGACTATTAGTAAAACTATTGCTGACATACCCTATTCTGAAGGGAAATCCAGTCTGATAAACATGATTTCTTCAGCATCTTAGGTATCCAAACATACTCTAAAATGTTTATGCAGTGCATCTGATGCAGTTTTCTAGGCTGCTGTCACAGGTTCTATTATGGTGAGATTCTGGAGACGAGACAGAGGAGATCTTGACTGGTTGACCCCACCTCTCCTGAAGAAGAGATCCTACAAGGGGCATACAGATGCTTAGTTCCAGCATTCTGGATTGTTCCTCCACCAGACAGGTTTATAGACATGGTCTCTGCTAAAGCCTGAAAAAGAGCCTGATGTTATGAAAACTACCCCCCCACACACACACACACACACACACACACACACACAAACCACAGTGCTTCAGACCTCCCAAAGATAGGCCCCACTGGAGTTACAGGCCTTTTGTAGATTGTATTGTAGTATCAACAGCCATCAAAAGGAGGTTCTAGAGGACACACGGGCCTTTCATCTTTCCAGTAAAGGCCCATGGACCCCATTCCATATCTTGGGAATCAAGATATAATGTTGTCATATCCTGAGTATTATTGGCTAGGCTTGTAAAGGCCCTTGCTCCATTAACCCAGTAATCACCCATGACATGGGTGTATGTAAATGCATCGAGTACATTTACTATTAGAGTGCTAAATTACTTGGCAGGTATGACAAGGTTTCAGAGGAATCTAACTGATAAGACAGTGGAAGCTGTGAGGCAGTTGTCCACTGGGGATCTCTGCAAGCAGCTGGAGACTCATACGCCCACCATCAACTGCATGACTTCATTTTCTGTGACATTATTACACAGTGCAGCAGATGGAATGGCTAGATCAATGTGTTCAAGCATCACAATGCGGCATCAAGCCTGGCTTCTTCTGCTGGTTTTGTAGAACATATGGCAGCACTTGTCAGCACCCCATTTGACAGATCATCCTTGTTGTGGCAGAAGATGAAAGACAAGTTGCAACAACGTGAGCAGAAGGGTAAAATCCTGGTTCAGGTTCTCTGCTCTACAAAGACTCTTTCAAAGAACTCAAAAGGTGCCAAGAACCTTTTGGACGCTGAATACTTGGGTAACCATTTCAGTAGCTTAAGCTGTTTGCCTATTGCTGCTACACTGACCAACTTCCCAAAACGTTGGGCACCTTCTATGTGCTAAAGCTGCCAGGACAACTCAGTGCACTCCTAATAGGCAGCTGAAGTGCCAAAATGCTTCAGAGCTTTTTAGCAGCTGAAATGAGCACTTCTTTGGTGGGTTTAGTGATCCTGTCATTCTGCTAGCAGTCATTTAAGAGCTAGCCAGATAAATCCCTGTTGGAGAAAACTTTTCTGTTTTATTATTTTTTATGACTGAAAATTGTACTTTTTGTCTGATGGTTTCTTTTACTAAGAAACAAAGTGACTTGGCTTTTATTGCGAAATAAAGTGGCATGAGATGTTATGTCCTCTTACCTCCCAACACTCAGACTTGTGAGAGATGCACTTATATATCCAAATTGGAAACCACACACTCTCCAGCCAAGACTGGAATACCTGGTCAAGAGGTGAAGGTCAACACTTGCACCACACCACATGGAACACACTGCCCTCCAGAACACACAGCACTGCCTTCACATAAAAACACAAACCATACACCCACTTTCACGGAGGCTGTCAGTAAAAATCTACCCAAACAGCAGAATCCTCCAAGGCAGAAATGCACTCGACCACCACAACACTATTTGCGAGAGACACAACTCTCCTAAACAGTGTGCCACTCAACCAAAGCCCCTAAGGCAAAGCAGCATGCCCAACACACTAGTCATAGGTGACTTGATAGTGAGGCACACTGATGTCCCACTCACTAGGCTGAATAAGGAGAAAGTAACAGTCAGCTGCCTCTCAGATGCCAGGATCTGTCACGTAATGCACGCACTCAGGTCCCTCAACAACAGGTACACTACATGTGGGTGTGAATGACCCGAAACCTCCCTGGACTACATGAAAAGAGACATGGAGGAGCTCTCGGATTATGTAGCCCAGGTGGGTATGACCCTAGCCCTGAGCAGCATCCTACCATCACCCAGAATGATACCACGGTACAAGCAGAAAATGATTGATTTCAACAACTGGTAAGTTTCTGGTGTCACTCTAAGGTGATTCAGTATCTGTCTGCCTGGGATGACATGATTGACAGACCTCGATGCTTTGCCAGAGATGGCCTGCATCTGTCACCCTGGGCTTCCAGATACTGGCCAAGTTTCTTGCCCATCCCTATAGTGCCTTTTTTAGGCAATGTTCCAAAGACCAAATTACCACCATAGCAGCTACAAACAAATGCATTCTGAGGGTCATGCTGCTCAATGCTAGAAGTCCAAATCTCAAAATGCACTCGCACAAAGCACTCCTTAAAATGGAGAGCATCGGCATTTGTGCTGCAACAGAGACCTGGTTCAAGGCAGCAGAAAGCACCCCCTACAGTACCAGGCTATAACTCATTCCACACCTTTTGGCCCCAGAACTTGGACCGAAGCTCCAAAGGCGGTGGTGTTTCCATATTCATAAAAGATGCGTGCACCTCCAGACTGGTAGCCCAACATAACACATCAGAGATACTTCAGGTGGAGCTAACACTGGGTAAGACAGTGATTCAGGTTGTAGCCTGCTATAGGTCCCCAACCATGTCCCAAGACTCGCACTACACGTTCCTAAACATCCTGGAAAATATTATGGTCCAACCTATCACTCTCATACTAGGCGACTTCAACTACCCCTCCATTAAATGGGAAAACTACTCATGTACCAATACACTTTCCCAGCGTTTCCTGGAGTTCATTAATTCCAATGCCTGGGACCAGCTAGTTTTTCCCCCCACTAGAGGTAGCAACATCCTTGACCTGGTCATTACAAACATGAGTGACTGTTGCTCTACACCAATAGTCAGCTCCTCCATGGTCAGATCCAACCACGAACTAATCACCTTGGAAATCCCCCCCCACCCCCCACAAAGGTAACCACCATGAAAAACTTCTCCAAAACTAACGTTTGGCTCCTAAAAACAGAGGTGGCTAACTTCACATCACCCATGCAAATAGAGAATAGTTGCATGACTGCCGAATCATACACCAATGCACTATACGAACACTTAAACGCATAGATCTCACCATACCCAATAGAACCAAGACACTCTCCTCCAAAAAAAAGGAAGCCAATCTGGTGGTCCCCTCCCATAAACAATGTCTACAACTGGAGGAGGAAACTGATGCAGAATAAGGTGAAGTCCCAAGACTGGAAAAACTCCCTTATCAGTCTCAACAAAAAGTTGAGATCACTCATCAAATCCTCTAAAGCTAGCTATGAAAATAGAATTGCAGTAGACAGTAAAGACTACAGCAAGGCCTTCTATAGTTGTGTAAAAAATCTCCACGGCGATACCCAGATTTGCTGTGAGCTACTGCACAATGGTACCTCCTATATTGAGTCAACAGATATTGCCAATATACTGGTCGACAGATTTAGTGCCAACTTTACACCCCCCCCCCCCACCACCACCACCAGTAGATTGCCAGGCACCCAGTATTACTGCTGCAAAGGTTAAAACAGCACATTCCAAGGCCAAGAGTACAGCTTCTATGGGACCTGACAATATCCCTGGTAGTGTTCTACATGAACTACAGAGTGAACTGGCACCTCACCTGTGTGGCCCTGTTCAGGTAATTCTACGGCTAGGCTTGTAAAGGCCTCAGGGCCATTAGCCTAGTACACACCTATGTACTCTGCATTTTTCTATCACTAAGAAATGTTATTTATAATTGTATGGTTTCTTATTACTATAAATCTTATCCTGGTGTATGATATTTTTTGTTTAGTTTGCTGCAATAATTTTTAATTTGTTACTGGAGCTTTTCTTCCCGGACCTCCACTGAAAATGGGTTATTCTAACCCAGTGGACTTTCCCGGTCAGTAAATGTAAATAAATAAAGCATTCATTAAATGCTTATGCATACCTGTCAACGTTTTGGCGCAAGAAATCTGGACAAAGCCTAAAGTGCGAGGGGGGGGGGGGAGGGCAAAGGCTCAAAAAATAGAGACATATTTTAAATATGGCGCTTTAAATGTAGAAAGTTGCTTGAATGACAGAATTTGTGCTAGCATAAATTTTCTAAAGGATATAAAGTCTGAAACTCAAATGTATGTCAATATTTAGTGACTTCAATTCAAACCGACCAAAATATGTGGCAAAAATCTGGATATTTTTCTGAAAATCTGGACAGTTGAGATGTATGTGCGCATGTGACAGCTTCTCAGGAGACAATATTTTCAAATGTGCTTATGATGTGGCTGATTGTTCCTGTATGGCTTCTGCATCTTGACCACATTTATGGAGACTTGATTGCCTTAATATTCCAAACCTTCTTGAGGATTTTAAATCTGAGATTTTAATTTCCCCTTGGATAAGGAGAATCTGTTTCGCCCTTCTGCAGCTGAGGTAATAAAATTGTGGTGAAAAGGAAAACTGATACAAGGAGTTTCTCTGGTTTTCCAGTTCTTTTTTTTTTTTTTTCAAACCAAATAGATGTTCATCGTGTTTCACTGTTGCAGACATTACTCTTGGGTTATCCTGCTGGCAGGCTATCCGCAGTCGGACTGAATTTCAATGTCTTGGTCCGGCGTCAGTTGCTGTTACTTCTTCCCTGACGTCAGTGTGCCAGGGGTGTAAAAGATGCAGCCGACATCGTTTTCTTCAGTTTTTCTTGCCGCGCAGTGCCCGAAGCAGAAGCAGTTCGCAAGTGCCGGTCGGCCGACTCCTGAGATTTTCGTGTTCGAATTTCATATCTGAAGTCTTCATTTAAGCTAAGTACCCCTTTGGGGAAACTTTTTTCTTTCTCCAGACTGATGTCAGAAAAAGTTAATAATTTTATTTCTTGTGGGAAGCAAATACCTCATAAGGACTTCCATTCTTATTGTATCCCTTGCTTAGGCCCTGATCACAACGTAGCTAACTGCAGATTTTGTGCTATATTTAACCAATGCACGATTAAGCGTCGGTACGATTTTGCATTTCATTACTGTGGCCAAAGATTTCATTACACGATGTTGTCAGCTAGCCATCCGACTACCGCAATTCACAAGAAACGCAAGGAAAAGGACAGGCATCCAAGGTCCAAAACTGACGAGGCTTCTTCTAAGCCAACCACCGGCTCTCAGTGAGGTGCTTTTGCGCAGCCCCTGATGCCCGCTACCTCAGAGCCGTAGGCCGCTTCCGACCTCCACGTGGAGCAGACTAGGCCTCTGGATACTCAAGGTATTGGACACTTGGAAAATATTCCCTCAGATGGGTCCAGAGCCACTGAGCAGGCATCGTCTTCTGAGGGTGTTTTCAGGCCTACACAGTTATACATAAAACCGACTACAGCTTCAAAGGCAAAGACTAAAGCTCCACTAAAGACAAAGAAACAAGTGCAGCAAGCCCATGGACAGGTCTCCATGCCTAAAAAACAGATGCTCAAAATGGCCGAAGACCTAATTACTTTGATCAGGGGTTCCCATCACCCTCCTGAGAAGAGGCCTAGGCAAGAGACAGAATATGAATCTTCAGATCAAGTTTCCATTTCCCCTGACTCCTCTTCTGACCAAGAATACTGTCTCCCTCCCTATGAGGATTCTGATGCTGAAGAATCTATCCCTTCAGCCTCCCCTCCTGAGGGTTATTCTTTTGGGGAAACCCTGCATACCATGAGGAAGCACTTCCACTGGGAGAGAGCCAAGACTACTCAGAATCTAAGAAAAGGCTTAGAGATTTTCTTTTACTACCTCAGCACAGGCCTCTTGCTATCTCTCCTGTTTTAGACATTGTAGATGATGTATTTTCAGAGTCCAGCCTGTACCCTGAATCTTTACCCCATGCTCCTGTTAAGCCAGACAGATACTACAGGGTTCCAGATTCACATACATTTCTTTATAAAAACCCTGCTGCTGACCCAGAAACTATTTCTCAGGAAAGGGGTCAAGGCTTCCACTGCAAAAAACCCTATCCCCTCTGATAGGGATTTAAGGGCACGGGACAGATGGGGGAAAAAGGTTTACACTTCTGCTACCTTGGCTGTGAGGGCTTCAAATTGTCAATTTCGTATGCTTAAATATCGGCAATACTTATTGTCACTGCTTAAACAGAAAATGTTAACAAATTCTGAATGTGCAGAAACCAAGGAAATGCAGGATTTATTGCATGCAACTGAACAAGTGGGAAAGCATACTTTGCAATGTGGTTTTGATTCTCTGGAGGCCTCTTGCAGGGCCGCTGTTATGAGTTCTGTCATTAGGCGACATGCTTGGTTAAAGGAACAGAATCTGCCTGATCATGTTAAAGCAAAATTATTAGATGCTCCATTACAGCATGATACTTTGTTTGGTGTTAAAGCAGAAGAGGTGTTGAAGAAAATGGAGGACAAAGTGAAATCTATGCAGATAGTTAAGGATTTCTTACAGGTGCAGCCACCCAGATTTAGCAGGAACTGGCCTACAAAGAATTGGTCCTTTCCAGTGTCAGACAGGCCACAAAGAGGCAGATACAGATGCAGATCCCAGCCCCAAGGCTCATGCAGGCCTAAACAATAGGGTGCTTCTACCTCCAAAAGTGGAGAAGACAAATCACAGCCATACAGGAAACAGTCCCAATGACTTTCCTCTGCCAGAACCAAGCACTTATCTTTTGGCAGCCCCTTTAGGAGCACTTTTTTCACAAAATTGGCACATGATCACCCAGGACAAATGGGTCTTGAACATAGTGCGTCAGGGCTACAGGTTCCACTTTAACACCCTGCCAAGGGAAAAAGGTATGCCAGACCTGCCACACAATCAATGGGCAGAGGCACAAAAGCAAGTTTCATCCCTCATGGACATGAGGGTCATTCAGCGAGTACCACAGCAAGAGCAGGGACAAGGATATTACTTGAGACTTTTCTTGGTACCCAGAAAGGACAAAGCCTGGAGACCAATACTAGACCTGTCTATTCTAAACATATTTCTGGACGTTCCAAAATTCAAAATGTTGACTCTGCAGCAGCTATTGCCCATGCTGGGCAAGAAGGCTTGGCTTGTAACTTTGGACCTAAAAGAGGCATACCTGCATGTCCCAATTGGACAATCTTGCAGAAGATACCTCAGATTCATAGCTGGCTCAATGCACTACCAATTCTTTGCACTGCCCTTTGGCTTATCTACTGCGCCCAGGGTCTTCACAAAATGCCTGGCACCAGTAATTGCATTTTGCAGACAAAGAAGAATTCAAATATATCCTTACCTGGACGACTGCCTTATTCAAGCAGAGAACAAGGACATTCTGCTAAAGCATCTGGCGTTTGTAAAAAGATTACTAATTTGCCTAGGGTACACAGTAAACAAAAAGAAATCAAAACTAGTACCCTCTGAAGAGATAATATTCCTGGGTGCAAGCTTAAATACAACTGCCCAGATGGCTTATCTCACACCAGACAAGCAAAGGCAACTGACTTCTTACTTCAAAATGTTGGCAACAAAGACCCAGTTATCTGCAAGAAAAATTCTGCAGGCTTTGGGCTTCATGGCATCCTGCATTCTGCTAATTCCATATGCCAGAATGCATATGAGGAAACTACAATGGTAACTAAAACGTGTTTGGACTCTACATTGCCACAGCCTGGAAACATGAATTACCCTTCATTCCTTGCCTGCAACAGGAATTTTGTTGGTGGGCACAGGCCTGTCACCACAACAAGGGACAGCCATTCACTTTACCCACAGCCAGGCAGACACTAACAACGGATGCATCAGATTATGCCTTGGGGGCCCACATGGCAGGAAAATTTATTCAGGGCACATGGCCAGCAAGCCAGCTGCATCTTCATATCAATCAAAAATAGATGCTAGCTGTTCAGAATGCCCTGACAGCTTTCAAGGATCTACTTCATCCAGGACAACTACTGATAAAGACGGACAATACTACAGTCATGTGGTACATAAACAAGCAGGGAGGCACACATTCCTACCCCCTCTGCAGACAAGCCATGACTTTGTGGGACACAGCATTGACTTATCAAGTTCACCTGCAAGCACAATTCCTGCCAGGAAAAATAAGTACTCTGGTAGACGAACTAAGCAGAAACCGCATGGATCCCCACGAATGGAAACTGGATCCACAAGCCTTCAGCATAATAACAAGAAAATGGGGATGCCCAGACATAGGTCTATTTGCCTCCCCTCACAATTGCCAACTACAGAGATTCTGCACAAGGACTTACCACAAGCAAGCGTGGAAAGTGGATGCATTATGCTTCAGCTGGAAAAAATAGCAGTATATGCCTTTCCCCCACTGCCTCTCCTCCCCAAGGTACTCCTAAAGGTCAGACAAGAGAAGCCAAAAATGATACTGATTGCCCCAGACTGGCCATGCCAGCACTGGTATCCAATCCTAAAGAACTTGTCTCAAGGCCCAGCCTGGACATTGCCTCAAATTTCTCACTTTCTGACCCAACAAAACAATCAGATCCTGCACAGCCAACTCAGGACCTTAAATCTGGCAGCATGGCAGATAATGTAGCCATTCAGAACACTTCTGTCTCCAAAGCTGTGTTGGATGTTATTTTGGAGGCCAGGAGGCCCAGTACCAGAAAATCTTATGCAGACAAATGGAAGAGATTCTGTGCTTGGAACCAGGCACAAGGAATTGACATGTTTGTACCAAACATTCCTCAGATTTTACAATACTTAACTGAGATGCTGGACAAAGGCCTATCCTTTTCATCAATCAAGGTTCATGCCTCAGCCATTTCATCCCATTACAATATGGAACCACCTATCTTTTCTCATCCTTTAATAAGGCAGTACCTCAGAGGAGCCAAAAACATAAGACCTCCAAGGAGAGCACCAGTACCTGCATGGCACCTCAATTATGTCTTGGAAAAACTCACACTGCCTCCTTTTGAGCCAGCATCAGCAGCTGATATAAAATTTTTATTGTGGAAAACAGCTCTCCTCCTAGTAATAACCTCTGCAAGACGAGTCTCTGAGTTACAGGCACTCATGGCTGTGGAACCTTTTATCATTTTCCATCCAAACAGGGTTTCTCTGAGGACAAACCCGACATGTATGCCTAAGGTGGTGTCCAGTGTGGCCCTTAACCAAACCATTCACTTGCCTACCTTTTATCCAAACCCACAGAACAAGAGTGAGAGACTTCTGCATTCTTTGGACATACGCAGACAGCTACTCTTCTACTTGGACAGAACTAAAGCTTTCAGAAAGACTGAGCAACTTTTAGTGGAATATGCTGCAGGATAACAAGGAAAGGCTATCTCAAAACAGACTATTTCAAAATGGATAGGCCATTGCATTCCTTTCTGCTACTCACAGCATGGCAAATCAGTGCCTAAGGGCATTAGGCCACATTTTCCCAGAGCAGCAGCCACTTCAGCAGCCTTCCTCAGAGGAGTACCAACCGAAGACATCTTAGAGGCTGCAACTTGGAATTCAGTGCACACTTTTACAAAGCACTACCACTTACCTCTCTACTCTAAATCCAGAGGAGGCTTTGCCACCGCAGTCCTGCAGGGCCTCATAGCCTCTCCTAATCCTATTTAGCCCAGCCACCCATCCTCAGCTTTGGGATTCAACCCAAGAATAATGACTGCAACAGTGAAACAGGATGAACATAGTACAGTTCTGTACCTACCATAAATGTAGATGTTTTCACTGTTGCAGTCCAGGTTACCCTCCCACCATCCTCCTTTCTTTTGCTGGGTCTTATCTGTACTTCTCTTTTCTATGCAACCTATGTGGTGTATTTGCTTGTAGATGAAGGAAATGTTTACTTTAGTGCATGCATGTTTATTAGCATAATTTATTTAGCCTGCCCTTTTGAGGGCACCTGACATCTGGTGCAAGAAAAACTGAAGAAAATGGCGTCGGCCGCATCTTTTATACCCCTGGTGCACTGACGTCAGGGAAGAAGTGACAGCAACCAACGCTGGACCAAGACTTTGGAATTCAGGACGACTGCGGGTAGCCTGCCAGCAGGATAACCCAAGAGTAATGACTGCAAGAGTGAATACACTCGAACATCTACATTTATGGTAGGTACACGACTGTACTTTTTCTTCTTCTTCAGACTCCTTTTCCAATAAATCTTTTAAGCAGCAAAAAGCTGTTAATGTTTTAAAAATCAATGAAAAGAAAGCTTAAAAAAAAAAAAAAAGAAGAATTGGAAAACCTTGTATCTCAAGGACAAGCCCTCCCAGTCAGTACGACTATCCACCTGTTCAGGTCCCCCTCCCTCCCACCATGGCATTCCTCCTATTTCCCCTGAGACTTCATTTTCCCCTTATAGCATCAGATGGTTTCCGATGATAATCCAGTTGATATTTCTGGCAATGGGAATCCCAACTTGCTCAGGAAGTCAGATTTTTTTCTCTTTCTTCCATTCTCCACAGCACATTGTCTGGGAGAGTTGCCGAATCAGTACATGTCATTCAACGATATTTCTAGTTCCTAAACCAGAAGAATCCTAGAGGTCGGTGCTCTAACCTTTTTTTTTTTTTTTTTTTTTTTTTGTCAGGGCCCTGTCATTTTAAAATCTTCTATCTTTGATTCCTCCTCTAGCTTTTATGGTAAAGTGTGACCTAAAAGGCTGTCTTACATTATCAGTTCTGTGTTTTACCATTTATACTCTCTGTTGCACCAAGGTTATTCACAAAATCCCTAGCTCCAGTCATTCCTTATTTTAGACTACATGGCATTCATATCTTTCCATGTTTGGACTGTTGTCTTGTTGCCTTTGCAGACTCGTCCTTGCAGTTCAAGAGTCTCTAGCAGTTGTTCAGGAACTTCGCAGTCTGGGGTTCCAAAATGACTTGCACAAGTCTTCACTCATCCTTTCTCACAGATTTTTTAATGTAGTGTGTGTTAAACTCAGCTTTTGTAAAGACCATCCCGCCCTCAAAGTGGATACGTTTCAGCAGTTTTTCCTGAATTTATCCAGCCTAAGTAAAACATCTTCAGTGGAGTTTTTTTCAGGATTCTGGGGGTACATGGCATCAATGATTATGCTGCCCTTTAACAAACTACACATGAGGAAAATACATTGGTACCCCATATCAGTCTGTACTTAGCATCTTTACCCTTTGACTTTTCTGATTCTAATTCTGGGGTTTGTAATGAGGAAGACTGGGTGGAAGTAGGTTTGATGGCCTGCAATCCAGGTCTTCTATTTTCCCTTCTAATCCTCCTCCAGTCAGTCACCAAGATGTTTCAGACCTGGCATGTTGAGCGGTTTCAAAAGGGTAAAAGTGCATGCTCTGTGGGACCCAGTGGACAGACAAAAGCGCATAAATGTCAGTAGATGTTGGCTGTCGTCAATGCTTTGAAGGCTTTAAATCATATCTGGTTCCCAGGGCCTCTGCAGATGTTCAGAGGCAGCAAAACTTTGATGAGGTACTTAAACAGGCAGTGAATACCAGATCCTACCATCTGTGCAGAGTGGCATTGATAGTCTGGGAGGCAGCAGTTCAACTCAGTCTGACTCTCTAGGTTCATACATTCTATAAGAGCAAAGCCTTGCTACAGACAAGCTGTGCAGGATCCTGACAGATGCACACTCACAGAAACTTTATCATGGGATCTTCCAAAATTTTTTTTTTAAACAAGAAACATCTTTATTAAATTATCACGTATGACATAAGCAATCATACATTTGTATAAATGAAAGCAAACTATATTGACGTAACTTTAGTTGCAGACATTATACATTATAAACCATATTGACACAATTTTAGTTGCAAACATTATATAGTAAACTCTGTTAACTAGAACTCAAGCAACCAGCACGCTGAAGCAATCAGCAAAACTTGTCGAAGAAGTACAGTACAATTTTCATGTGTTGCACTGTACCCCCCCCCACTGCAGAAACATACCTTATGTTTTTAGAGTTTGAGTTTTAAAAAGGAAAATGGGAATAAATTCCCTCTCCCCGAGAACAAGTCAAACCTAACAAATAATATAAGGTACAGTATTAGTCAAGCCTGTTTTTTATAGTAACTCTCAAGCAACCAGAAACTACAGTTATCTGGCATCTACCAATCCCAATGGAGTGCCGGTTAACTGAGAATTTACTGTATAGCATTTATAATCTGTCCAGTCATTGTCAGTCAGATATTGCACAGCCATTCAAATCCTGCTATGTTTTAAACATCATTCTTCCTCTGCATGTATTATTCCCATAATTCCAATTTTTTTCTATGTAATTTTGTCCTACCCTTTTCTAAAGATCCCAATTTGAGTTGTTTTATCTCTGTTACTATATTCATTAGTTCTAGTACATATGGTTTAGACTTTGATTATAATTTTCTAGTAATTGCTTTTTGGCAGTTACCATAATTAGACTTTGCAAGGCCTTACTATTTCCGGGCAATTACAATTTTGTATCATAGCTCACAAAAATAATTTCCTTAGCCAATTTGCTCTCCCAGTATTTGATAGAGTAGTCTGCAGGGGAATCTTTAAAGTCTGCCATCTCATTACTCTCCTGGAAAACATATTCCCATTTACCTCTTTCTCCCCTATCACATCTCCAACATTTGCTGTATACCAAGGAAGAATTCTTTGGAATCTCCTTGGGGGTATAAAACTAACTATGTAAACACTTCTAAGCAAAGATCCTAAATCTTCTAGACTTTGTTGCATATTTTGAATCATACATATACCCCCCCATTATTTCTGTGTGAATTGCTTATCCAGTCAAGTCTTTCTTAACTTCTCTGATTGATTTTTATAATTATTTTGCAATATTTTATATGCTCTAGTAATTATTCTTTGACAGCAGCTTCTGTTCTAGATTCTGTTAACTCTACCAGTGCTGGTGTTTCACTTAGGATCCCCCATATTTCTTTCTCTTTGCCTATGCTCTGCTATCAGTCAGTCCTTGATAAGGAAGGCAGTCTCTGTCCTGCAGTCCAAATAAATTCTTGTCCTCTTACCATTCTGTTACCTTTTTCTGTCTAATTATTTGCTCCCAGTACTTTGGTTTCTTTTTCCAGTTTTCTCCAATAAATTCCAGCCCCCTTTTGCCTTTTGTCTGTATTCTTAATTGCAGTCAACCCTATCGGCAGACTCTCATTTCTCCATTCCTGTGTTGGCTTAGTTCTTAGAATACTTTTTGTTACTTTATGAATATAATATTCTGTATGGTTGTTCTCCTTCAAGATCATCAGCCAAAATCCCAGTTTCTCCTTGTTTCTTGAGCTTAACCCCATTTCATCATCATCTCTTTCCACTTTGAATTATATGTTTCTGCTTGTGCTGTGCATAGGAGCCTTAACTGTGTAGCTCTGAAATACCCCTTCAGATCTGGTAATCCCAAACTGCCTTGTTCTGTTGGAAGAATTGGCTTAACCCACTTGACTCTTCCCATCTTCAGTCCTTCAGCTCTTTTTTAATTGCTGTCCACAACTGCTCTGGTTGATAAAAATATGCCTGACCTGTGTAGAAAACTAAAGGGACTAAAATCATTTTAACTGCTTGTATCTTGCTAAACTTAGCCATATAACTGAGCATCTGATTTCTCAGTTTTTGTATTATCTTTTGTTTAGTTTCTTCCTACATACCGTTAGCTGCCACACCAGAATCCTTCATCCATACTCGTAAGTACTTGATCATTTCCCCATAAATATGGATAATGCTGAACCAGTTTGTGTGCGAGTACAAAATTTACAGATATTGCCTTTGTTTTAGCTTTAATTATTTTGTATCCTAAAAAGATTTGGAACTGCCTCAAAATGTTCCTCAACACTGAAATTCCCTTTTCTGGTTCTATCCGGTATAAAGTAATATCATCTGCAAATACAACCAGCTTTTCTTGACTGTCATACCAATTGATCCTTGAATTTCTAAGTCCCTTATTTTCTTGGCCAGTGGTTCTAATTATAATGCAAATATCAAAGGGGAAAGAGGACACCTGTGCTTTGGTCCCACTCCTCAAACAGAAATTGTCCGAGAGGAACCCACGCACATTAATTATCATCTCTGATCCCTCATATATCCTCCTAATCAACCTTATACTTTTATCAGGGAATGCAGATGTTTCCATTGCCTACTCATAAACTTCCAGCTTACTCTGTCCGTTGCTTTCTCTGCTTCAAGAGCCACCAACAACAGTGGTATTTTCGTACATTTTGCTTCCTTCTGGATCACCAGTGTTCTGTTAATGTTGTCAAATGTGTGCCTCCCCTCCAAAAAAACACATTGATCTGTATCTGTCAATTTTGGCATCACCTTTGCCGTTATAGACAAATACTTTATAATTATGGTTTAGGATTGAATTTGGCCTGTATGAAGCCAGATCTGATGGGTCTTTACCCTTTAGGTATTACAACCACCACCGCTTTCTTCCAGGGTGTTGGTGCTTCTCCTCATTTAAAATACTATTAAACAAAACTTTCCAGATCTTTATCAGTTTTTTCTCTCCTAGCTTCCAAACTTCAACAGGAAAGTCATCTGCTCCTGGGAACCTTCCAGTGTATTGGCTGTACATCACCATTTTTATCTCATCTCCTGTCCTGTTAGTAATTGAGCTTCATCTGCATCTAACCTTGGCATGCTTAATTCTTCCATAAGCATTTCCATTTGTACCTTTTCTTGATTTCCATATTTCTCTGCTTTATACAGACTTTCATAAAATTTCTGAAATATTTCTAGTACCTCTATAGGATCTTTTATTATCTTCCTTGTTGTAGGCTCCCTAAGCTTGGCGAAAACCCATTCTACTTCCCGTTGCCTGAGTTGCTGTGCTAAAAGTCTAAAAGTTTTTGTGCTCGGGAGTTATCAAAAACAGTTGCTTAACAGCAGTCTTTCTAAACTCATGCATGTTATCATGGTAATCCCTACGTTTTGTTTGGCATTTTGCAGTTGCTCCTCCTCTTGTTCTGTGAGATCCCCCCTGTTTTGCCATACTTTAACATTCGTCAGTCCCTCTAATAATTCTTGTTGCTTCTTAACCATCTTGCTCTCTTATTATTGGCACATGATCTAAAATAGTTAATGGATGCATATCAAAACTTTCAATTAAATGCACGTGTTCCCGTGAAATGCAAGTTCTATCTAGCCTAGCCCAGTTTTTGTATCTTGGAGAATAATATGTAAATTCACTCCAAACTCCTCCTAATGAATTCACATCTCCCATGCCAAATATTTTCATAAATTTCTTCAGAAATCTACACCACTTTGTTATATCTTCCCTTCTGCCCCCCTCAGGCACATCTTCCCTGCTGCAAATCAAATTCCAGTCCCCACCTATAAGTGATATTCCCTGTTGAAAACTGATTATTTCTCCCAGAATTTCTTGAGCTCCATTACAGCAGTTTTAGATGGAGTACAAGTACATGCCAGTGTAATTATCCTCCCTTGTCAGTAGCCCCTTAGTGGTAAATATCTACTATTATCTTTTTATCCTCTTATCTCTATTGGAGCGTCTTGCAATTAATGTAAGTACTACTGTTTTCCTTTGTCCCAGGTGTTCTACTAAATAACAGTCTTGAAAAACCTTTCTTTATCAAATTCACATGTTCAGTTCTTTCCAAGTGTTTCATGTAACATAGCTATTTGCACTCTGCATTTTTAATATAGTTCACTTACTCTTTCATTTTTGTATACATCTGTGAGACCATTAACATTTAAAGATAAATTAGAAAGGATCATTATGTTAAAAAGTTATTCCCACCTTTTGTGTGTAACAGCTTTTTTGTCAAGTATCCAAGTCCCAGCTTTTATGTTACATGCATACACTAATGTTTAGCAAGTTGATCTTTTACACAGGTGTTTCTTATATCAGTTTGAGCCTATGTCATATCTTACAAAACTTTTTGTTTTATTGAAAGCCATCAATCAAAAAACGTATACTTAATAGGAACAGCTGTCCCAAACTGACAGCCACACACACACTTGAATTAACCTAAAAGGAAAGTTATTCATACTAAGATGCATGGTACAGGGTGCGCTGTCTGCTTTTATCTTATCTTTTATTGTTCTCCCAGATGGGAAAAACACTTGAATGCTTTCAGAAAACATCATCCCCTAGCCATTGAAAAAAGAAGTATTCTGTTTTTATTGCAGTTTATCAGATTGTTCCCCATGGAGACCTAACTAGATACAGAGTTGCTTCTAGAAGCATTTATTTGTTAGCGGAAATCTTTATTATTTTTAATGTTCTTTTTTATTTATTTGCTTTTTCTTAAAACTTGTTGCTAGATCAAGCCAGGGGCCTTAATTCCTCTACGCAAAAATGAGAAAATGCACATCAGTTTTTCTTGTATTGTTTGTGCTCTTTAGACCAGACATTGCTTCTGTTTTTACATTGCAGTGCCTGCGTTTCTTAAAACTGAGCAAGGAGAAAGAAAGAAGGAAAAAAAACACAGCAGTACCTGTTTACTTCAGTATCCCCATTACAGTTGAAAATAAGTGAGAAAACTGTACTTTATAGCATGCAGATTATATCGTGCATTATAAAAATACTACTGTTAAGAAAAAAAAATTGTTTTACTTGAGTCAACTTTCTTCCTCCTCTCCTAACTGTTCTTCCAAATGTCTATGAGATGAAGTAGGGCAGATGCTTTAGAGTGCCCTACAAGTTTAACAAAGTCAAAAGAGTCTAATATTTCCAGATTTTCTTGTTCTGTCACATTTCACAAATATGATTAATGCTTGGTAGTCCAACATTTATTTGTCAGTTTCTGAGTTGCTGGTTTTATTTTTATCTGCATCTCCAAATCCAGTCTGTGCTTAATTTCCATTGTACTGTAGCTTCTTCTATGCTTGTTTTCTGTTTCTCAAGCATATTCCGTTGGAACATCAGAAAAGATTTCACTGGCACAGTCTGCTTTTGTGATCTTTATCACCAGAAGAACAAGAAGCAGAATCTCCTTTTTGTTTTACAGCTCACTTTTTGTTGGATAAACTTTTGTTTTTCCTTCTTAGCACGTTTTGCATCAAAAAATTATTTTGTCCGTCTAAGAAAGAATATTCTGAAGATAGCTTGGTACAGCAATTTTATCACGCCTGCTTGTCAACATTCCCTGATTAGCAGAATAAATTAACTCCTCTTCTGCCTGGTATACAGTGAGTAATCATTTTCCACAAACACTCTGCTCTCTCCCACTTTTATTACTTTGTCCTTCTGCTACAATTTTGTCAGAATCCACTCCTCCTGGTAGGATTGCATCTTCACTATTAAAGCCCTAGGTTGCTTTCTCGTGGCCAGGTTTGGGGCATACACACAATGTGCTTATTCCATTAAGAACTCCTTCTGTGGAATACCAGTCTGGTTGCTTGTTTGTGCTTTCATAAAAGTAATAATCTGTTCATTCCAGATTCTCTGGTACAGCAGGAAATTTCGGGTTTTCCCCTACATGCTCTATCCTCTAATTCTATTTTTTGAAATATCTGTTCTTGAGCAATTTGGTTTCAGCCAGCCATTTCTTCATTTTGACCTCTGATCTTGGTAGTTTTATTATCTCAGCTGAATATCTGTTTAAAGCTTCTTCCATTTTTCCAGTCTTTTATTTGAGTTGATATACTCCATTAGTGTTTCATTTATTTTAATCACTTCTGAGTACATTTGACTTATTTTTTCATCTAGGTTACTGGAAGTCATGTATTGCACCAAAGCTGGAGCTTTCACTGCTTTTTGTTGAAAAGCTGCAGAATTCTTCCCACTCACTGTTTTTTTTCTCACCTTCTTTCAGGTTCTCTAAATTTCATTTTTTTTTTTTGGCTAGCATCCAGGCAGTGCACTTACTAGCCAGTCACTGAAAGTTACCCAAAAATATGAGCTTTACTGTCTTTCTTCTGCGTTTCTTTTTTCGCACTGGGGGAGCTGAAATAAAGCTGATGTTCATAGGTTCATAAGTAGATACTAGGCTATCTGCCCTAGGGCATTTATAAGCCTAGCCAGAGTGTATTTGGCTTCCGCCTCCCTATTAGATTAGCCTACTATGCCTCTGTAAAGTAGGTCACAGAATGTACCCTTTTAAGATTAGTTTACTGTGCCTCTGTCTAGCAGGGACACAGAAGAGATCCCAGGGGTGAATTTGCGATTTCCCATCCACGCGTCCAGATTTTGCTTGAAGAGCGTCAGCGAGGGGCTATGTCTAACATGAATTGGGATTCTATTCCAGAGTGAGGGGAGCCTCTGGGAAATGAATCTGTCCCTCCAGCATGTCCTATTTATTTATGCGCTGAGGTTTAGGTTCCTGGAGCGTGTAGCTCTAAGGGACTTGGATTTTTTTGAGGTGGAGCATGTCCATTAATTCTGGGTTTGACGTGGCTTTGTACGTCAGGCATAGATCGCCTCTGAGTAGGCGGTAAGCAACTGAGTAGAGCTGGAGTTTCTTTAGTCGAGTTGCATTAGACATCTGTTTGTAGCCCATGATCCTCTTGGTGAGGTACTTTTGGGGTCTCTCCAGTTCCTGCAGGTGTCGGGTAAGGTACATCCCAAAAGGGGCATTGCATTATATTATGGGCCTGATGAGTGACGAGTAGAGGGGCACAATGACCTCTCTTGATCTAGATGCGAACCCTTTCGTGATAAGGTGGGCTATATAGAAGGTCTTTCTAACCACTTTGGCAACGTGATTATCAAAGGAGAGATTACTATCTACGTTGGTCCCCAAATCTCTAATTACTTCTTCCGTACTTAATGGATCACCACCTATGTGGTAATTTGTGGGCACCTTGTTTTTCCCAAAGGGGATGACTATGCACTTTTTAGCATTTAGCTTGAGGCCATGGCTCTGGCACCAAGCATCCGTCTCTGAGAGACCCTTTTGGAGGATGCTTGTGTCAGCTGGAGATTCGATTGTGGCCCCCAGTTTGCAGTCATCTGCGAACTTTGTCAGCCATAATCCCCCCGTGTTAGCCTGAACCTCAGAGAAGTATATACCGAACAAGAGAGGTCCCAGAACTGAGCCCTGTGGGACGCCACTTGTAACTGGTTTGGATTTGAACATGGCACCTGCGATTCTGACCATGTGGGTTCTATCTCTGAGCCAGTTTGCAACCCATCTTGTGATATAGGGGTTGATATTTAAGCTGGTAAGCTTATTTATGATGCCCGAGTGGGGTATTGTGTTGAAGGCTTTTGCGAGGTCCAGGTAGGCTGTGTGGACTACTTTGCCCTCATCTATGGCTTTGGTAACTGTTTCAAAGAAATCAACTAGGTTTAAGAGGCAAGATCTGCCCTTAACAAAGCCAAATTGGGTAGGGTCCAGTGTCTGGAGGCTCCCAATGTCTTTGTTTATGAGTTCCATGACAATACGCTCCATAGCTTTACAGACCAGACTAGTCAGACTTATAGGGCGATAGTTTCCGGGGTCCGTTGTGGCACCACCTTTGTTGAGTGGGACTACTGTAGTTGTACGACATTCTTTGGGTACATATCCTGTAGTAAGGCTAAGTTTGAACAGTGACTTAATGTGAGGGTTCATTTCTTCTTTGAGCTCGTGTAAGACACAGCCTGGGACACCGTCCGGTCCCATAGATGCTGTGTTTTTTGCTTTGGAGAGGGCAGCTTTCACCTGTGCATCTGTGATGTCAGGGAGATTACATTCAGTTGGGATAGGCATTTGCTCCTTTGGGGGGGAAGGGGGAGAAGTTTGCACTGAATCTGTCTACCCGGATGTTGGCTATGTCTGTAGGTTCGGTATATTTTATACCGTTATGCAACAATTCAGAGCATATCTGGGAGTTTCCGCCCATGTTCCTGACATAACTAAAGAAGGCCTTGTGATTATCTTTAGTGTCTAGGGCAATTTTTCTTTCGAAGCTGGCCTTTGATGATTTTATGAGGGATCGAAGTTTCTTGCTAATACTGATCAGAGATGCCTTCCCTTTTTGGGATTTTGCCTTGTCATGTAGTAGCTTCCTCCTCCTGTTGTATAGCTTATTTATGGCCGGGGTCCACCAGACCGGTCTCCTGTTTTTGGACGAGTGAGTCTTAGTTTTATTTGGGATAGCACGATCCATGCATTCCTGCAGGTGCTCATAGAATGCATTTGTAAAGGATTCTGTGGATTGGGCTGTATTATCCTCTGGCCCAGGGGCTTTGAAGGATTCCACCTCAGTCTTGAGAAGTGCAAAGTTGGCTTTTGAGAAATTCTTTACAGTGATTTCCTTGGCTGCGGCTGGGGACGGGATATGGATGTCCAGGGAAATTTGTTTATGGTCTGATCTTACCAATGAGGGGTTTACCTCTGGTGTGGAACATAGAGTCCCCATGTTGGTGATGACCAGGTCCAATATGTTGTTCCCTCTTGTGGGAGTGGTAACCAGTTCCATTGCGTTAGAGTTTATAAATTCAAGGAACCGTTGGACGAGGGTGTTTGGGCTGGAGTAGTTTTCTCAGTCAATGCTTGGGTAGTTGAAGTCGTCCAATAACATAGTGTTTGGAGAGACCTTCATATTCTCAAGTGTTCTCAGGAATGCCAAGTGGGGTTCCTGTAATAGGGATGGTGTTCTGTAGCAGGCTACAAACTGAAAGGCAGTTTTGACCGCTGTTAGTTGCACATGGATGGTTTCCGATGCTTCGTGCAGTGCCTCTAACCTGGAGGTGTAGGTATCTTTGATGTATATAGATACTCCCCCTCCTTTTGTGCTTCGGTCCGAGTTTTGGGGCCGAAACGCATGGTTATGAGTTATAACCTGGTAGTGCTGGGGTGCTCTCGGAGCTTTGAACCAGGTTTCTGTTACTGCACAGACATCTATTTTCTCCATACTGAGGAGAGCCTCGAGTGCGTGCATCTTGAGGTTTAAACTTCTGGCGTTGAGTAGCATTGCCTTTAGTTTTTTTATCCTTGGGTTGTCTATGGAGGTGGGTTTGTCCTTTGAGCCTTGCCTAAAAAAGGCACTATGGAGGTGGCAAGAGCCTTGGCCAGTATATGAAAGCCTAAGGGTGACAGGTGCAAGCCGTCCCTAGCGAAGCAACGTGGCTTGTCGTGCATGTCATCCCAGGCTGACAGACACTGGATCCCCTTTGAATGACACCAATACTTTAGCCAATTGTTGAAACTGATCATTTTGTCTTTATACTGTGGCATCATTCTTGGTGAGGGCAAGATGCTACTCAAGGTCAGGGTCATACCAGCCTGGGCTACATGGTCAGAGAGCTCCTCTATGTCTCTTTTCATGTAGTCCAGGGAGGTACATCTCAGGTCATTCACACCAGCATGGACAATGACGGCGTCATACTTGTATTTGCTTTGGAGTGACCTGAGTGCTTGCGTTATGTGGCGGATCCTGGCACCCGACAGGCAGCTTACAGTGACCTTCTCCTTGTTCAGTCTGGTGAGCGGGACATCAGTGTGCCGGACAGTAGAGTCCCCTATAACAAGTGTATTTGGTGTGTTGTTTGGCCTTAAGGGCTGTGACTGTGAGGCACACTGATTTTGTGAGATATGTGATTCGTGGGTATTGTTGAGGGGTGGCTGTTGCTTGGATATCTGCTTAGGAGGTCTTTGCTGTTTAGGCAGATTTTTATTTAGAGCCTCCAAGTATGTTTTTGTGTGTTTGTGTTGGGTATGCAGATGCAATAGCTCTGTGTGAGACTGGATTTGTGGTGTGGGTGGTTATCTTTTCCTCCTGACTGACTGTGCCAGTCTTGGGTTGAGAGAGCTCTGCCTCCAGTTTGGCTGTGTAACTGCATCTCTCACATGTATTAAGAGTTTGTTGGAAGGAGGAGAGGGTTGTCTGTATACATAAGGCAATTGTAACATTGCCTCAAAATTCCCAGATTCACCAGCTGGACTGGAGAGTAACCATGAAACTGACCCTTGGACATACCAGATTAGTATAGGGAACTGTTTTTTTTACTGATCAGATTAGGGAAGGGAACTGATTTTTCACTTGATCAGGAAGGACCAATCAGGAGCCTAATACTTATGAGAAGTCAAGAAGGGTGTAGTGCTTTAGTTAGTTAGTGTTTCCTTATAAGAGCTGAGCAAGTGCAGGGCTTTAGAAAGAGTATAGAGTGATTACTTTGAGAGTTTGAACAGTTCTAAGGGAAAAAGTGAAGAGCAGACTTTGTGGAGCCTGGAATAGTTTAAACCTGTTTAGGCGGCGCTGCCCGACGCTGCTCAATGTGCAAAACCTCACAGAAACAGAGTTGTAGGGTTTTAAGAGAGAGAGATCAAGGAGTTTAGAATTGACCCAAAGTGGCCAATTAAAACTACAGCTTCTAGGTAGTAACCACTCCTCCAGGGACAGGCAGGCTGTTCAGTGTTAACCACTGCCACTGGTGAACACAGAGACTTCCCTTTAGCCCAAGCAAGCACTGGCCTTCTAGAAACTTCCAAACAGTTCAGAACAGCAAATATGTAACTGAACTTTCTTAACTTTCAGAAACTTTTAGAAAGTGGGAAAAAAATGTTCTTCATGTTTCACTGTTGCAGTCATTACATTTTGGTTATCTGCTTGCAGTTAGCCCTCAGCCGGCCTGATTATCAAAGTCTTGGGTCCTGCGTCGGTTGCTGTCTCATCTTCCATGACGTCAGGTTGTCAGGGGTATAAAGCATGCAGCAGACGGAATTACATCAGTCTTTCTTGTCGTGTGGTGCTCAAAGCAGAAGCAGTTTGCAAGTGCCGGTCGGCCAACTCCTGAAATTTTTGTTTTTGAGTTTCAGAACTGAAGTCTTCAAAAAAGCTAAGTACCTCATTGGGGATCCTTTTTCTTGCTCTAAACCAATTTCAGAAAAAGTTAACAATTGTATTGCTTGTGGAAAGTAAATACCTCATAAAGATTTTCATTTATACTGCATTCCTTGCTTAGGCCCAGAGCACAACGTCTCTCGCTGTCGTTCTTGTGCCTTATTCAATCCTCGAAGTATTCGTAGTCGGTTCATTTTCACATCAAACTATTTCAATGCTCTGTTTAATTATCCAGAAATGGCTTCGGTAAGCCATCCGACTACCGACATGCCAAAAAAACGTAAAGATAAAGACAGAAACAGACCACATAGGTCCAAAGCTGCCGATGACGCTTCCATTAAGCTAGGCGCCAGTTCGCCGGTACTCAGTAAGGCGCTTTCACAGCTCCTGATACCCACTACTTCAGATTCGCAGGCCTCTATTGAGACCCATTCAGAGTCTAGTATGCTGCGAGATGCTTCTTCGACTATGGAACCTTCGGATGTCTCTACCTTGGATGGGTCCGGAGCCGCTGTGCAGGCACCGGCTTCTGAGGGTGTATTCAGGCCTACAGACTTGCATATGAAGCAGATTCTTCATTTAGGTCAAAATCTTGAACCATGCCTAAGAAACTGATGCCCAGGCCGCATGCTAAGGCCTCTATGCCTAAAAAACAAATGATAAGAATGGCTGAAGATCTTATAACTCTAATCAGGGAAAGCCAACCCCCCCCCCCTTTCTAAGAGACCTAGGACTGAAGTTGTTTATGAATCTTCTGGCCAGGATTCTGATTCTTCTGATGATTTGGATTTGTCCTTATCTTCTTATGAGGATTCTGATGCAGAGGACTCTATTCCCTCTGCTTCCCCTCCAGAGGATTTTTCTTTTGGTGAGACCTTACATACTTTAAGGGAGCATTTCCACTTGGAAAGCCATGATTTTTCTGATTCAAAAAAGAGGCTTAGGGATTTCTTACTCCTGCCTCAACATATGCCTTTAGCTATACCTCCTGTATTAGACATTGTTGTTGATGCCTTTTCAGAATCTAATTTGCCTCCTGCTCCCAGAAAACCTGACTGATATTACATGGTTCCTGATTCACACAAGTTCCTTTTCGAAAATCCTGTTGTGGATCCAGATACTATTTCACAGGGGCCCAAGGGCATTAAGGCTTCTACTGCTAAAAATCCTACCCCCTCTGATAGAGACTCCAGGGCGCTGGATAGATGGGGTAAGAAAGTTTACACTTCTGCACCCTTGGCAAGAATTACAGGATTTAATGCATTTTGCTGAACAGGTTGGAAAACATACTTTGCAATGTGGATTTGATTCATTAGAGGCCTCTTGCAGGGCTGCTGATGTTCATCGTGTTTCACTGTTGCAGTCATTATTCTTGGGTTATCCTGCTGGCAGGCTACCCGCAGTTGGCCTGAATTCTAAACTCCTGGTTCGGCGTCGGTTGCTGTCGCCTATTCCCTGATGTCAGTGCGCCAGGGGTATAAAAGATGCAGCCAGCGCCATTTTCTTCAGTCTTTCTTGCCGCGCGGTGCCCGAAGCAAAAGCAGTTCGCAATTGCCGGTCGGTCGACTCTGAGATTTTCAAATCCGAATTTCAGAACCGAAGTCTTCATTAAAGCTAAGTACCCCCTGTTGGGGAAACGTTTTCTTGCTCCAGACCGATGTCAGAAAAAGTTAACAATTGTATTTCTTGTGGGAAGCAAATACCTCATAAGGATTTTCACTCTTACTGTATTCCTTGCCTAGGCCCTGATCACAACGTTGCTAGTTGTTGGTTTTGTGCTAGATTTAATCAACGCACTATTAAGCGTCGGTTCGATTTTGCATTTCATTACTTTGGCCAAAGATTTAATTATGTAATGTCCTCGGAACAGCCGACGAACGGAGTTTACAAAAAACGCAAGGACAAGGAAAAGGATAGGCATCCGAGGTCCAAAACCGACGACGAGGTCTTCGTTAGGCCAGTCGCCGGTTCTCAGTGAGGCGCTTTCACAGCCCCTGGCTCCCGCTACCTCAGAGCCACAGGCCGCTTCCGACTCCCACGTGGAGCCGACTGGGCCTCTGGATACTCAAGGTATTGGACACTCAGAAATCATTCCCTCAGATGGGTCCAGAGCCGCTGAGCAGGCATCGGCTTCTGAGGGTGTCTTCAGACCTACACAGTTATATGTTAAACCATCTTCAGCTTTTAAGACAAAGAGTAAAGCAGCTCTAAAGGTAAAGAAACAAGTACAGCGTTCTCTTAGTCAGACTTCCATGCCTAAAAAACAGATGCTTAAAATGGCCGAAGACCTAATTACTTTGATCAGGGGTTCCCATCCCCCTCCTGATAAGAGGCCTAGGCAAGAGAGAGAATATGATTCTTCTGATCAGGTTTCTATTTCTTCTGATTCCTCTTCTGAACATGATTATTCTATGCCTCCCTATGAGGACTCCGATGCTGAAGAATCCATTCCTTCAGCCTCTCCTCTTGAGGATTATTCTTTTGGGGAAACCCTGCATACCATGAGGGAGCATTTCCACTGGGAGAGCCAAGATTACTCTGAATCTAGGAAAAGGCTCAGAGACTTTCTGTTACTTCCTCAGCACAGGCCCCTGGATATTCCACCTGTTTTAGACATTGTAGATGATGTATTTTCTGAGTCTGGCCTGACCCCTGACTCTACCCCCTGCACCTGCTAAGCCAGACAGATACTACAGGGTCCCGGATTCTCATCAATTCCTATATAAAAACCCCACTGCTGACCCAGAAACTATATCTCAGGGTCCCAAAGGGGTCAAAGCTTCCACTGCAAAAAACCCTTTTCGCTCTGATAGGGATTCTAGGTCACTGGACAGATGGGGGAAAAAAGTTTACACTTCTGCTACCTTGGCTGTAAGGGCTTTAAATGGTCAGTTTCATATGCTTGAATATCAGCAATACTTAATGTCACTGCTTAAACAGAAAATGTTGACAAGCACTGAATGCTCAGAAAATAAAGAAATGCAGGATTTATTACATGCAGCTGAACAAGTGGGGAAGCATACTTTGCAATGTGGTTGTGATTCACTGGAGGCCTCTTGCAGGTCCGCTGTTACAGGTTCTGTTATTAGAAAGCATGCTTGGTTAAAGGAACAGAATCTGCCTGATCATGTTAAAGCAAAATTATTAGATGCCCCATTACATCATGATACTTTGTTTGGTGCTAAAGCAGAAGAGGTGTCGAAGAAAATGGAGGATAAAGCAAAATCCCTGCAGACAGTTAAGGATTTCTTACAGGTATAGCCACCCAGATTTAGCAGGAACTGGCCTTCTAAAAATTGGTCCTTTCCAGTGTCAGACAGACCACAAAGAGGCAGATACAGACGTCCCAGAGGCAGATCTCAGCCCCAAGGCTCATACAGGCCTAAACAATGGGGTGCTCCTACCTCCAAAAGCGGAGAAGACAAATCACAACCTTACAGGAAACAGTCCCAATGGCTTTCCTCTGCCAGATCCAAGCACTTTTCTTTTGGCAGCCCCCTTAGGAGGAAAACTAGCACTTTTTTCATCAAATTGGCAAATGGTTACCCAAGACAAATGGGTCCTAAACATAGTGTCCCAAAGCTACAGGTTCCACTTTCACACCCTGCCAAGGGCAAAAGGTATGCCAGACCTGCCATACAATCAATGGGCAGAGGCACAAAAATAAATTACAGCCCTCATGACATGAGGGCCATTCAACAAGTACCACAACAAGAGCAGGGGCAAGGATTTTACTCCAGACTTTTCTTAGTGCCCAGAAAGGACAAAACCTGGAGACCAATACTGGACCTGTCCATACCAAACACGTTTCTGGAGGTTCCAAAATTCAAGATGTTGACTCTACAGCAACTACTGCCCATGCGGGGTAAGAAGGCTTGGCTCGTAACTTTGCACCTAAAAGAGGCATACCTGCATGTCCCAATCAGACAATCTTGCAGAAGATACCTCAGATTCATAGCTGGCTCAATGCACTACCAATTCTCTGCACTGCCCTTTCTCTTATCTACTGCACCCAGGGTCTTCACAAAATGCCTGGCACCAGTAATTGCATTTTGCAGACAAAGAGGAATTCAAATATATCCCTACTTGTACGACTGCCTTATTCAAGCAGAGAACAAAGACATTCTTCTAAAGCATCTGGCGTTTGTAAAAAGATGACTAATTTTCCTAGGGTACACAGTAAACAAAAATAAATCAAAACTAGTACCCTCTCAAGAGGTAATATTCCTGGGTGCAAGCTTAAGTACAACTACCCAGATGGCTTATCTCACGCCAGACAAACAAAAGCAACTGACTTCTTACTTCAAAAAATTGGAAACAAAGACCCAGTTATCTGCAAGGAAAATCCTGCAGGCTTTGGGTTTCATGGCATCCTGCATTCTACTAATTCCATATGCCAGACTGCATATGAGGAAATTACAATGGTATCTAAAAAGTGTTTGGACTCAGCATTGCCACAGCCTGGAGAGACAGTAATTGCCCTCATTCCCTGCCTGCAACAGGAGTTTCGATGGTGGGCAGAGGCCTGTCACCACAACAAGGGTCTGCCATTCACTTTACCCACAGCCAGACAGACACTGACAACGGATGCATCAGATTATGCCTGGGGGGCCCATATGGCAGGAAAATGTATTCAGAGCATTTGGCCAGCAAGCCAGATGCATCTTCACATCAATCAAAAAGAGATGCTAGCTGTTCAGAATGCCCTGACAGCTTTCAAGGATCTACTTCATCCAGGACAACTATTGATAAAGAGAGACAATACTACGGTCATATGGTACATAAACAAGCAGGAAGGTACACATTCCTACCCACTCGGCAGACAAACAATGACCTTATAGGACACAGCATTGACTTATCAAGTTCACCTGCAAGCACAATTCCTGCCAGGAAAAATAAATACTCTGGCAGACGACCTAAGCAGAAACCTCTTGGATCCCCAAGAGTGGAAACTGGCTCCACAAGTCTTCAGCATGATAACAAGGAAATGGGGATGCCCAGACATAGATATATTTGCCTCCCCTCACATCTGCCAATTACAGAGATTTTGCACAAGGATTTATCACAAACAAGCATGGAGAGTGGGACGCCCTATACTTCAGCTGTAAAAAACAGTATATGCCTTTCCTCCACTGCCTCTCCTTCCCAGGGTACTCCTAAAGGTCAGACAAGAGAAGCCAAAAATGATACTGATTGCACCAGTCTGGCCACGCCAACACTGGTACCCAATCCTAAAAAGCTTGTCTCAAGGTCCAGCATGGATATTGCCTCAAACTTCTCATTTGCTGACCCAACAAAACAATCAGATCCTGCACAGCCAACTCAGGACCTTAAATCTGGCAGCATGGCGGATAATGTAGCCATTCAGAACACTCCTCTTTCAAAAGCTGTTATGGATGTTATCTTGGAGGCCAGGAGGCCCAGTACCAGAAAATCTTATGCAGAAAAATGGAAGAGATTCTGTGCTTGGAACCAGGAACATGGCATTGACACGTATGTACCAAATATCCCTCAGATTTTACAATACCTAACTGAGATGTTGGACAAAGGCCTTTCTTTTTCATCAGTTAAGATTCATGCCTCTACCATTTTTTGCCCATTACAATACAGAACCACCTATCGTTTCTTATCCTTTAATAAGGCAGTACACCAGAGGGGCCAAAAACATCAGGCCTCCAAGGAGAGCACCAATTCCAGCATGGGACCTCAATTATGCCTTGGAAAAACTCACACTGCCTCCTTTTGAGCCAGCCTCTACAGCGGATGTAAAATTTGCATCCTGGAAAACAGCTCTGCTCCTAGCAGTAAGCTCTGCAAGTCGAGTCTCAGAGTTTCAAGCACTCATGGCTGTGGAACCTTTTATCATTTTTCATCCAGACAGGGTTTCTCTGAGGACAAACCCAACATTTATGCCTAAGGTGGTGTCCAGTGTGGCCCTCAACCAAGCCATTCACTTGCCTACCTTTTATCCAAATCCACAGAACAAGGGTGAGAAAATACTGCATTCTTTGGACATACACAGGCAGCTATGCTTCTACTTGGACAGAATTAAAGCTTTCAGAAAGACTGAGCAACTTTTAGCGTCATATGCTGCAGGATCACAAGGAAGGGCTATCTAAAAGCAGACTAATGTTAAGTTGTCAATCTCGCCTTCATTCTTGCTGGATGGGTTCGGAGCCGATCCTTGGCTCCAACTCGGCCAATACTAAAGCTCGAGAGCTAATTCCACCGGCTCGAGGCTCCCCTATATCCCACAATGCTAGGCGGTAACTACTCAGATCTCGTTTGCCGCTATAGCTGACGAGGTGCTTTTCTACCGGCTCAGGCAGGTGAGTTAGAATTTTTACATATTAGGTATTTCTTAACCCCTCTTTGTCTCACACCATAACCTTTTAGTTTATTTAAATAGATTAATCGACCCCTGTTTTTTCGGGTCTATATTCCCTTCCTTTCTTCCCTTATCTTATAGGCCTTCGGCCCCTCCCTTCCCCCAGTCCTTTAGTGTGACTGAATTAGTTGTTTTTTAGTTAAGGGCTTGTGTGTGTGTGTGTGTGTGTGTGTGTGTGTGTGTGTGTGTGTGTGTGTGTGTGTGTGTGTGTGTGTTTATATTTGTGGCTTGTTAGCCTTAATAATTTAATTTTAATAATTTTTTCAGTAGAGGGTGTGTCTGTAGTGTGTTTGTGTTGTTGTCAGGCACTTCTTTACGATGTCAAAAGACTCTAAGGTCTCAGGCTTCAAGAAGTGTGACTCGTGCTGTCAGAAAATATCTCTGTCAGACGGTCACACTTCTTGTGTGTAATGCCTGGGACCTTTGCACCTGCAGGACTCTTGTGCTGTTTGTCATGGTTTTAGCCCTAGAGTCCTGCAGGAACGCAAGAACAAATTAATCTTGCGGGGCTTATTAAAGCCTGAAGGCCCCCCGACTCAGTCTGTCGGTGAAGCCTTCTAAAACTTCCAAACAGTCGGCTCCGGTTTCAGAGTCGACTGCTGGAAAGATTGGGTCGGCTTCGACATCGGCTCTGGCTGGAGCCGATGTTTCCAAGCCTCATACTGTTACCTCGGCTCCGGCTGGAGCCGAGGCTGATAAAACTCCGTTGGCTCCGATACGCTTATCGGAGCCACAGTCTAGGAAGAGGTCCAGATCCCCCTCTATCGGCTCCGTGCATTCTGCGCCAGGATCCCCTCTTCTTTCTGAACGGAGCCATAAAACTCATTCCTCAAGGTCTTCCAGGTTATCTGACCACGATTTGCAAAGGGTAGTGAGTAGACTTCTCAAGTCCGAGGCACTGGCCCAAATGCTGCATAGCCCGACTCACCAGTCAGTGGCTATTTCCGTCCCCCAATACATTCCTCCTCCGACTCCTTTGAGTTCGGAGCCAGGGTTTGTCGGAGCCATGACTGTCGGTGCGTCTGATCCGATACCTTCCCTTTTGGCTCCGTCTTCTGCTCCGATCTCCTCCTTGGAGGGATCTCGGCGCCAAGCTTCCTTCGTCGGCTCCGAGGGGGCGAGTGGCATCGGACCCTTGTCCGACCCCGCTCTCCCTCTCGGGGCTTCGGCGCTGGTGAGTTCGGCTCCGACATTGGCTTCGGAGCCATCCCTGTCGGTATCGGGAGAGGTCCTTGTCTCTTCGGAGCGGGGGCCTCTGGCCTTGCCTGACAGGGGTGCCTTCGAGGTCATGCGGAGCGTGCTAAAACCAGGTTCTGCCCCACAGCCGGCTCCTTCAGCCCCCCCATCTACAGTGCCTGCGGTAATTTCTACTCACCCCCTTGTCTTAGACTGCAGAGAGCCAACTCCTCAAGTTTCCCCATTGGGAATTTCCTCCTCTTCCGAGGCTTTTCCTGACCTGCTAGGAGATCCCCCAAGGAAGAGGCAGTGCAAGAGGAAGCACATTGACTCCCCTGAGTCTATCACCTCTGACACTGACTTAGAGGAAACCGAAGGTTCCCCTCGTTCCCCCTCTGAGGATGTCTCCTTTGCTGACATCCTTGAGATCCTGAAACAGAGGGGGAACTGGCCAGCCCTTAACCCTTCGGAGGATGAGTCAGTGTATCTTGAGGCGTTTGGCTCTCGCCCTTCTACCTTCTGGGTGTCCCCTCCCTTTGACCCCCTTATGGACGTGGTGGCAAGGAAGGCTTGGACGGCTCCTGATTCAGTGGAACCCACCCCGAGGAGACCATCTAAATTTATTACTGCCCCTAGAGATAAAGATTTTTTATCCAAAGGTGTCCCTGTTGATGCCATGGTGGTGGCTGCGGCCACTAAGAAGGAGTTAGCTGATCCTTCGGTTCCTGTCCATCCTCCTAATAAGGAATCTAGGACCATGGACAGATGCAAGCGGATGTTCTCATCAGCGACCTTTTCTATCGTTAAGCTGAATTACTTATGCCACTTCACTCGTCTCCAGAGAGATTTACTCAAGGATATGGGTGAACTGATAAAGGATCCTACAGCTGAGGGGTTCAAAGACGCAATGAACTCCCAGTTGGCAACCCTGACTTCCATCGTTAACTCCTCCATGCGGCTAGTCTCATATGCTGCAGATGGGGCGAGTAGAGCCGCAGGCACAGGTGTTGCCTTACGACGTCATGCCTGGATGCGGCTATGTAACTTTGCGGACCCTTTCAAGGCGTCCTTCACCAATTCTCCCTTTGATGGATCATCCTTGTTTGGTCCACAGGTGAAGGATACATTGACCAGGTGCGAGGTAGAAGTTAAGACTCTCTCTGCCGTAGGAGTCAGTTTTTCTACCCCTTCTAGACCCTACCCCAAAGGTCAGAGGGGAGGAAAGATGTGGTTCCGCAAACAATCCCAGGGAGTCTCATCTGACGCACAAGGCGATTCCCTCTAGAGGCAGAGGGGAATAATAATAGACGCCCTAGAGGCAGAGGAGGTCCGCAAAACCAGGGTAGCAGAGAAATGTTCTCTGACAAACCCTTTCAGCATCCCTGAGGGGCTGCCCGGTTGTCCACCTTCGGAGACAGTCGGGGGAAGGTTATCCCAGTACCCAAAAGCCTGGCTTTCCCTTACTCAAGACAAATGGGTACAGTCAATCATATCCGAGGGTTACAAAATTCCCTTTGTTCACATCCCATCCCAACCCAAAAGATCCCTTCCAGACGTTCCACCCGGTCTAAGGGAACAAGCAGCATTAGAAATTTCAAAGCTGCTATCAAAAAGAGCTATCCAATCAGTCCCAGCAGACCAGCAAGGATCTGGAATCTACTCCAAATTCTTTTTGGTACCAAAAAAAAAACAGGGGACTGGAGACCCATACTGGATCTCAGCTACTTAAACAAGTATGTCAGGAAAACAAAATTCCGGATGGTCACGCTACAGTCCATTCTACCCTTCTTGGGTCAGGACAATTGGATGTGCTCGATAGAT
Source organism: Protopterus annectens (assembly GCF_019279795.1). Classification (NCBI taxonomy): domain Eukaryota; kingdom Metazoa; phylum Chordata; order Ceratodontiformes; family Protopteridae; genus Protopterus; species Protopterus annectens. The sequence continues at coordinate 1,566,683,266 of NC_056745.1, read as the reverse complement.
CTTCAGGACGCGTACTACCACATCAAGATGAACAGATGCTCCAGGAGATATCTCCACTTCAGGCTGGGAGCCAGTCACTACCAGTTCAGGGCCTGCCCTTTGGTCTCACTATGGCCCCCCGTGTGTTTACCAAATGCATGGCAGTGGTCGCTGCTCACTTGAGACGACAAGGATTCAAGGTGTTTCCATATTTAGACAACTGGCTCCTTACCGCCACCACCAGACATCAGCTTCTTCTATCCAGGGACTTCACTATCCAATCTTGCCAAGCTCTAGGCATTTTGATAAATTTCGAAAAATCTGCCTTGTCAAGCTATTACCTTTATTGGCACCACCTTAGACACAACTCAGTCTTTCAGCCAGACTCACAGAGCAGAGAGCGTCAGACATTCGGAACCAAGTTGCCCTTCTCTTACAATGCAACAAAGTCAAAGCCAGACTAGTTTTGAAGGTGTTAGGACTCATGGCAGCAGCTATTCCCCTTTTCCCCTTAGCTCGCTTTCACATGAGGATCCTCCAATGGATGCTGTTTACTCAATGGTCCTTTCAACAACTCCCGATGTCCCATACCATATTGATAACTCAATCATGCAAGAATCAACTGTCCTGGTGGATCACATCACCTCAACTTCTCCGAGGAAGACCCTTCACTCCCCCCCCGTCGCCACGTTGACAACAGACGCCTCCCTGATCGGGTGGGGGGGGCATTATCAGGGCAGGACAGTCCAAGGCACGTGGCAACCTTTCGAGTGCCACTTGCACATAAACGTCTTAGAGATGAGAGCAGTGCTTTTAGCGTTGCAAGCCCTTCACGACTCTCTTCCCACTGGGACTATTGCAATTCAAACGGACAACATGTCCGTAGTGTGGTACATCAACAAACAAGGCGGAACCAGGTCATACCCTTTATGTCGAGAGGCACTCAGACTTTGGCAATGGGCGATCTCTTCTCAGCGTTTTCTGATAGCAACGCACATTCCCGGGAAATACAACGTTATTGCAGACAAATTGAGCAGAGCAATTCTCATGCCCCACGAGTGGTCTCTAAAGAAATCAGTTCTAGAAGAAGTATTCCTAAGATGGGGCCAGCCTTGCTGCGATCTTTTTGCTACTCCCCAAAACAGCAAGTGTCACGACTTCTTCACTCTCTTCCCGTTACCAGGCCATCCCAACAGAGACGCTCTAGTCCACGATTGTTCCCGGGGACTTCTATATGCCTTTCCCCCCTTTCCACTGATATCTCAACTAATTCCGAAAGCCATCGCCTTGAGAGTGACAATGATCCTCATTGCCCCTTACTGGTCTCGACAGATATGGTTTCCCTTTCTTCATAGTTACCTTTTGGAGCAGCCTTGGCATCTGGACCCAGTACCAGATCTGATAACCCACCAATCGGGTCAGCTGCACCAATCTCTGCCCTCTCTAAACCTCACAGCGTGGTTTCTCTGAATCCAACCTTAGCCAGGCTTCCCTCAATATATCACTCGGTCCGAGATATCTTGATAGCCTCTCATAAATCTTCTACCCGGAAGATTTATAGTAGCAAATGGAAACGCTTCTCTTTTTGGGCAACATCAAAAAACATAGATCCCTTTACTGCACCTATCCAGTCTATTCTAGACTTTCTAGCAGAACTCTTTCATTTAGGATCTTCTGCATCTACCATTAGAGTTCAATTGGCTGCCATATCAAATTTTCATGTTGGTGTTTCAGAGTCTAGCATCATGGCTCACAAACTCTGTAAAGCCTTTTTAAGGGGCGTATTTCTTCTCAAACCTCCAATCAAAGACCCCCCCCCGCCTCAATGGGATTTGAACTTGGTTCTGGCATCCTTAATTCTTCCCCCCTTCGAACCGGCTTCATGTTCTCTGAAGTTGCTTTCTTGGAAGACACTTTTTCTGGTAGCTATAACTTCAGCGAGAAGAGTATCTGAACTCCATGCTCTGTGCAGTCGTCCTCCTTACTTAGTTTTTCACAAAGATAGGGTATCCCTCCGTACTAATCCATCCTTTTTGCCTAAAGTTTCCTCTCAAACAAACCTAAACCAAATTATTGATCTCCCCGTTTTTTTCCCTAACTATTCAAACAGGTCGGAACAAAAGCTACATTTTTTGGATGTTCATCGCCAACTTAGATATTACCTAGACAGGACTAAACAATTCAGGAAATCTAATCAATTGTTTCTGTCATATGCGGAAGGGAAATTGGGCCTTCCAGTTACTAAAGTATCCCTCTCTAGATGGCTCACCTCTACAATTACCTTCATCTATGAGATCAGACATCAAAAACTACCCTCAAGACCTAGAGCTCATTCAACTAGGGCATTAGCTACATCTGTAGCTTTTCAGGATAGGCTGCCAATAGATTCCATTTGTGCAGCACCCACCTGGGCTTCTCCTCATACATTCATTTCACATTACAAATTGGACATGGTTTCCAGAAACCATGCCAATTTTGGTTCCACTGTTCTCAAGAGTCTGTTCCGATAGGCCACCCAGGATAAGGTGCTAGGGACGCGGTCCCATCCAGCAAGAATGAGGGCGAGATTGACAACTTAACATTAAGAAGTTATGTACCTACCAAAGCGTTCCATGTTAGTTGTCTTCTTCTCGCCTTCTTTCTTGCGTCCCACCCTCCTTCCCCCAAGCCTGGACAGACCGACAGGAATTCAGTTTGTGTTCTTCCTCTGGAAGTCGTCATGCCCACACGTTCTTCCACCTCTTTTATCCTTTCTGAGGTCTGCGTTACCTTTTTCACAGATTGTTTTGAGGTGGGTTTCCCTACTCCATTCTATGGGGACTAGGGTTGCTTGGTATAGCTATCAAACGAGATTGGAGTAGTTACCGCCTAGCATTGTGGGATATAGGGGAGCCTCGAGCCGGTGGAATTGGCTCTCGAGCTTTAGTATTGGCCGAGTCGGAGCCGAGGATCGGCTCTGAACCCATCCAGCAAGAAAGAAGGCGAGAAGAAGACAACTAACATGGAACGTTATGGTAGGTACATAACTTCTTATTTCTAAATGGATAGCTATTGCATCCGTTTCTGCTATTCTCAGCATGGCAAATCAGTGCCTAAGGGCATTAGGCCTCATTCTACCAGAGCAGCAGCCACTTCAGCAGCCTTCCTCATTGGAGTACCAACCAAAGACATCTTAGAGGCTGCAACTTGGAGTTCAATGCACACTTTTACAAAGCACTACCACTTTCCTCTTTACTCTAAATCCAGAGCAGGCTTTGCCACTGCAGTTCTGCAGGGCCTCATAGCCTCTCCTAATCCTATTTAGCCCAGCCACCCATCCTCAGCTTTGGGATTCAACCCAAGAGTAATGACTGCAACAGTGAAACATGATGAACATAGTACAGTTGTGTACCTACCATAAATGTAGATGTTCGAGTGTATTCACTGTTGCAGTCCAGGTTACCCTCCCACCGTCCCCCTTTCTTTTGCTGGGGTTTATCTGTACTTCTCTATTCTATACAACCTACATGGTGCATTTGCTTGTAGATGAAGGAAATGTTTCTTTACTGCATGTATGTTTATCGGCATAATATATTTAGCCTACCCTTTTGGGGGCACCTGACATCTGGGGCAAGAAAAACTGAAGAAAATGGCATCAGCTGCATCTTTTATACCCCTGGCTCACTGACGTCAGGGAAGAGGAAACAGCAACCGACTCCGGACCAGGACTTTGGAATTCAGGCCGACTGTGGATAGCCTGCCAGCAGGATAACCCAAGAGTAATGACTGCAACAGTGAATACACTCGAACATCTACATTTATGGTAGGTACACAACTGTACTTTACTGGGTCTGTGCTCAGAAGGCATGTTTAGCTTAAGGAGCAATCTTTACCTGATCATGTTAAAGCTAAATTGTTGGATGCTCCCTTAAATCAGGACAGCCTGTTTGGCAACAAGACTGAGGAAGTTCTTAAAAAGATGGAAGATAAAGCTAAATCTATAATAAAATAGTAAACTTCGGACTCAACACGACTCTGTAAAACTTAGAATAACAATATAATTTATTTAGTTATGGTAAGCGCTTTCGCGTACCTTCCTGTACGCTTCTTCAGACCATAAATGTTTCAACAAACTAACAGCTTTTTATACAAAGACATAAACACTTAATTATTTAATAACAATTAAACACATTCAATAATTCAATAAAACGATTAAAATAGTTTAAAACAGCTACATTAAAAGGGCATGCTTTAAAAACACTTGTGCAAAAGGAATTTTAAAATACCATATAAGCTGGACAAATTCTGAGCCTTCTCTATGAATATAGAATAAAAAAGCAGTTTGATTATTTTGTGGCATATGTGTGTCAAAAAAACCAAAGCAGATAAAAACATATATCTAACTAATAACCTCAATTTAAAAATATATACAGCACATTCAAACAAACGAATATATATGTATTAAATGTGTAAATATAAGTATAAATAAAATATTGGTAAGAATGAATCGAAATGTATGAATGTATGTTGTTTCAAAATTCATCAATAAAACCCTGGGGGTTTAAACAAACATATATACATACTAATTGCTGTTATACAAATATAAAAATAAAAATATATATATGTATATTATACAATTTTATGAGGCTATAAAGAGCCATTCAGAGGAACTGTTATGAATTAAAAAGGGGGGGGGGGGTTGATTAGTTTAGTAATAGTTTTTACTTTGTTGCATTAATATTTTATATACCATATGTATGGTTATTATTGTTCACGTTTAACCCCCCCCCCCCTTTTTAATTCATACCAGTTCCTCTGAATGGCTCTTTATAGCCTCATAAAATTGTATAATATACATATATATATTTTTATTTTTATATTTGTATAACAGCAATTAGTATGTATATATGTTTGTTTAAACCCCCAGGGTTTTATTGATGAATTTTGAAACAACATACATTCATACATTTCGATTCATTCTTACCAATATTTTATTTATACTTATATTTACACATTTAATACATATATATTCGTTTGTTTGAATGTGCTGTATATATTTTTAAATTGAGGTTATTAGTTAGATATATGTTTTTATCTGCTTTGGTTTTTTTGACACACATATGCCACAAAATAATCAAACTGCTTTTTTATTCTATATTCATAGAGAAGGCTCAGAATTTGTCCAGCTTATATGGTATTTTAAAATTCCTTTTGCACAAGTGTTTTTAAAGCATGCCCTTTTAATGTAGCTGTTTTAAACTATTTTAATTGTTTTATTGAATTATTGAATGTGTTTAATTGTTATTAAATAATTAAGTGTTTATGTCTTTGTATAAAAAGCTGTTAGTTTGTTGAAACATTTATGGTCTGAAGAAGCGTACAGGAAGGTACGCGAAAGCGCTTACCATAACTAAATAAATTATATTGTTATTCTAAGTTTTACAGAGTCGTGTTGAGTCCGAAGTTTACTATTTTATTATAGTTACCTTTCTTTTAACTACGGCCTCTTTGTTGTAGTGGTATTTAGTTTTATACACATAAAGCTAAATCTATGTAAACTGTTAAAGATTTCTAACAAGATGTCCTTCAAGAATGCAACTGCAGTCCTGACATATGGGTTGTCCTGCCTCAGGCAGCCCCTCGGTCGGCCCGATTCCAAAGTCTGGGTCCGGCGTCGGCCGATGTCGCCTCCTCCCCGACATCAGAGCGGCTGGGGTATAAAGGCATCCGCCAACGCCATCTTCTCCAGTCTTTCTTGCTGCGTGGTGCCCGAAGCAGAAGCAGTTCACAAGTGCCGGTCGGCCAGCTCCTGTGTTTTCAGTTACCGAAGTCATCTAAAAGCTAAGTACCCCGTTGGGGAACATTTTTTCTTGCCTCAGCCGATGTCAGAAAAAATTGAAAAAGTTAATAATTGTTTGTCTTGTGGTAAACAAATACCTCATAAGGACTTCCATTCTTATTGCCTCCCTTGCCTGGGCCCAGACCACGACGTCTCGGCCTGTGCTGCCTGTGCTTGCTTTAATAAGTGCACGCTCAGGCGCCGGGCAGAATTTGCCGAAGACTTTTTTGGCGAATCTTACGCTTATATCATGCCGTCGGAGCAACCGACAGCACAAACTACCAAAAAACGCAAGGACCGGGACCGACATCCTCGGCCCGCGTCGTCCACCGATATCACACTTAAGCCCTCCGCGAGTGCATCGGTCCCTTCGGAAGTGGTAATTCAACTGCTCCAGGCCGACACCACTTTAACGCGTTCTTCGGTCCCGGAGATTTCACCGGTGCCGGTTGTTGATTTTCCTCCAGAAACCGAAGCTCTACATCTACCCGACACCATTCCTGTGGACAAAGTTACCCCTGCACGTGGGGCAGCTAGGCCTCCTGTATCCATGTCCATCAAGGCCTTTGCACGTGCTAAGGCTGCCAGCCAAGCCAAGGCCTATCCAAACTCTACTTCACAGAGCCCTTCTTCTGATAGACAGATCATGACTATAGCTGCAGATCTAATCTCTCTTATCAGGGGTTCTCAGCCGCACCCAGACAGAGGTTCTCAGCCGCCTGCAGAAAAAAGGCCTAGAACTGAGCAGGCAGACACCCTCTCTTCAGATGAAGCCTTTGGGGATTCAGAGCCTTCAGACACCCAAGAAGAATCCTTTCAGGCCTATGAGGACTCTGATGCTGAGGAATCAATTCACTCTGCCTCTCCTCCAGAGGATATTTCTTTCGGTGAAGTTCTCCACTCCATGAGAGAACATTTTCAGTGGCAGGGTCAGGAATTTTCTGATTCTAGGAAAAGGCTACGTACCTTCCTTAAGTTACCCCAGCACAGACCTTTAGCTATCCCTCCAGTGTTGGATGTCCTGGATGATGTATTCTCAGACTCCAGTGCTTCCCCTGATTCTCTCCCTCCTGCTCCTGTCAAGCCAGACAGATACTACAGGGTCCCTGCAACTCATAAGCATCTCTTTAAGGCCCATTCTGTGGATCTATAAACTATTTCATAGGGCCCCAAAGGAGTGGCTCCTTCCTCGGCCAAAACCCTCTGCCAGCTGACAGGGAAGCTAGGTCCCTGGAGAGATGGGGCAAAAAAGTTTATACCTCTTCCACCCTTGCCATGAGGTCACTTAACTGCCTTTTTCATATGTTTCAGTACCAGGATTACTTAATGGATGATTTGCAGAAAAAGTTAGCCTCTCCTGAGCCTATAGATAGAAAGGCATTGCAGGATTTGGTTCATAATACTCAGCAGGTTTGCAATCATTTTCTTCAGTGTGGTTGTGATGCATTGGAAGCTTCATGTAGGGCATCTATGACAGGGGCCGTTACACGTAGACATGCTTGGTTGAAAGAACAGCCACTGCCAGACCATGTTAAAGTAAAGATCCTGGATGCACCTCTGGAAAACCAGAAGCTTTTTGGTGCTAATGCACAGGATGTGTTGAAGTCTATTGAGGAAAAGGCAAAATCAGTACAGACAGTCAAGGATTTCCTCCAGGTTCAGCCACCCAGATTCAGCAGGAATTGGCCTTCAAAGAATTGGTCCTTTCCAGACTCTGACAAGTTTCAAAGGGGGAAAAACAGGCATGCTCGAGGTAGAGGGCAATACCGAGGCTCCTACAGGGGCTGCCAATGGCAACCACCAAATCAGAGAAGTGGCGCAGGTAGTTCACCTGCACCACAGGGACAATCACAATGACTTAACTTTCACTCCGCCTACCAAGGCTCAAAGAGAAGCACCTTTAGGCGGAAAATTATCCTTATTCTCAAAGAACTGGCACATTTTAACCAAGGACAAATGGATTCTGGACATAATAGACAAAGGTTGCAGGTTCCACTTCCATACCTTACCAATGGGACAAGGCATGCCAAACCTGCCACAAAATCAAAGGGCAGAGGCACTCATAGAAATTTCAAAGCTGTTACAAATAAAAGCAATAGAAAAGGTCCCTCCTCAGGAACAAGGCCAGGGATTCTATTCAAGACTGTTCCTTGTTCCAAGAAAAGAAAAACAATCGAGGCCTATACTCCTTTTTCTCATTGTACCAAAATTCAAAATGCTGACGTTGCAGCAACTCCTTCCCGTGCTGGGCAAGGGGTCTTGGCTGGTTACTCTGGACCTCAAGGAGGCATACCTGCATGTCCCAATCAGACACAGTTGCAGAAGATACCTCAGATTTCTTGCAGGAACAGAGCATTATCAATTCTCAGCATTGCCGTTTGGCTTATCTACTGCGCCCAGAGTATTCACGAAATGCCTGGCATCAGTAGTTGCACATTGCAGGCTCCAGGGGATTCAAATATACCCTTACCTGGACGACTGCCTCATACAAGCAGACAGCAAACAAACTTTGACAAAAAACTTGGATTATGTCATTCAGTTGCTACAGGCTTTGGGATACACAGTCAACATTTAAAAATCAAGACTACTGCCATCCCAAAAGATTATTTTTCTAGGAGCAAAACTGGACACACAATCACAAATGGCTTTTCTCACAGAGGAGAAACGAGCATCTACCAGATTACTTCAAAAGCCTAGCAAAGCTTACCCAGCTGACCGCAAGGAAGACCCTGCAGGCCCTGGGGTTCATGGCATCTTGCATTCTTCTGATCCCTCTGGCAAGACTACACATGAGAAAGTTACAATGGTACCTAAAAAGCTTGTGGTCGCAACACAGCCACAACCTGGAAGATGTAATACCACTCACTCCATGCCTGCAAAGGGAATTCTTGTGGTGGGCTCAAGCAAGTCATTTAAACGAAGGCATGCCTTTCAACAAAGCTCAAACAAGTCAAACCATTGCAACAGACGCCTCAGACCATGGATGGGGGGCGCACATGGAGGGCAGATGCATTCAAGGACAATGGACTCCCATGGAAATGCATCTGCATATAAATCAAAAAGAGATGTTTGCAGTGATACATGCAATAGAAGCCTTTGGAAAATCTCTTCAGCAAAGTCATCTGCTAATAAGGGCAGACAACACCACTGTCATGTGGTATATAAACAAACAAGGGGGCACTCACTCGTATCCCCTCTGCAGATTAACAATGATTCTTTGGGAAAAGTCCCTGAAACTGAACATCCACTTGCAATCCCAGTTTGTTCCGGGCAAGGACAATGTTCTGGCGGACAGGTTGAGAAGAAATTTCTTGGATCCACACGAATGGATGCTACATCCACACATTTTCTCACAAATAACAACTGCATGGGGAAGACCGGACGTAGATCTCTTTGCTTCTCATCTCAATCATCACCTGGAAAGGTTCTGCACAAGGACACACCATCCTCTAGCCTGGAGAACGGATGCTCTTTCCTTCAGCTGGAAAACCCTAACAATTTATGCATTTCCTCCTCTACCTTTACTGACCAAGGTGTTACTGAAGATCAAAGCAGAACAACCAAAAGGAATCTTGATAGCTCCAGACTGGCCAAAGCAGCACTGGTATCCCTTACTACTGAGCATAACTCACACCAAACCGTGGCCCTTGCCTCAATGGCCTCTGCTCCTGACTCAGCACAACTACAGGACGGTTCATCAAAACCTGCAAACTTTGCAGCTGACAGCTTGGAGGGCTCCATGACTTTGTCACATGACTCCCTCTCCAAAAAAGTTCAGGAATTTTGCTGGAAGCATGCAGACCTTCCACCAGAAAAACCTATTCGGCCAAGTGGAAGAGATTCATCATCTGGAATGCCAACAAGGGCCAGAATGCATCAGTAATGAGCATACCTCAGATATTAGAATACCTGGCAGAAATGTTTCATAGTGGCCTCTCATATTCCTCCATTAAAATCCACGCTTCAGCAATCTCAGCAAATTACAACTGTGACCCACCTGTGTTTTCGCATCCCTTGCTAAGACAGTTTCTAAGAGGGATAAAGAATATCAAACCTCCCCGAAAACCACCAGTTCCTGCATGGGACCTCAATTACATCTTGGAAAAATTAACTCTTCCTCCTTTTGAACCAGCAGCATCTTCAGAAATGCAATTTCTCTCCTGGAAAATGGTCTTCCTGTTGGCAGTTACCTCAGCAAGAAGAGTCTCGGAGATACAGGCCCTCATGGCAGTGCCTCCCTTTCTCATTTTTCATCAGGACAGAGTTTCTCTAAGGACCAATCCTTCATTCATGCCAAAGGTGATATCCAGGGTGTCTCTAAATCAAGCAATCCACCTGCCTACTTTCTTTCCCAATCCTCAAAATAAAGGGGAAAAGCTGCTGCATACTTTGGACATACACAGACAATTACGCTACTACTTGGACAGAACAAAGACCACCAGGAAGTCTGACCAACTATTTGTAGCCTATGCTGCTGGAGTGCAAGGAAAAGCAGTCTCCAAACAAACAATTTCAAAATGGATTGGACATTGCATCAGATTCTGTTACTCTTTCCATGGAAAAGGTGTGCCAGCCAATATTAGACCACACTCCACCAGAGCTATAGTCACATCCACAGCCTTTCTAAGAGGAGTGGCTACAAAGGACATTCTTCTAGAGGCTGCTACAAGGAGCTCTGTGCATACATTTACCAAACACTACAACCTGCCATTATATTCCAGATCCAGAGCAGGCTTTGCTTCGGCAGTCCTGCAGGGCCTTCTAGCTACACCATCCCTTGCTTAGATCCTACCACCCCCATCTTGGCTATGGTATTCAACCCATATGTCAGGACTGCAGTTGCATTCTTGAAGGACATAGTACAGTTTTGTACCTACCATAAATGTAGATGTCCGATAGATATGCAACTGCAGTCAGGTTTACCCTCCCTCCTACCCCTCTGTTTTTTCCCTTGGGTCCATTCCCCCCTTTCCTATTAGCTGGGGATATCTGTTATGGTGTATCTGTTTATTACTGTTGTGCATGTCTGGAATTCTTGTTTATCCATTCACAAAATTTAGCCTTCCTTGGAGGGCACCTGGCATCTGGGGCAAGAAACACTGAAGAAGATGGCGTCGGCGGATGCCTTTTTACCCCAGCCGCTCTGACGTCGGGGAGGAGGTGACATCGGCCGACGCCGGACCCAGACTTTGGAATCGGGCCGACCGAGGGGCTGCCAGAGGCAGGACAACCCATATGTCAGGACTGCAGTTGCATATCTATCGGACATCTACATTTATGGTAGGTACAAAACTGTACTTTCAGCCTCCTAGATTTAATAGGCACTGGCCCTGTAAAAATTGGTCCTTTCCAGCCCATTCCAGGTCTTCTCAAGCCAAACTCAGACACAGCAGAAACCCTAGGTTTCTGTCCCAAGGGACACACAAGACTAAGCAGTGGGGGGTTTCCGCACCAAAATCTGGGAGTAGTATGACTCCCCCCTATGGAAAACTGTCTCAATGACTTGCTCTTAAAACTTCCAAGCACTTCCCAACTGAATGCTCCTTTAGGCGGAAAGATTGGTCTGCAGGCCAAAAACTGGGAACTCATTACATGGGTTTAAATATAGTGCCCAAGGATACAGTTTTCACTTCCATACGTTACCAACACCAAGTTGGTGGACAGATCTACCCCCAAATCAGTGGGCAGAAGCCCAAAATCAAGTGCTCTCTCTTTTAAACATGGGGACTGTTCAGTTGGTACCAGAAGAGGAAAAAGAACAAGGTTTCTATTCGTGACTTTTCCTGGTACCCAGAAAAGGCAATACATGGCGTCTTATCTTGGACCTTTCTACTCTAAACACCTTTCTGGTCATTCCAAAATTCAAGATGCGGACTCTTCACCAGCTGCTTCCTATGCTAGGCAAAGATGCATAGTTGGCAACATTAGACTTAAAAGAAGCATACTTGCACATCCCTATCAGGGAGTCTTGCGGAAGATACCTCCGCTTCAAAGCAGGCTACATGCGCTATCAGTTCTCTGCACTGCCCTTTGGCTTATCTACTGCGCCCAGGGTATTCACAAAGTGCCTAGCTGCAGTCATTGCATTTTGCAGACAAAGAAATATTCAAATATACCCATACCTGGGCGAGTGTCTAATTCAGGCAGAAAGCCAGGACACTCTTTTGAATCATCTGGTCTTTGTTCAAAGGGTACTGACTTGTCTGGAGGTCACCATAAACGAAAAGAAATCACACCTGGTACCCTGTCAACAAATTATATTCCTGGGAGCAAGCTTGAATACAACTTCCCAAATGGCTTACCTCACATCAGAGAAACGGATTCATTTGACAACCTACTTCAAACAAGTGGCCACAAAAACCCAGTTATCTGCAAGGCAAATACTGCAAGCCTTGAGGTTCATGGCCGCCTGCATTCTTCTAATTCAATATGCAAGGCTGCATGTGAGAAAACTACAATGGTATCTCAAAAGCCTATGGCGTCAACATTCACAGGATCTAGAAGCAAGGATTCCTATCATACCTTGCCTACGCCTATAGTTCCTTTGGTGGGCAGAGGCCTGCCACCAAAACAGGGGAATACCATTCACATTTCCCTCTGCTGCCCAAATCTTAATAACAGACGCATCAGACTATGCATGAGGGGGCTTACCTGGCAGGGAAGTGCATTCAGGGCAAATGGAACCCAAGTCAAATGCACCTGCACATGTATCAAAAGGAAGTGGTAGCTGTACAGAATGCTCTGACAGCCTTCAAGGACCACATTCTTCCAGGACAACTAATGGTAAAGACGGACAACACCACTGTCATGTGGTACATAAACAAACAGGGGGGGCTACACATTCTTACCCCCCCTGCAGACTAGCCATGGCATTGTGGAACACAACTTTGAGCTACCAAGTGAATCTACAAGCTCACTTCCTGCCAGAAAAACTAAATATACTGGCAGACGGACTAAGCAGAAATGTCATGGACTCACACGAGTGGAAACTGGAACCAAGGATTTTCAACATGTTGACAAGCAAATGGGGGAGCCCAGATATAGACCTGTTTGCCTCCTCCCAGAATCAACTGGACAAAAGTTGCACAAGGATTCCCCACAATGGATGCTCTATCCTTCAGCTGGGAAAAACCTATCAGTTTATGCCTTTCCTCCTCTGCTGCTGCTCTCCAAGGTACTACTAAAGATCAAACAGGACAAGCCAAGGACGATTTTAATTGCACCAGACTGGCTTCACCAACACTGGTACCCACTCTTGCGCAGTGTGTCACGCTCTGCTCCATGGCACCTGTCTCAGACTTCTTCCCTGTTGTCTCAGCAAGAGAAGCAGATCCTGCACCCTCAGCTGCAAATCCTGAACCAAGCAGCCTGGCTAATTACCTAATCTCTCCTTTACCATCCCTCAGTAAGTCAGTGATGGATATCATTCTAGAGGCAAGGAGGCCTAGTACTAGAAAATCTTATGCTGCAAAATGGAAAAGATTTTGTGCTTGGAACCAATCTCAAGGAATAAACGCAGCAGTGCCCAATTTACCTCAGATTCTACAATACTTTTGTGAGATGCTTCGTAAGGGCTTGTCTTTTCCTCCATCAAAATTCATGCCTCCGCCATTTCAGCTCATTATAGCACAGAGCCCTCCCCTCTTCTCTCACCCACTGCTCAAGTAGTTTCTCAGAGGGGCCAAAAATGTAAGGCTACCCAGCAGAGCTCCAACCCCAGCCTGGGATCTTAACTTTGTCTTGGAGAAACTCACTCTTCCTCCTTTAGAGCCAGCTGCTACTGCAGATTTTAAATTTCTTTCCTGGAAAACCGCTTTCCTTTTAGCAATCACTTCTGCAAGAAGGGTATCTGAATTACAGGCCCTTATGGCAGTGGAACCTTTCATCATCTTTCATGCGGACAGGGTGTCCCTCAGAACCAATCCCTCCTTCATGCCCAAGGTGGTATCCAGTGTGGTTCTTAATCGGTCCATTCATTTGCCTACCTTCTTTTCTAACCCACAGAACAAAAGAGAACAGAATCTGCACTCTCTAGACGTGTATAGACAGCTTAGATTCTGCTTGGACAGGACTAAACCTCAAAGGAAATCTGAACAACTGCTTGTGGCATTTGCTGCAGGGACAGAGGGGAAAGCTATTTCAAAACAAACCATTTCAAAATGTATAGGCCACTGCATTAATTTTTGCTATATGCACCATGGAAAACCTATCCCACAGGGCATCAGATCCCATTCAACCATGGCTGCATCTACCTCTACAGCCTTTCTCAGGGGCGTCCCTACTAGGGACATCCTAGAAGCTGCTACCTGGAGTTCTGTACATACTTTCACCAAGCATCATCATTTGCCAGTTTTCTCAAAATCCAGAGCTGGTTTTGCCACTGCAGTCTTGCAGGGCCTTATAGCTGGTCCTAATTCTATTTAAATTCCTTCTCCCAACCTTTGCTTTGGGAATCTACCCAAATGTAATAACTGCAACAGTGAAACACGAAGAACATAGTACAGTTGTGTACACTTACCATAAATGTAGACGTTCGAGTGTTTTCACTGGTGCAGTCCTGGTTACCCTCCCTCCAGCCCCCTTTCTTCTTTTGGCTGTACCTCTACTCTCCCTTACTATGCTCTAAAAGCTTTTTGGTGTATTTGCTTTTTTGCTGGAGGTATATCCTTGTATTTATAGATTTAATTGCTTCCCATTAGGGGAGCACCTGACATCTGGTGCAAGAAAAACTGATGTAATGGCGTTGGCTGCATGCTTTATACCTCTGACGACTTGACATCATGGAAGAAGGGACAGCAACCGACGCAGGACCCAAGACTTTGTTAATCAGACTGACTGAGGGCTACTGCAAGCAGATAACCCAAATGTAATGACTGCAACAATGAATACACTCAAACATCTACATTTATGGTAAGTGTACACACTTGTACTTTTTCTCTGATGACCAGGATTTGCCCTTATCTACCTGTGAGAATTCTGATGCAGAGGACTCCATTCCCTCTGCTTCCCCTCCAGAGGATTTCTCTTTTGGTGAAACCTTGCATACTGTTAGGGAGCATTTTCGCTGGGGAAGCCAGGATTACTCTGACTCCAAAAAGAGGCTTAGGGAATTCTTACTTCTGCCTCAACACAGGCCTTTAGCTATCCCTCCTGTACTGGGCATTGTAGATGATGCTTTCTCGGAATCTAGCCTGGCCCCTGACTATTTACCTCCTGCTCGCAGAAAACCTGATAGGTATTACAGGGTACCTGACTCTCGCAAGTTCTTCTTTAAAAATCCTACTGCAGATCCAGAGACCATTTCAGAGACCTAAGGGCATTAAGGCTACTACTGCCAAAAATCCTAGCCCCTCTGATAGATATTCCAGGGCACTGGATAGATTGGGTAAGAAGGTATACACTTCTGCATCCTTGGCCATTAGGGCCTTAAACTGCCAGTTTCATGTTAAAGTTTCAGCAGTATATTGTTGGATTATTTAAACAGAAAATGATGTTGATTCCTGACTGTGCTGAAAATAAAGATTTACAGGATTTAATGCATTCTGCTGAAGAAGTTGGAAAACATACTCTGCAATGTGGTTTTGATTCCTTAGAGGCATCTTGCAGGGCTGCTGTCACTGGGTCTGTAATTAGAAGGCATGCCTGGCTTAAGGAGTAATCTTTGCCAGATCATGTTAAAGCTAAACTACTGGATGCTCCCTTAAACCAAGACCACCTGTTTGACAACAAAGCAGAAGTAGTACTTAAAAAGATGGAGGAAAAAGCTAAATCTATGCAAACTGTTAAAAATTTCCTGCAAGTACAGCCTCCCAGATTTAGTAGGTATTGGCCCTCTAAGAAATGGTCCTTTCCTGCCTCTTCAAGGCCTTCTCAGTCCAAACCCAGAACCAGCAGAACACCCAGGCTTCAGTCCCAAGGTACTCACAGGCCTAAGCAGTGGGGGGCTCCCCACTTCCAAAGCAGGGAGTAGTAAGACTCCACCTATGGTAAACTGTCTCAGTGACTTAACTTTAAACCTTCCAAGCCCTGCTCAGCTGACTGTTCCTTTAGGGGGAAAGATTGCCCTGCATGAAAAAAATTGGGAACTCATTACCCAGGACAAATGGGTTTTAAATATAGTTTCCCTAGTATACAGATTCCACTTCCATTCCTCACCAACCCCAAACGGTTGGCCATATCTACCCCCAAATCAGTGGGCAGAGGCTCAAAAGCAAGTTCTCTCTCTCTCTTAGGCATCAGGGCTGTTCAGCCTATCCCAAAAGAACAATGGGGGCAAGGTTTCTACTCAAGACTTTTCCTGGTAGCCAGAAAAGACAATTCCTGGTGTCCTGTCCTGGACCTGTCTATCCTAAACACATTTTTGGTAATCCCAAAATTCAAGATGTTTAACTCTTCATCATCTGCTTCCCATGCTAGGCAAAGATGCCTGGTTGGCAACACTGGATTTAAAGGAAGCCTACTTGCACATCCCAATAAGGGAATCTTGCAGAAGGTACCTACGCTTCAGAGCAGGCTACATGCATTATCAGATGTTCTTCGTGTTTCACTGTTGCAGCCATTACATTTGGGTAATCTGCTGGCAGTTTGCCCTCAGTCGGCCTGAATATCAAAGTCTTGGGTCCTGCGTCTGTTGCTGATGTCCTTCAAGGATGCATCTGCAGTCATAACATATGGGTTGTCCTGCCTCAGGCAGCCCCTCGGTCGGATTCCAAAGTCTGGGTCTGGCCTCGGCTGATGTCGCACTTCACCCGACGTCATAGCTCCTGGGGTATAAAGGCATCAGCCGACGCCATTTTCCTCAGTCTTTCTTGCCGCGCGGTGCCCGAAGCAGAAGCTGTTCGCAAGTGCCGGTCGGTCAGATCCAGAGATTTCAGCTACCGAAGACTTCTAAAAAAGCTAAGTACCCCGTTGGGGACTCTTTCTTGCCTCAGCTGATGTCAGACAAAGTAAATAATTGTTTAACTTGTGGGAAACAAATACCTCATAAGGATTTCCACTCTTACTGCCTTCCTTGCTTAGGCCCAGACCACGACGTATCAGCTTGTTTAGCCTGTGCTTCCTTCAACCGACGGACACTTAGACGTCGGTCGGAGTTTGCAGAAGAGTTTTTTGGTCCCGCTTTTGCATATAAAATGCCGTCGGAGACTCCAACTACACATTTAGTCAAAAAAACGCAAGGAAAAGGACCGACACTCGCGGCCCGCGGTTTCAGCTGAAACCACGGTTAGGCCTACCGCGAGTGTCGCGGTTTCGGCTGAAACAGGGTCCTCGGTTCTTCCTTCGGCCGCAAGCATGCCTCCGACAACCGAGGCCACAGAGGCCCCGGCTGAGTCGGCTACAGAAATTCCTACCGAAGAAGCAGGCACACAAGAATTGTCCGACACCATTCCGTTGGACATCTCTACTCCTGCACGTGGGGCAGCTAGACCCCCTGCTTCCAAGGCCTTACCTACAAAAGCTCCCCCTCACAGACCTTCCTCAAGCTCTCAGATTCTCAGCCTTGCTGAGGACCTTATTTCTTTGATCAGGGGATCCCAACCTCACCCAGACAGGGCCTCACAACCCCCTCCTGAAAAAAGGCCTAGGACTGAACCCCCTGAACCTCTCTCCTCTGACTATTCCTCGGATGGATCAGATTTATCAGACCATCAGGAAGGACCATACTCACCTTATGAGGATACGGATGCAGAAGACTCCATTCCTTCTGCCTCCCCCCCCAGAAGAATTTTCATTTGGGGAAACTCTACATTCAATGAGGGAACACTTCCAATGGCAGGGTCAGGATTTTTCTGATTCTAGGAAAAGGCTAAGGACTTTTTTACACTTACCCACAGCATAGGCCTTTAGCCATACCACCTGTACTATCAGTTGTTGATGATGCATACAATGATGCCAGTTCAGCCCCTGATTCTCTTCCCCCGGCCTCTGCCAAACCTGACAGATATTACAGGGTCCCGGATTCTCACTTCCACTTGTATAAGGCCCACGCTGCAGACCCAGAAACCATTTCTCAGGGCCCTAAGGGTGTTGCAGCTGCCTCTGCCAAAAACCCCCTACCCTCTGAAAGAGAATCAAGAGCATTAGAGATGGGGTAAAAAGGTTTATACATCTGCTACTCTTTCTGCCAGGGCTTTAAACTGTCAATTTCACATGATACAGTACCAGGAATTTTTGTTAGATCAGCTGAATAAAAAGCTTTCCTCTCCTGAACCTTTAGACCGTAAGTTCCTTCAGGAGTTGGTACATAACTCCCAGCAGGTCAGTAATCATTTCTTAAAATGTGGCTATGATGCACTGGAGGCTTCATTTAGATCAGCTATGACTGGAGCAGTGATTCGAAGGCATGCCTGGCTTAAAGAGCAATCCTTGCCAGACCATGTTAAGTCAAAACTCCTAGATGCCCCTATGGAGAAACAAAGTTTATTTGGCTCCCCTGCACAGGAGGTTCTAAAGAAAGTGGAAGAAAAAGCAAAATATGTGCAAACAGTCAAGGATTTTCTGCAGGTCCAACCTCCGAGGTTCAGCAGAAATTGGCCTTCAAAGAATTGGTCCTTTCCAGACACCTCCAGAGCACAGAGAGGCAGAAATAGACGCCCAAGAGGCAGAGGTCAGTCAAGGGGTGCCTACAGGGGCCGTCAGTGGCAACCTGACAACCAGAGGAGTGCCGCCACAGCTGCGACTGCAACCACTTCCACAGGACAGACACAATGACTTGGCTCTGATTCCGCCTACCAGGGAACAACTGGAAGCACCCTTGGGCAGAAAGTTAGCTTTATTTTCAAAAAACTAGCATTGCATTACAGGAGACAAATGGACTTTGCAAACAATAGACAAAGGCTACAGGTTTCACTTCCACACTTTACCAAAACAGAGAGGAATGCCAAACCTTCCACCAAGCCAGAAGTCAGAGGCTCTAAAACAAATCATCAACTTACTAAGGATGAGAGCAATAGAAAAGGTACCATCTATGGAACAAGGCCAAGGATTTTACTCCAGACTATTCCTTGTACCAAGAAAAGAAACTCAATGGAGGCCTATTCTCGACTTGTCCGCACTGAACACATATCTCATTGTACCAAAATTCAAGATGCTGACCCTACAGCAACTTCTTCCCATGTTGGGCAAGGAGTCTTGGCTGATGACTCTAGATCTCAAGGAGGCATACCTGCACGTCCCTATACGACCAGATTGCAGAAGACACCTCAGATTTCTTGCAGGATCAGAGCATTATCAATTCTCAGCATTGCCCTTTGGCTTATCTACTGCCCAGAGTATTCACGAAATGCCTGGCGTCAGTAATTGCACATTGCAGGCTTCAGGGAATTCAAATCTACCCATACCTGGACGACTGCCTAATACAAGCGGACAACAAGACAAAAATAATAAAGGATTTGGCCTATGTCATACAACTGCTGCAAGCCTTGGGATACACAGTCAACATACAGAAGTCAAGACTAGTGCCATCCCAAAGGATAACATTTTTGGGTGCAGAACTGGACACAATAACTCAGATGGCTTTTCTCACAGAAGAAAAACAAAAGCAACTTCCAGTCTACTTCATGGCATTGACAAGACAAACTCAGCTTACTGCAAGGAAAGTCCTGCAGGCCCTGGGTTACATGGCATCCTGCATAATCTTGATCCCACATGCCAGACTGCATATGAGAAAATTACAATGGTACGTAAGGAATGTGTGGTCTCAACACAGACACAGTCTAGAAACCATGATACCAATCATTCCATGCCTGAAAAAAGAATTCCTGTGGTGGGCTCAGGCCTGCCAGACCAACAGAGGGTTGCCTTTCCACAAGCCACAGCCAAGGCAGACCATCACCACGGATGCCTCAGACCTAGGCTGGGGCGCACACATGGAAGACAAGTGTATCCAAGGCCTATGGTCCCAAGACCAGCTGAGTCTACACAAAATCTAAAGGAGATGCTGGCAGTGAAGCATGCAATCGAGGCATTCAAATCATTCCTCCAGCAAGGACACCTGCTGATAAGGACAGACAATACCACAGTCATGTGGTACATCAACAAACAGGGAGGCACGCATTCCTACCCTCTATGCCGGATGGCAATGGATCTGTGGAACCTAGGCCTGAATCTCAACATTCAACTGCAGGCCAGATTCGTACCAGGAAAAGAAAATTCACTAGCAGACAAATTAAGCAGAACTACCACGGATGCTCACGAATGGATGCTGCATCCAGATATCTTCAAAACCATAACAAAGAAATGGGGAATGCCAGAGATAGACCTGTTCGCCTCCCCACTCAACCACCAACTGAAGAAATTCTGCTCAAGAGAATACCACCCACAAGCCTGGAGGGTGGACTCCCTTTCTTTCAGCTGGAAGGCCCTGACAGTTTATGCCTTTCCACCTCTCCCATTGATGTACAAAGTTCTACTGAAGATCAGGGAGGAACAGCCAAAGGTAATTCTGATAGCTCCAGACTGGCCAAGGCAGCATTGGTACCCGCTACTGAGAAGCATGTCTCGGACGAACTCATGGCCTCTACCTCTATGGCCTTTACTTCTAACACAGAACTACAAGACCCTGCATCCAAACTTGAAAACGCTGCAGCTAACTGCCTGGAAAATTGCTTAAAACAAAACCAACCT
Organism: Protopterus annectens; assembly: GCF_019279795.1. Classification (NCBI taxonomy): domain Eukaryota; kingdom Metazoa; phylum Chordata; order Ceratodontiformes; family Protopteridae; genus Protopterus; species Protopterus annectens. Next base: position 1,566,662,844 of record NC_056745.1, on the reverse strand, counting down.
GTTTTATCTCAGAGGGTCAAGGACATTATTCTGGAGGCTCGCAGACCCTCCACAAGGAAAACATACTCAGAAATGGAAGAGATTCCTCATTTGGAGTGCATCAAAGGGAACAGATGTCACACTTGCAAACCTAGCACACATCCTAGAATACTTAGCAGAACTGTTCCACAATGGCCTGTCCTATTCTTCCATTAAGATTCATGCTTCAGCAATTTCAGCAGAGTACAACATGGATCCTCCTATCTTCTCTCAACCTCTCCTCAGACAATTTCTAAGAGGGATCAAAAATGTAAAACCTCCGAGGAAACCACCTCTGCCTGCATGGGATCTCAATTTTGTGCTGGAAAAATTAACACTCCCCCCTTTTGAACCAGCAGCATCAGCAGACTTACAGTTCTTATCTTGGAAAACTGCCTTCCTTCTAGCAATCACTTCAGCAAGAAGGGTATCCGAGTTACAGGCATTAATGGCGGTGCAGCCTTTCCTTATCTTTCACCAGGATAGAGTGTCTCTGAGAACCAATCCTACTTTCATGCCAAAGGTGGTATCCAGGGTATTTTTAAACCAAGCTATTCATTTACCTACGTTCTTCCCGAACCCACAGAACAGGGGGGAAAGACTACTACACACCTTGGATGTACATAGACAACTGCGCTACTATCTGGACAGAACTAAGACCAGCAGAAAAACTGACCAGCTTCTGGTAGCATATGCAACAGGAGTGCAAGGAAAAGCAATTTCCAAACAGACAATTTCAAAATGGATAGGAAATTGCATTCGATTCTGTTACTCTTTTCATGGGAAGACAACTCCTGAAAATATCAGGCCTCACTCCACAAGAGCTACAGCCACCACTACAGCTTTCCTATGAGGAGTGGCTACCAAAGACATTTTAGAAGCTGCTACTTGGAGCTCCGTGCATACATTTGCCAAGCATTACAATCTTCCTTTATACTCCAGATCCCGAGCAGTTTTACAAGGGATCTTAACTACACCATCTTTATCTTAGTGCCTCCTCCCCCAGTTTGGCTATGGTATTCTACCCATATGTTATGACTGCAGATGCATCCTTGAAGGACATAGTACATAAATGTAGATGTCCGATAGGTATGCATCTGCAGTCAGGATTACCCACCCTCCTTCCCCTCTGTGGTATTCCTAGGGTACTTACCCCTCTCTTACCTAGCTGGGGGAATCTATTATGGTGTATTTGTTTGTATGTATATATGTATATATACTTTTTGCTTTCTACTGTTTGGAATTTCTACTTTTATCCAAATTTTGCCTTCCTAGAGGGCACCTGGCATCTGGGGCAAGAAACATTGAGGAAAATGGCGTCGGCTGATGCCTTTATACCCCAGGAGCTATGACGTCGGGTGAAGTGCGACATCAGCCGAGGCCAGACCCAGACTTTGGAATCCGGCCGACCGAGGGGCTGCCTGAGGCAGGACAACCCATATGTTATGACTGCAGATGCATACCTATCGGACATCTACATTTATGGTAGGTACAAAACTGTACTTCTCTTCCATGATGTCCGGTCGTCAGGGGTATAAAAATGCAGCCAACGCCATTTTCTCCAGTCTTTCTTGCAGCGCGGTGCCCGAAGCAGAAGAAGTTCGCAAGTGCCGGTTGGCTGACTCCTCAAATTTTCGCATTTGAGTTTCAGAACCGAAGTCTTCAATTAAAGCTAAGTATCCCATTGGGAAAACTTTTTCTTGCTCCTTACCGATGTCAGTAAAAGTTAATAATTGCATTACTTGTGGGAAGCAAATACCTCTTAAGGATTTTCATTTGTACTGTATTCCTTGCCTAGGCCCAGATCATAATGTGCCTTTCTGTCGGTTTTGTGCTAGATTTAACCAATGCACTATTAAGAGTCCGTATATCTTTGCTTCAAAATATTTTGGAAACAGATTTAATTACCCTGAAATGTCGTTGGATAGCAATCCGACTACCGGAGTTCACAAATAACGCAAAGAAAAGGACAGCGACAGACCGTCGAGGTCCAAAACCAACAACGAAGATTCTCCTAAGCCAATCGCCAGTTCGCCGGTACTCTGAGGTGCTTTCGCAGCCCCTGATACCCGCTACGTTTGAGTCACAGGCCTCTTCCAAGACCCATGCATAGTCCGGCATGCCGCGAGATTCTTAGAGTATTGTACCCGCGGATGTCTCTCCTTCGGATTGGTCTGGAGCAACTGAGCAGGCACCGGCTTCTGAGTGTGTTTTCAGGCAACACCACGGTTATGTGGTACATAAACAAGCGGGGGGGGTACACATTCCTACCCCCTTTGCAGACTAGTCATGGCATTGTGGGACACAGCCCTCACTTACCAAATGCATCTTCAAGCTCAATTCCTGCCAGGAAAACAAAATACTCTGGCAGACTGCCTAAGCAGAAATATTATGGACTCTCACGAGTGGAAACTGGACCCACAAGTCTTCAGCATGATAGAGAAATGTGGGAGTCCAGACATAGATCTATTTGCCTGTACCCAAAATTATCAACTGGACAAATTCTGCACAAGGACTTAGCACAGACAAGCATGGAAAGTGGATGCCCTATCCTTCAGTTGGAAAAACCTATCAGTCTACGCCTTTCCTCCTCAGTCTCTTCTCCCCAAGATCTTAATAAAGATCAGACAGGAAAAAACAAAAATGATCCTAATTGCCCCAGACTGGCCTCACCAGCACTGGTACCCATTTTTAAGGAATGTGTCTCAACTGCTTCCTTGGTACTTGCCTCAAATACCTCATCTTCTGTCTCAGCAGAGCAGTCAAATTCTGCACAATCGGCTCCAAACTCTGAACCTGGCAGCGTGGCTGATCATGTAATTATTCAAACAACACCTCTCAGTAAATCTGTGTTGGATGTCATTTTGGAAGCCAGAAGGCCTAGTACTAGAAAATCTTATGCTGATAAATGGAAGAGATTCTGTGCTTGGAACCAAGCACAAGGAATGGACACATCAAAGCCAAATATTCCTCAGATTTTACAGTACTTGACTGAGATGCTTGACAAGGGCCATTCTTTTTCATCCATAACAATCCATGCCTCTGCCATCTCGGCTGATTACAACACAGAGCCTCCCATCTTTTCTCATCCTCTGCTAAAACAGTATTTTAGAGGGGCCAAAAATTTATGGCCTCCCAGAAGATCACCAACTCCTGCATGGGACTTCAATTTGGTGCTGGAAAAGCTCACCCTACCTCCTTCTGAACCAGCAGCTACTGCGGATATAAAGTTTTTATCTTGGAAAACAGCTTTCCTTCTGGCAATCACTTCAGCAAGAAGGGTTTCAGAACTACAGGCCCTCATGGCTGTGGAGCCTTTTATTACATTTCATCCGGACAGGGTGTCATTCAGGACCATTCCTTCCTTTTTGCCTAAGGTGGTATCCAGTGTGGCTCTTAACCAAACTATTCACCTGCCAACCTTTTACTCAAATCTGCAGAACAAGGGGGAGTGTATTCTGCATTCCTTGGACGTACACAGACAACTAAGATTCTACTTGAACAGGACCAAATATGAGCAACTACTGGTAGCATTTGCTGCAGGATCAGAGGGGAAGGCTATTTCAAAGCAGGCTTTTTCAAAGTGGATAAGCCACTGCATTCGTTTCTGCTACTTGCATCATGGTAAACTGGTGCCCAAGGAAATCAGCGTGGCCTAATGGTTAAGGTATTTGCCTTACAAACACAAGCTACAGGGTTTGAATCTCTCAGGGGATAATTGGTTAGGCTTAAAATAGCTCACAAGGGCAGTTAGCCTAGTACTAATCTATGGACCTGTCTATGAACCTATGAACATTCCACCACGGCTGCATCTACCTCAGCAGCTTTTCTCAGAGGAGTTCCAACCAAAGACATTCTAGAAGCTGCTACTTGGAGCTCTGTTCATACATTTACAAAGCATTATCATTTGCCTCTCTTCTCTAAGTCCAGGGCCTGTTTTGCCACTGCAGTTCTGCAGGGCCTTATAGCCGCTCCTAATGCTATTTAGCTTCATCCTCCCATCCATAACTTTGGGATTCTAATCAAATGTAATGACTGCAACAGTGAAACATGAAGAACATAGTACAGTTGTGTACACTTACCATAAATGTAGATGTTCAAGTGTATTCACTGTTGCAGTCCGGGTTACCCACCCACCACCCCCCTTTTTTCTAGAACTTCTCTTTCCTTCACTATATTCTACAGCCTTTGTGGTGTATTTGCTTTTAGATGAAGGTAAAGTTTATGCTGTTACAATTGCGTTTATATATATAAATACATCTGGGGCAAGAAAAACTGAAGAAAATGGCGTCGGCTGCATGTTTTATACCTCTGATGACCTGACGTCATGGAAGAGGAGACAGCAACCGATGCAGGACCCAAGACTTTGATATTCAGGCCGACTGAGAGCAACCTGCCAGCAGATTACCGAAATGTAATGACTGCAACAGTGAATACACTTGAACATCTACATTTATGGTAAGTGTACACAACTGTACTTTCTCTGCACTGCCCTTTGGCTTATCTACTGCGCCCAGGGTATTCACAAACTGCCTAGCTCCAGTCACTGCATTGTGCAGGCAAAGAAATATTCAAATATACCTATACCTGGACGATTGTCTAGTTCAGGCAGAAAGCCAGGACATACTATTAAATCACCTGGCATTTGTAAAGAAATTGCTAACGTCTCTGGGGTACGCCATAAATGAAAAGAAATCACGTCTTGTACCCTGCCAACAAATTGTATTCCTGGGAGCAAGCTTGAGTACAACTTCCCAGATGTCCTACCTCACACCAGAGAAACAAATTCAGTTGACAGTCTTCTTCAAACTACTGGCCACAAAGACCCAGCTATCTGCAAGGAAAATACTGCAAGCCCTGGTGTTCATGGCCTCTTGTATTCTACTAATTCCATATGCAAGACTCCATATGAGGAAACTACAATGGTATCTAAAAAGCCTATGGTGTCAACCTTCTCAGGATCTAGAATCAATGATTCCTATCATACCTTGTCTACAGATAGAGTTCCTTTGGTGGGCAGAGGCCTGACACCAAAACAAGGGGCTGCCATTCACTCTACCCCCACCGCCCAAACCCTAACAGACGCATCAGACTATGCATGGGGGGCTCACTTGGCAGGGCATTGCATTCAAGGCAAACGGAACCCAAATCAAATGCACTTTCATATCAATCAGAAAGAAATGTTAGCTGTGCAGAGTGCTCTAACAGCCTTCAAGGACCACATTCATCCAGGACAATTATTGGTAAAGACGGACAACACCATTGTTGTGTGGTACATAAACAAGCAGGGGGAACCCACTCATACTTTCTCTGCAGACTAGCCATGGCTCTGTGGAACACAGCCTTGAGCTACCAAGTGCACCTACAGGCTCAATTCCTGCCAGGAAAGCTAAATACACTGGCAGACAACCTAAGCAGAAATGTCATGGACCCACACGAGTGGAAACTGGAACCAAAGGTATTCAGCATGTTGAGAAACAAATGGGGGAGGCCAGAGATGGAACTGTTTGCCTCCCCCCAGAACTACCAATTGGACAAATTCTGCACAAGGACTCCCCACAAACAAGCTTGGAAAGTGGATGCCCTGTCCTTCACCTGGAAAAACCTATCAGTTTATGCATTTCCCCCTCTGTCTCTCCTCTCCAAGTACTACTAAAGATCAAACAGAACAAACCAAGGACAATACTGATTGCATCAGACTGGCCACACCAACACCGGTATCCCCTCTTGCGCAGTGTGTCACTGCTGGCACAATGGCACCTGCCCTGCTGTTCCATTAGGAGGGCCAGATTCTGCACCCACAACTTCAAACCCTGAACCTGGCAGCCTGGCTAATTACCTGATCTCTCCGTTACTATCCCTCAGTAAACAAGTGATGGATGTCATTCTGGAGGCAAGGAGGCCTAGTATTAGAAAATCCTATGCTGAAAAATGGAAAAGATTCTGTTCCTGGAGCCAAACTCAGGGGATGGGCAGAGCAGCGCCCAATTTACCCCATATTCTTCATTACTTAACTGAGATGCTTCACAAGGGCCTTTCCTTTTCCTCCAGCAAAATTCATGCCTCAGCCATTTCATCTCATTACAATACAGAACCACCCCTCTTCTCTCATCCACTGCTGAAGCAATTCCTCATAGGGGCCAAAAATGTAAGACCACCCAGGAGAACCCCTACTCCAGCCTGGGACCTTAACTTTGTATTGAAAAAGCTGACTCTACCTCCCTTTGAGCCAGCTGCAAATTCAGAGTTGAAATTCCTTTCTTGGAAAACAGCCTTTCTTCTAGCCATCACTTCAGCAAGAAGGGTGTCTGAATTAGAGGCCCTCATGGCAGTGGAGCGTTTCATCATCTTTCATGCTGACAGGGTGTCCCTTAGGACCAATCCCTCCTTCATGCCAAAGGTGTTATCCAGTGTGGCTCTTAATCAGTCCATTCATTTGCCAACCTTCTTTTCTAATTCGCAGAACAAAGGGGAATGAATACTGCACTCCTTGGACATGCACAGACAACTTAGATTTTACTTGGACAGGACTAAGCTTCTCAGGAAATCTGAACAGCTGCTGTTTGCATTTGCTGTCGCGGCAGAGGGGAAGGCCATTTCAAAGCAAACCATTGCTAAGTGGATTGGCCATTGCAGTCATTTCTACTATGAGCATCATGGAAAACCTACCCCACAGGGGATTAGACCACATTCAACCAGGGCTGCAACTACCTCTACAGCCTTCTTCAGAGGTATCCCTACCAGGGACATCCTAGAAGCTGCTACCTGGAGTTCTGTACATACCTTCACCAAGCATTATCACTTGACAATTTTTTCTAAATCCAGAGCTGGATTTGCCACTGCAGACTTGCAGCGCCTTATAGCTCATCCTAATGGTCTAGTTACCTCCTCTCATCCTTAGCTTTGGGAATCTACCCAAATGTGATGACTGCAACAGTGAAACACGAAGAACATAGTACAGTTGTGTACACTTAAGAACAATATCCAAACACACCCGTGGAGACAATAATTCAACTGCTGCAAAAAGATGGTAAAAGCAGGTTTAATTCCCAAACGAATCCTTTAGCACAGAGAAAAAACACAGTGGAGACAAGCGCTTTCGCCTGGACAATTCCAGGCTTTATCAAATCAGAGTAAAAACAAACTGTGAAAGCACTACCTATATACCTGAACCACATGCTTAAATTGATTGTTAATTAAACAAAACAAGCTAGTAGAGAATAATTTAAAGACATATACCATTTCCTTTTAGCTTGTTACTAAAAGTCTATTGGGATGTAAATGTTTGTGTAAACCAAAATTGATTTCATATACAAATATATTAAACATATACTGTACAATAACACATTTTCTTAAAACATTACATTTAAAAACTTTTAAAAACAACATTTAAGCCTACGAGTATAGCATAAAACTGTAATAGACAGCGAAATGTTGTCTGTACACCAAACAACCAAACTGTCAGCTACTGAATTTGTTGTATAAAATGTCAACCTATATTAAAAAATTGTGTGTGTTATAAGCTATAATCTGGCTCTTCTAAGTTTGAGAACTGGCCCTATGCTTAGCGTCTCATTCATGCCAGGTATACTGCTAGCATCAAGCCTAAGCTGCCAGATTAATTCCTTAAATTCCAGGGTGGATTCCCAGTCTCCACCCTACTACTTGGATGAACTTGTTCAAGCACCATAAAAGCAAGTTTGAAATTAGGGCAACCAAGGGAATGTTTATAGAATGTTACTATCTTTCTTTTTACCTATATCATAGATATGCTCATATATGCCTTCCTAAATTCCTTTCAGTTTTCCTATATAAAAGCGCACAGGTCAAGCAATACCCAATGTATACCACACCTTCGTGTTACAAGTGTAGTGACCGTGTGGTTTCAAGTTTGTTTTACGTGCTTTAAGATATAGATGGTTACTATTGATAATAAAAGGGCACTGTTTGCACATGCCGCATTTAAAGGTGCCATTCCTTTGTTGAGTTGTCATACAAGTAGTGATATGTCTTTGCTCAAACACCTCTTTTAAATTGACCTCTTTTCTAACAAAAGCTGGTCTCTTTGGAATCAAGTTTTTAAATTCATCGGTTTGTAACACAAACCAAAACTTATTGATTGTGTTCTCTATCTCCCTTGAATTCTCAGAAAAAGTATAAATAAAATAGCTAGAATTCTCCTGTGCTTGTGTGCTGGAGGGCCTTGGGATGGGGATACCAACATCATTGTTCCCAAACAACGGTGTATATAACGAGTCCCTTTTACTAAGAATCTCATGGATAAGGTTATTCACCAAATAATCCGGATAACCTCTCTCTGTAAACATCACCCTAAGGTTGTTAGCTTCAGCAATGAAATCAGGCAATCTGCTACACATACGAGATGCCCTAATAAGCAGACCTTTAACTATTCCTTTCTTTTGTTGGAATGGGTGTTGGCTGTTGAAATGTAGCAGAGAATTGGAAAATGAAGGTTTTCTATAAACCTTGGAGTATAATTCCATTGATTGTGCATCTCTAAGGATTGCTACATCTAAATAATGAAGCTCATTCTCACTGATTTCATGAGTAAATGTAAGGAAATCAGTGGAAGAATTGATATATTCCAGAAAACCTATTACTTGATCTCTAGTGCCGTCCCCAGATGATACAAATATCATCCAGGTAACGGCAATAAAAGTGATGTACTGTGCCCAAGGGACTGGAAAATGTGCACCTGCTCCCATCTATGTAATACCGCATTGGCATATACGGTAGCGCAGGAAGCACCCATGGCCACTCCCTTGGTTTGTTTAAACAATTCCCGTTAAAAACACATAACTGTTGTTAAGAACAATATTTAACAACTCAGAAGTTAAGTTAATGATATTGCTACTTAGCCTGGTTTCATGTTTGAGAAAATCAGTAAACCATTCAACACCAACACTATGGGGTATACTCGAAATAACTCCTTAATATCCACAGTGATCATTAATGAAGAGGTGAGGCATTTTTCTTTGGAAAAGTCTGAGAAACTCCCATGAGTCTTTTATCACATGGGTCATGGCCAGGGTGTACTGTTTAGTGACAAAATCTATAAATTTAGAAATAGGTTCCGTTACCCCACCTGCACCTGAGACAATTGGTCTGAATGGTAACGGGCTGATGCCTTTGTGGGTCTTAGGGATTCCGAAAATAATAGGAACCCTGGGTTTATTCACTAGTAGAAAGTTATAAAGCTGCTCATTAATAGCTCCTTGTAAAAGATAATCATATAATGTATATTTAATCTTAGCCAGGGCTATGTTATACTCATTACGGGATATGAGACAGTATTGTTGGTCATCATGCAGCATATTATGTATACTTTCTTCATAGGTGTGGTCATACAGTTTTGACAGTTGTGTACACTTACCATAAATGTAGATGTTCGAGTGTATTCACTGTTGCAGTCCTGGATGTTCTTCGTGTTTCACTGTTGCAGTCATTACATTTGGGTAATCTGCTGGCAGGTTTCCCTCAGTTGGCCTGAATTCCAAAGTTTTGGGTCCTGCATTGGTTGCTGTCTTCTCTTCCATGACGTCAGGTCGTCAGGGGTATAAAACATGCAGCCGATGCCATTTTCTTTAGTCTTTTTTGTCACGCGATGCCCGAAGCAGAAGCATTTCGCAAGTGCCAGTCGGCCGACTACTGAAATGTTCGAGTTTGAGTTTCAGAACCGAAGTCTTCACTAAAGTACCCCGTTGGGGAAACTTTTTTCTTGCTTTTTACCGATGTCAGAAAAAGTTAATAATTGTATTACTTGTGGGAAGCAAATACCTCATAAGGATTTCCATTTATAATGTATTCCTTGCCTAGGCCCTGATCACAACGTGCCTGTCTGTTTTGTGCTAGATTTAACCAACGCACTATTAAGCGTCGGTATATTTTTGCATCAAAGTATTTTGGAAACACATTAAACTACCCAGAAATGTCGTTGGATAGCAATCCAACTACCGGAGTACATAAAAAATGCAAAGAAAAGGGCAGAGAAAGGCAGTCGAGATCCAAAACCTACGACGAAGCTTCTCCTAAGCCAGTCACCGGTTCGCCGGTACTCAGTGAGGTGCTTTCGCAGCCCCTGATTCCCGCTACCTTCGAGTTGCAGGCCTCTGCCGACACCCATGTGGAGTCCGGCATGCTGCAAGATACTCAAGGTATTGGACAGACGGATGTATCTCCCTCAGATGGGTCCTGAGCTGCTGAGCAGGCACTGACTTCTGAGGGTGTATTCAGACCTCAACATTTGTATATCAAACCGACGACAGCTGCAAAACCAAAAACAAAAGCAACTTCTAAAACTAAAAAAATGACGCATGAGCCACATGCACAGGCCTCTATGTGTAAAAAACAGATGATCAAAATGGTTGAAGACCTTATTACCTTGATCAGGGGTACCCATCCTCCTTCAGATAAGAGGCCTAGGCAAGACACTGACTATGAATCTTCAGGTCAGGTTTCTATTTCCTCTGATTCCTCTTCTGATCAGGAATTATCTATTCCTCCCTATGAGGTTTCCGATGCTGAGGAGTCTATTCCATCTGCATCTCCTCCTGACGATTATTCATTTACAGAAACCTTGCATACTTTGAGGGAGCATTTTCACTGGGAGAGTCAAGACTTCTCAGAATCAAAAAAGAGGCTCCGGGATTTCCTTTTTCTCCCTCAGCGCAAGCCTTTAGCCATTCCCCCTGTTTTAGACATTGTGGATGATGTGTTTTCCGAGTCAAGCTTGACCCCTGACTCCTTACCTCTGGCTCCCAGTAAGCCTGACAGATATTACAGGGTTCCTGGCTCACATAAATTTTTATTTAGAAACCCTGCTGCTGATCCTGAAACTATTTCACCGGGTCCAAAGGGAGTTAAGGCCTCAAAAGCAAAAAATCCTACCCCCTCTGACAGATTCAAGGGCATTGGACAGATGGGGAAAAAAGGTTTATACATCTGCAACCTTGGCAATCAGGGCCTTAAACTGTCAATTTCATATGCTTAAGTACCAGCAACATGTTATGGGATTGCTGAAACAGAAAATGATGTTGATTTCAGAAAGTGCAGAAAATAAAGAATTGCAGGAATTATTGCATGCAGCTGAACAAGTTGGAAAGCATACTTTGCAATGTGGTTTCCTGCAGGGCCTCAGTTACTGGATCTGTGCTTAGGAGGCATGCCTGGTTAAAGGAACAAAATTTGCCTGATCATGTTAAAGCTAAATTGCTCGATGCACCTTTACAGCATGATTCTCTGTTTGGTATTAAGGCAGAAGAGGTTTTAAAGAAAATGGAAGACAAAGCTAAGTCTATGCAAACTGTAAGTGCAGCCACCAAGATTCAGCAGACACTGGCCTACAGAAATTGGTCCTTTCCATTGTCAGACAGAGCTCAAAGGGGCAAATCCAGATGCCTTAAGGGTTCCAGATACCAGGCGCAAGACTCATACAGGTCAAAGCAATCACATCCACCTCCAAATCTGGAGGAGATAAAGTGCAAACATACAGAAAGCAATCCCAATGACTTCCCTCTGCCTACACCAAGCATTTATCTTTTGGCAGCACCCATAGGGGGAAAATTAGCACTTTTTGCTCAAAATTGGCAGTTAATAACCCAGGACAAATGGGTACTAAACATTGTATCACAGGGATACAGGTTCCATTTCCACACTCTGCCAGTGGCAAATGGTTGGCCAGATCTGTCAAAAAATCAATGGGCAGAGGCACAGAAACAGGTTACGTCCCCCATGAATATGGGGGCCATTCAGACAGTACCAGAACTGGAAAAAGGACAAGGTTTTTACTCAAGACTGTTCTTGGTACCCAGAAAGGACAAGGCTTGGCAGCCAATACTGGATTTATCGATTTTGAACACACACCTGGACATTCCAAAATTCAAAATGCTGACTTTGCAACAGCTTCTGCCCATGCTGGGCAAGAATGCTTGGCTGGTGGCTTTAGACCTAAAAGAGCCCTACCTGCACGTCCCAGTAAGACAGTCGTGCAGAAGATACCTCGGATTCAAGGCTGGCTTAATGCATTATCTCGCTGGAGGTCCTCATCCCGCCCCCACCTGAAACAAAAAAGACCACAATGAAAAACTTCTCAAAAGCCGATTTCACACTTCTAAAAACTAGTGTGGTCTCCTTTAAGGCCCCTGAGCCAGTGGTAAACATTACTCAAACCGCTGAATCACTTACAAATGCCTTCTACCAGCACCTACAGGACTGCATGGATCAGGCAATCCCAAACAAAACTAAGACTCTCTGTACCAAAGGCAAGCGTCCAGTCTGGTGGACCCCAGCCATAAACAAGCTCTACAACAAAAGGAGGAAGCTGCTACAAGATACAGCAAAATCCTTGAAAGGTAAGACACCTTTGATCATTATAAGTAAAAAACTAAGAGCTCTCATAAAATCATCCAAGGCAAATTTTGAGAGAAAAATCGCCAAGGACTCTAAAGACAATCATAAGGCCTTCTTTAGCTATGTTAGAAACCTAGGAGGAAACTCCCAGATATGCTCAGAATTAGTTCAAAATGATGTGAAAATTACTATACCTACACACATTCCCAACATACTGGCTGACAGGTTCAGTGCAAACTTCTCCCAAAAGGAGAGATATCTATTCCAGAGGATTGTAGCCCCCAAACATCTCCAACGCCCAGGTGAAAACTGCCCTCACTAAGGCAAAAACACAGCATCCATGGGACCGGATGGTGTCCCCGCTGTGTGCTTCATAACTCAACGAGGAATAAAACACACAGTTAGGACAGTTGTTTAATCTTAGCCTCACCTCAGGATACGTACCCAAGGAGTGGCGACGCGGCGACTGTGGTCCCACTTCATAAGGGCGGTGCCTCCACAGACCCTGGAAATTACCGCCCCATTAGCTTGACAAGCCTTATCTGCAAAGCCATGGAGAGGATCATAATGGAACTCATAAATAGACATAGGGAACTTGCAGACTTTGGATCCAACCCAGTTTGGCTTTGTCAAAGGCAGATCCTGCCTCTTAAACTTGCCTGACTTTTTCGAGACAGTCACCAAGGCCATTGATGAGGAAAGGCAGTCCATACAGCCTACCTCGACCTGGCAAAGGCCTTGACACAATACCCCACTCAGGTATCATCGAAAAACTCATCAGCTTGAATGTAAACCCATACATCACAAGATGGGTTGCAAACTGGCTAAGTGACAGAACCCACAGGGTCAGAGTTGCTGGAGCCATGTCAGACTCAAAGCCTGTCACAAGTGGTGTCCCACAGGGCTCACTCCTGGGTCCACTCTTGTTCGGCATCTACTTTTCTGAAGTACAAGCAAACACAGGAGGGTTATGGCTGACAAAGTTTGCAGATGACTGCAAACTGGGCGCCATAGTCGAAAACACATCTGACACAGATATCCTCCAGACGGGCCTCACAGAAATGGATAACTGGTGCCAGAGCCATGGCCTGAAGTTAAACGCCAAAAAATGCATAGTCATACCCTTCGGGAAAAACAAGGTTACTCCTAGCTACCATATAGGTCGCAATCCACTGAGCACAGAAAAGTCATCAGGGATCTGGGGACCCAGGTTGACAGTAGCCTTTCGTTTGACACTCATGTTGCTAAAGTAGTTAGGAAAACCTTCTATATCGGCCACCTGATCGTGAAGGGATTCACATCTAGATCAAGGGAGGTCATCGTCCCCCTGTACTCATCACTCATTAGACCTATGATTGAGTACAATGCCCCGTTCGAAATGTATCTGACCAGACACCTGCTGCAGCTTGAAAGGCCCCAAAAGTTCCTCACCAAAAGGATAAAGGGTCTCAAAAATATGTCTTATGCTGCCCGACTGAAAGAACTCCAGCTCTATTCAGTCTCATACCGCTTGCTCAGAGGTGACCTGTGCCTGACATATAAGGCCATGTCAAATTCAGATTTGATGAATATGCTTCACCTCAAAAAATCTAGATCCCTCAGAACCACAAGGGCGGGAGACTTAAGACACGGTTATAAATAGAACGTGCTGGAGGGACAGATTCATCACCCAGAGACTCCCTATGCTGTGGAACAAAATCCCGGTACATGTGAGGCAGAGCACCTCGCTGGCCTTGTTCAAGAGGAATCTTGACCAATGGATGGGAGATCGCAGATGTACCCCAGGGATTACTTCAGTGTCACTGCTTGACAGAGGCACAGCAAAATGATAGGCATAGTTTTTATTCAAACTAAAGGGGTGGCGAAAGCCACATAACTATGGGCTAGGCTTATAAATGCCCTTGGGCAGATAGCCTAGTATGAACCTATGAATTCTCTGCACTGCCCTTTGGCTTATTTACTGCTCCCAGGGTCTTTACAAAATGCCAGGCACCAGTAATTGCATTTTGCAGACAGAGGTATACAAATATATCCTTACTTGGACGACTGTCTCATTCAAGCAGAGAACAAGGACACTCTTCTTCGACACCTGGCATTTGTGAAAAGGCTTCTAACATGCCTAGGGTGCACAATAAATGAAAAGAAATCACAACTGGTACCATCTCAAAAGATAACATTCCTGGGTGCAAGCTTGAATACAACTGCCCAGATGGCTTACCTCACGCCAGACAAAGGCAACTGACTACTTACTTCAAACTGATGGCAACAAAAACCCAGTCTTCTGCAAGACAAATTCTACAGGCTGTGGGCTTCATGGCATCCTGCATCCTACTGATTCCATATGCAAGACTGCATATGAGGCAACTTCAATGGTACCTAAAAAGTTTATGGAGTCAACATTAACACAGTCTGGAAACCATAATTCCTCTCATTCCCTGCCTGCAACAGGAGTTTCTATGGTGGGCAAAGGCCTGTCACCAAAACATGGGACTGCCCTTCACTCTACCCCCTGCCAGCTAAACCTTAACAGATGCATCAGATTATGCCTGGGGGGGCCACATGGCAGGAAGATGCATTCAGGGCCTATGGGCACCAAAACAAATGCATCTGCATATCAACCAGAAAGAGATGTTAGCTGTTCAAATTGCCCTAACAGCCTTCAAGGACTTACTTCATCCAGGACAACTACTGATAAAGACGGACAACACCACAGTCATGTGGTATATAATCAAGCAAGGGGGCACACACTCATACCCCCTTTGCAGATTAGCCATGGCACTGTGGGACACAGCTTTGACCTACCAAATACATCTTCAAGCTCAATTCCTGCCAGGAAAACAAAACACTCTGGCAGACGATTTAAGCAGAAACCTTATGGATCCTCACGAGTGGAAACTACATCCACAAGTCTTCAGCATGATAACAGAGAAATAAGGGAGCTCAGACATAGATCTATTTGCCTCTCCTCAAAATTATCAATTGAAAAGATTCTTCACAAGGACTTATCACAGACAAGCATGGAAAGTGGACGCCCTGTCCTTCAGTTGGAAAAACCTATCAGTTTATGCCTTTCCTCCTCTGCCTCTTCTACCCAAGGTCCTCCTAAAAGTCAGACAAGAGTAGCCAAAGATGATATTAATTGCCCCATACTGGCCCCGCCAATACTGGTACCCAATCCTAAGGAATTTGTCTCAATACCCAGCTTGGACCTTGCCTCAAAGACCGCAACTACTGTCCCAGCAAAACAATCAGATCCTGCACAAGCAACTACAGACACTGAACCTGGCAGCATGGTTACTCATGAAATCATACAAACGACACCTCTCAGTAAAGCTGTGATGTCATTTTGGAAGTCAGAAGGCCTAGTAATAGAAAATCTTATGCTGACAAATGGAAGAGATTCTGTGCTTGGAATCAAGCACAAGGAACTGATGCAGCAGAACCACATAGTCCTCAGATATTACAATATTTAACTGAGATGCTTGACAAAGGCCTATCTTTCTCATCTATCAAAATCCATGCCTCGGTCATTTCGGCTCATTACAATACAGAGCCACCAATCTTTTCTCATCCATTACTAAAGCAGTATCTTAGAGGAGCCAAAAAAATTAAGGCCTCCTAGAAGATCACCATTACCTGGATGGGACCTCAATTATGTGTTGGAAAAGCTCAACCTGCCTCCATTTGAACCAGCTGCTATCGCTGATATAAAGTTCTTATCATGGAAGACAGCTCCGTTACTAGCAATTACTTCAGCAAGAAGAGTTTCAGAGCTACAGGCCCTCATGGCTGTAGAGCCTTTTATCATATTTTATCCAGACAGGGTGTCTCTGCGAACAAATCCTACTTTTATGCCTAAGGTGGTTTCCAATGTGGCTCTTAACCAAACAATTCATCTGCCAAATTTTTATCCAAATCTGCAGAACAAAGGAGAGAGAATTCTGCATTCCTTGGACGTACACAGACAGCTAAGATTCTACTTGAGAAGGACTAAAGCTCTAAGAAAAACTAAGCAATTACTAGTGCCATATGCTGCAGGATCAGACGGAAAGGCTATTTCATAGCAGACAATTTCAAAGTGGATAAGCCACTGCATCCATTTCTGCCACTTACACCATGGTAAATCTGTGACCAAGGGCATTAGGTCTCATTCCACCAGAGCTGTAGCTACTTCAGCAGCCTTTCTCAGAGGAGTACCAACCAAAGACATTCTAGAGGCTGCTACTTGGAGCTCTGTTCACACCTTTACAAAGCATAACCATTTGCCTCTCTACTCTTAAGTCCAGGGCAGGCTTTGCCACTGCAGTACTGCAGGGCCTCATAGCCGCACCTAATGCTGTTTAGCTCCAGCCTCCCAGCCATAGCTTTGGGATTCTACCCAAATGTAATGACTGCAACAGTGAAACACGAAGAACATAGTGCAGTTGTGTACACTTACCATAAATGTAGATGTTCGAGTGTATTCACTGTTGCAGTCCAGGTCACCCTCCTGCCATCCCCCTGTCATTCTACAGTTTATCTTTCCTTCTCTATCTTCTACAACCTATGTGGTGTATTTGCTTGTAGATGAAGGTAAAGTTTATATTGATGCATTTATATACACACACACACACATATATATATATATATATATATATATATAGATATATATATATATATATATATATATATATATATATATAGATATATAGATCATGCCTCCTGAACCTGATCGACTTCTTTGAGGCAGTCACCAAAGCTGTAGATTGAGAGTAAGGTGGTTCACACAGCCTATCTTGACCTCGCCAAGGCTTTTGACACCATCCCCCATTCTGGAATTATAGCTAAACTCAAACTAGGCATAAATCCCTACGTCACAAGATGGGTTGCCAACTGGCTCACTGACAGAGAACCCACATTGTAAAAGTTGCAGACTCCAAATCTGACCTCAAACCAGTGACAAGTTTAGTACCACAGGGTTCCGTCCTGGGACCGCTCCTGTTTGGTATCTACTTCTCTGAAGTACAGGCTAACACAGAAGGCCTCTGGCTAACGAATTTCACAGATGACTGCAAACTAGGAGCCATAGTCAAGTCCCCAAATGATGTGAACATCCTACAGAAAGGCCTCTCTCAGACAGATGCCTGGTGTCAGAGCCATGGCCTCAAGCTCAATGCCAAAAAGTGCAGTGTCATCCCCTTTGGTAAAAGCTCTGTACCCATGAGCTACCACATTGACAGAAATCTACTTAACACCGAATGTGTGATAAGAGACCGTGGGACCCAGGTGGACAGTAGTCTCTTCTTTGATAGTCACATCACCACAGTACTCAGGAAGTCCTTCTACGTGGCACACCTCATCATAAAAGGGTTCTCATCCAGGAAAAAAAGAGGTCATCATTCCCCTCTACTCGACACTCATTAGACCCATTATAGAGTACAATGCCCCTTTTGGAATATACCTCACAAGACATCAGCAGCTGGAAAGGCCACAGAAGTACCTCACAAAGAGGATTAATGGACTCAAACAAATGCCCTACACTGACTGCCTCAAAAAACTCAAGCTTTACTCCGTAGCATATCGCCTACTCCGAGGTGATCACTGCCTAACATATAAAGCTGTGTCAAACCCAGAGCTGTTGGACATGCTACACCTAAAGAAATCCCAATCCCTCTGAGCTACACGCTCTAGGGTCCTAAACCTTGTCACCACAATAAACAGGACATGCTGGAGGGATAGATTCCTATCCCAGATACTTCCCATACTCTGGAACAGGCTACCCATCTATGTCAAGCAAAGTTCTTCATTAGCACTCTTCAAGAAAAATCTTGATGAGTGGATGGGAAATAGGAAATGCACCCCGGGGATCACTTCTGTGTGTCTGCTCAACAGTGGCACAGGAAAATAACTTTCTTGTGTGGTGTAAGCCAGGGAACCTTGTTGGCTAGGCTTACGTAGGCCCTTGGGCCGATAGCCTAATACCTACCTATGAACATATATACACATATATATAATATATAATTTATTTATATATATATATATATATATATATATATATATATATATATATATATATATATAAAATATTGCTACCTTTTTGGGGGCACCTGACATCGGGGGCAAGAAAAACTAAAAAAATGGTGTTGGCTGCATGTTTTATACCCCTGACAACCTGACATCATGGAAGAGAAGACAGCAACCGACACAGGACCCAAGACTTTGGAATTCAGTCCGACTGAAGGCAACCTGCCAGCAGATTACAGAAATGTAATGACTGCAACAGTGAATACACTCTAACATCTACATTTATGGTAAGTGTCCTCAACTGTACTTTACTCTCCCTCCAGCCCCCTGACTTCTATTGACTATACCTCTACTCTTGTTTACTATGTCTAAAGCTTTTTGGTGTATTTGTTTTTTTTCTTGGTGGTGTAACCTTGTATATAATTGCTTCCCATTATGGGGGAACCTGACATCTGGGGCAAGAAAAACTGATGTAATGGCATCGGCTGCATGCTTTATACCCCTGACTACTTGACGTCATGGAAGATGAGACAGCAACCAATGCAGGACCCAAGACTTTGATAATCAGTCTGACTGAGAGCTACTGCAAGCAGATAACCCAAATGTGATGACTGCAACAGTGAATACACTCGAACATCTACATTTGTGGTAAGTGTACACAACTGTACTTTCTCTGCTTTGCCCTGTGGCCTTTCTACTACCCCAAGGGTATTCACCAAATGCTTCACTTCTGTGATTGCTTTTTGCAGGATTCAGTGGATCCAAGTATTTCCTTACTTGGATGACCTATTTCAGGCATCCTCTCCAAAAATCCTGTTGCAAAGTCTTCATTTTGCCATTTCTGTTCTGCAAAGCCTGGGCTTCACAATAAACTTCAAAAAGTCTTTTCTGACACCTCCTCAAGACCATGATTTTTCTGGGATGCAGGATACAGACTGTGCCTATATTGGCATCCCTGCACTCCTCCCAAGGCCTTAACACTCATTTCCTTCTTTAAAACTCTTCTTCCTGTAGCCTGTATAACAACCAGTGAATTTCTGAGCGCTCTGGGCTTTATGGCATCCACCATCCCTGTTCTCCATCTGATCAAACTCCACATGAGAAAGTTTCACTTTTTTCTGAAGTCAAGTTTGGCTTCAACATGAGCACGCCCTAGATAGAATTTGTAGTTCCTCTTCTACCTTGTCTCAAGAAGGAACTTCACTGGTGGATTCAGCAGTTGTCTCTAAATCCGGAGCTCCCTTTTCATCCCCCTTCTTCCATCACAGTAGCTGTTTACAAACTCTTCATAAGTGGGATGGGTAGCAGCTTTTGGCTCCCTAAAGGTACGGGGGTGTGGTCGTCTCTTCAACAGAAAAAGCACATCATTGTCAAAGAGATAAGCTCTTCTGCTGCCGCTTCAGGCTTTTCATCCTCTTTTCTCCCCAGGACCTCTCAATGTATTTACAGACAATACCGCAGTGATGTGGTATGTAAACAAATGGGGGGGGGGGGGGTGCAAGATCTCATCTTTTTTGCCAGTTGGCACTCCTAGTGTAGAGACTTGCTATCTAGTATCAAGTGACTTTTCAGGCAGTTTGCATTCCCTCAGGTCAAAACACTGTGGCAAACACTCTGACTAGGTCCCTAACTCAATCCCATGAGTGGGTACTTAACAGCAATGGGTTTCTGGACATTGTCCACCAGTGGGGTACTTCTCGAGTATATCTTTTGTCTCCCCACTGAACAGACAACTTTCTCTATTTTGTGCTAGAGTCCCAGGTCCTCTGGTTTGAAATTGGTCAGCCTATCTTTTTCTTGGAAGGGGAAGTTTCTTTACGCTTTCCCTCTCCTTCCCCTCATTCTAAGAGTCCTGTTCAGAATTCAACATGATGTTCCCAAAATCTTGGTGACTCCCTTTTGGATGAGACAGCATTGGTTCTTTCCTCTTCTGAGTTTAGCCAAGGGCATTCATCACAAGTTACTTCACACGGTGGATCTACTCACACAGGACAAGTGATCTCTCATCCATACCCATCTGTCCACTCTTCAACTGACACTGTGGGTGATTGGATTTTGATTCCACATAGACACCTTTTTTCTGAGGACGTGCTTAGGGTCCTGCAGGAGGCCAGGAAGCCAAATACTAGAAAATCCTACTTATCCAAATGGAAGAGGTTTTCTGTTTGGTGTCTTTCGCATAACCTGGATTCACTTTCTCTGGATGTTCTTTTGATTCTTTCTTATCTGTCTGAATTGCTAAATGCTGGGTTGGCTTTTTCTTCACGAGATCACTATTTCTACTTGGCTGCCTTCATCTCCTCCTTTAGCTTCTAGATTTGAAGTTAAAACAATTCCTTAAAGGTGTCCTTCGTATTAGGCCTCCCAGGAAACCTGTTCTTCCTCCCTGGGAATTTTAATTTTGTTTGGAAAAAATAATTTAGGTTCCTTTTGAGCCTGCTGCTTCAGTTTCCTTGCAGCATTGCTCTTAGAAGACTGTGCTTTAGTTAGCCATTACTTCTGCCAGACTGGTGTCTGAGCTTCAAGCCCTTATGGCTTGTCCTTCTATTTTGGTGTTTCATTAGGACATGGTGTCCTTGCATACTAATCCTTTTTTTATGCCCAAGGTGGTGAATGTGTTGTCCCTTAATCAGTCTATTCATTTGCCCACTTTTCCCCTTCTCCACAGTCTGCTAGTGAGAAGGTGCTGCACACAATTGATGTGCATAGACAACTCAAATTTTATTTTGTTAAGACTAAGACTGTTAGGAAATCTGATCAGCTCTTTGTTTGCTTTCATCCTAGGTCCTTGGGATTAGCTTATCCAAGCAAACTATTTCTTCTTGGATTTCAAAAGCTGCTTTTTTTATTTCTTTCATGGTAAGAGCCGTCCTTATTTTGTTAAGACTCATTCTACTAGAGCAGTGGCTTCTTGTGCTTTTTTCAAGGGTTTGGATACTAACTCTATTCTTCAGGCAGCTGCCTGGACTTCTCTGCATACGTTTACCAAGTATTACAAGTTGGATGGAATCTCCAGAGCTGGCATTGGTTTTTCTAGGGCCATCCTTTGTGGCTTCCTAGAAGGCTCTGCTGGTACTTCCACCCCAAGGTTCTTCCTGATCTTTGGCACTCTCCTAATGTACTGAATACTCAAGCAGTGAAATGGAAGGACATAGTACAGTTGTGTAAAATCTTACCATAACAGTAGATGTCCTTCTCTTCACTGTTGCTTTGCTATCTCCTGCCTCCCCCTGTTCCATTGGTCTTCCGGAGGTACTGGTTAATTAATTTTTTTTTTCCTCCTTGAACTGGCGTTCCTACTGGGGCTGTCACTTCCGAGGATGATGTGTCTGGACATCACTTTTATGCCTTACACCATGCGAGGAGCGTCCATGTGATGTACAGTGTACCTTAAAGCAACCTAAGGGTTTGGTATACTGGCTGGATATCAGGCAACTCTTTGCAGGGGATCCCCTAACGTAATGAATACTGCAGCAGTGACAAGGAGGACACCTACTATTATGCTAAGATTTTACACAACTGTACTTTCTCTATTCTTTTCAGTCTGGCCAAAGTCAATTATCGCAAGCTTCCCTGCACACTAGATTTACTCACACAAGACAGGGGGCGTTTGAGACATCCCTGTCTGGAAACTCTTTTAGACAAACTTTTTGGGAGGGACATGCATCAGATAGTAAAGGAGGTGAAAAAGGCTACTACTAGGAAGTCACTTATGTGCAAGTGGAAAATATATTTTAGTTGGTGCCATTCAAAGAAGCAGGACCCTTTTCAGGCCCTGCTGCCTCTGTTCTTAGATTATTTGTGTGAGTTACTTTCCAGTGGTTTGTTGTACTCTTCCATCAAGGTAAACCTGTTTGCCAATTCTGCTTGTCAAGTTGTACAGTTTTTGAAAGGGATTTTGTATGCTTGCATACCTAGGAAACTAGTGGTTTCTCCTTGGTATTTCAGTTTTGTGCCTGAAAAGCTTACTTTGTGTCCCTCTGAACCACTCCTGAGGTTGAGTGGATGTTCTTAACATGGAGGGGGACAGTTTCTTCTTATTTTATCTGCTAAGCCAGTATCTGAGTTACAAGCACTTATAATTAGTCAACTCTATCTCATTTTTCATAGGATTAGGGCTTATTTGAGAACAAATCTTACCTTTATGCCTAAGTTCATCTCTGCATTTACTTTAAACCAGACCATTAATCTACCAATTTTTTTTCCCTAATCCAGAGAACAAGAGAGGACTACACACTCTGGATATACAAAGACAGCTCAGATATTACCTAGACGAAACTCAAACTTTAAGGAAAAGTCACTGCCTGTTTGTCTCCTATGAAGGTAAGAGGAATGGACAACATGTGAGTAAGCTGACAATCTCTAGATGGTTGTCCCATACTTTCACTTTTTGTCCTCACCACAGTAGGCCACTTTCAGGCCGGGGTTACAGCTTTTTCATCAAGGATTTTGTGGCTTTTTGGAAATGGGTAGACTCTAGAAATGTTCTAGAGGCAGCAACTTTGTTCTCTGTATGCAATCTGGATTCCTTTTCCAGGTCGAAAACAGGCTTTGCAGGAGCATTCTTCAGGGGCTGCTGTAGACTTAGTTACTGGCCTCCTCCATTTTCATTACTCCTGACTGAGATATGGGAATCTACCCAATTAACTTGGACTACTGCAGCAGTGATCTGTGTACTGAATATAGTATAGTTGTGTAAGTAAACTTTCCATACCAGTAGATGTTCTGATAGATTATCATTGCAGTAACCATTCCTCCTTCCAGTCTCACATTTGTTCTCTTATTGTTTTTGTTGTCTCCAGGGTGGGTTTCTTTACACAGTCTTCTGTATAGTTAGTTATAGATATACGCCCAGTGCTATTGCCTCCTTCCTAGGCAAAAAGTGCTTTGAAGTATTTTGGCACTCCAACTACTTGTTATAGGGAGCACCTTAAGCATCTCTGGCAGTTGAAGTGCATGGAAGGTGCCTAAAGCTTTGGAAAGTTGGCCATTGCAACAGTGATCCGTTCAAACATCTACTGTTATGGTAGGTTTATTTACTCAGCTGTAGATGTCCTTCATGGATGCATCTGCAGTCATAACAAATGGGTTGTCCTGTCGTCAGGCAGCCCTTCGGTCGGCCGGATTCCAAAGTCTGGGTCCGGCTGCGGCTGATGTCGCACTTCACCCGACGTCATCTCTGCTGGTCTTCGGGTATAAAGGCATCAGCCGACGCCATTTTCCTCAGTCTTTCTTGCCGCGTGGCGCCCGAAGCAGAAGCTGTTCGCAAGTGCCGGTCGGTCAGATCCAGAGATTACTACTACCGAATACTACCAAGACTTCTAAAAAGCTAAGTACCCGTTGGACACTTTCTTGCCTCAGCCGATGTCAGAAAGTCAATAACTGTTTAACTTGTGGGAAACAAATACCTCATAAAGATTTCCACTCTTACTGTCTGCCTTGCTTAGGCCCAGACCACGACATAGCAGCCTGTTCGGCCTGTGCTTCCTTCAACCGGCGAGCGCTTAGGCGTCGGTCGGAGTTTGCTGAACAGTTTTCAGCTCAGATTTTGCGTACATTATGCCGCCGGATCCTCCGACTACCCAAATTGTTAAAAACGCAAAGAAAAGACCGACACTCGCGGTCCGCGGTTTAGGCGAAACCACGGTTAAGCAAGCATGAGTGTCTCGGTTTCGGCGAAACCGAGAAACCGGTCAATCTTCAGCGAATCCATGACTACTACTGAGGCTCCTGCTACCTTAGTTGAATCGGCCTCAGAAATTTTGCCTACAACTGTGGTTCCTAGTGAATTATCAGACACCATCCCTTTGGATGTCTCTACCCCAGCACGTGGTGCTGCTAGGCCTCCTGCAGCCATGTCTATTAAGGCCTTTGCCAGGGCTAAAGCAGCCAAATCTACTAAATCAGTGCCTGTTAAGCCCCTCTCACACAGGCCCACTTCAAGTTCACAAATGCTTACTCTGGCAGAAGATTTAATATCCTTAATTAGCGGATCCCAATCTCACCCAGACAGGGCCTCTCAGCCCCAGAAAAGAGACCTAGAGCAGAGCCCCCCGAGCCAGTGTCCTCTGATGATTCTGCGGATGACTCAGACATTACAGACCAGCCAGAGGCTCCTTTTTCTACTTATGAAGATTCCGATGCTGAAGAATCCATTCCAGCTGCCTCTCCACCAGAGGAATTTTCCTTTGGGGAAACCTTACATGCCATGAGAGAACAATTCCAATGGCAGGGACAAGATTTCTCAGATTCAAGAAAAAGGCTTAGGACTTTTCTGCACTTACCACAACATAGGCCCTTAGCTATACCTCCTGTACTGCCTGTTGTGGATGATGCATTTAATGATGTTTGCACTGCTCCTGATTCTTTACCTCCAGCCCCTGCCAAACCAGATAGATTTTACAGGGTGCCAGACACTCATCACCACCTATACAAGGCCCCACTTGCAGATCCCGAAACTATATCCCAGGGGCCTAAGGCAGTAGCCTCGACCACAGCAAAAACCCTATTCCTTCTGAAAGGGAATCCAGGTCCTTAGAGATGGGGGAAAAAGTTTACACCTCTGCTACTCTCTCAGCTAGAGCTTTAAACTGTCAGTTTCATATGATCCAATACCAAGAGTTTATGCTTGATCAGTTAACTAAAAACTGTCCTCTGATGAATCCTTAGATAAGAAATATGTATTAGAAATGGTGAATAACATCCAACAGGTTAGTAACCATTCCTTAAAATGTGGCTATGATGCACTGGAGGCTTCATTTAGATCAGCCATGACTGGCACAGTGATGTAATTTGTCTCAATTTTCTGGGAACGATAAGCTTTATGTAAGTACCTTTCCTTCATTTTATTGTGGTAATTATAACTTGGGGACTACTTTCAGAGAGTTATCTTGTTGAAACGATCAAGGACATTAAAGCGTTTTTAAGTGAAGCCAAATATGGTGGCTATTGATAATTGTGGACCACTGTACTGATGATTGAGATCACCTCAGTCCCTCTCTTGGTTCAAGATCCTCTCTGTAGTTTCTTCTGCTTTTGCTTTTAGTCCTTTAATTTTGCAGTGCTCCCCTCCCACTGTGTGTGGACTAATATTGCTACATTCTAAGTGTGCCAGCCCCCACTGCATGTGATTTTTTTTCCTTTTTTTACCTTCTGTTTTGTTCCTCATCTTTTCATACTGTGTGTGGACTAATATTGCTATATACTCAAGTGTGCCAGCTTTTTCAGAGTAATGAATTGTCTGTCTTTATTTACTCAAATTTTTACTGCTCCCTTGCCTTATTAGGTTTTTGGGAAGCCTTTGCTTACCAGTGGGAGGGAAGCACTGTTTTCAGTTGTTTTCCTTCGGTGACCTGTTTTTAGGAGTTTATTAGTCCATTGGTTGCTTTTGGGCTGTTCTCCTAGTTCTTTCAGCCCCCTGCTATAACCTTGGAGTCGCACGCTTTCCAGCTTGTACAGACTCAGTACAGATCCCTGTTAGTTTGGTCAGCTTTAGCTCAAGCTTTAGAGAGCTAAAAGAGTGACTACTTGGACCCTAAACACGTTGGGCTTTCCCACCGTTATTGCTTGGGGCGACTGTCAGTCGCAGAGCTTTATCAAGCGCTACAGCAGTACTTCTGTAGAGGACTTTCTGCCTATTGCACCCTTGCAAGCGCATGTTGCAATTAAGCTTCTGTAGGCTACACACCATTTTAGTGATTTTGATTTTTTTATTTTACCATCTGTGTTTTTCCTTTGCTCTGTAATAAACTAAAAAATCTCTTAAGTTTTCCGCTTACTTAACCACTAAAGTCCACTTTCTCTGTTGCTGATTGTCTCTGTTGTTTTAAATCCTGTCTCTGATCCATTGCCCAATAGGAGTAAGGTTTTCTTTTGCTTACTTCTGGGAGTAGTCTTTTGGAGCGGTTTTTGTCTGATGCTTTGAAGTGAGTTAGGAAAACTAGTCCATTGCCAGTCGCTTTTGGGCCACACCCCTAGTTTTGGGTGAAGAGTGGAAGCACTGAATGCCAGAACGCTGTGAAATACTTAGCACGGAGTTACCATCCTTGCATTGGTCGTCAGCGATCGTTAAACAAGGTTAAACTATTTGGGCCATATAAATTCCATAGAGCCGCGGACGAGTTAAACTACTCTCGAGCTGTACTGATCTAACCAGCATATCCTATTTCTCCAAGTTCTATTTGGCCATCTAACTTCAGATCTTTCCATCTGTAAAGATAACTACTTTTCATCGAGCTAAAGTACTTGCTTCTTTGATAAAGCACATAACTTATGATAGTATCCCTACAGCCTCTCTTGTACCTTATCGGATACTTTGAAAGTCTACTTATCTCTTATTTAGTATAGACTATTGGGTCCAATACCCACTTAGATAGTCACCCACCAGCCCTGGGAATACTGAGGCAATGTTTATACCAAGTCAAGGTACACAGACAATCCCCTCCCTTCTCCAATAAAACACAAATATGTAGAGAACACTATATATCGCCAATGTGGAGGCTGAGCTCCTCCAAACGCTCTCTTGGCACAACCAGATCCTCTTAGAAGGCAGAAACACAACACACTAGCCAGAGACATGGTACCATCAGGAGAACAACACCACACACACAATACATACCCAGTCACAGAAGGGACCCACACACAATTTATACAATCACACGAGGCCACCAAAGCAGACACACCCACCATACTAACTTCTCACGACCCACATACTCACACCAATAGACCACACAGTCAGAGTGTCCAACAGAACACACACTTAAGGCCAAGACCAATGCCACACACACTTAAACAAACTGATTCCCAGCACGACAAAACACTGACGCAAATATTCACCAGACTGAGACCCATGAAGGTCGCCAGCAGCACTTGTCAAGGCGCTAAGACACACTGAGTAAAGCGGTCACCAGGTAAAGACACACTGACGTTAGAATCGACTCAGTCATTGCGCGTAGACTCACAGAACGCGACAGCGAGACGCACTCTCCATCATATACATGGCGCTGGACATCGTCCTCAACTCTGCTTATGCGTAGCTCCAGTCAGGTATGACTTGACTACATGCAGTGCATCCCCACCTTTCTCCTTGGAGACTGATATGTGCAGTGCATAAGATATCTTCTGATAATGTAGCCTTAAATTGCCACAATGTAGTGATAAGATGAGTGTCCGTCTGCTCCGGGATGATGATGCCACAAAGCCACGGATTCATGGTCAGGCTTGCAAGATGACGTACTGGGCCGGATATTGGCAAAAGGATCCAATGTCTGTCCGCCTGGGATTTTTTGTTGCAAGGGTCAGGCTCTAAACCCGGACGCCCAGCACCTGTCTGCCCGGCTTCCGGATATTGTACGCTGCTCAATGCCACACCATAGCGCCCAAAGATGCAAAAGACTGAAAAAACCTTTGCCAGAATGGAGAACATCGATGTCACAAGGGTAATGAAACCCGGTTCAAGGCTCCTGAGAGCACCATAGACAGCACAGGTTTTCAAGGGCCCCTTCATGCCCGCCCACTAATCCCTCTCAATACCAAGAGCACTCCTGTGTCCATCCTCATAACAACCCCAGCACCAACAAGGTTGGTGATCATGATGATGGCCTCAAAATCATCCAGGCACAAACCATGTTGGGGGTTTTGTAATTTGTAGCATGTTACAGGCCACCCAGGTCAAACTAAGGAACCTCACATGGCCTTCCTGAAAACATTGAGGATAAATGTATTCTCCAAACACCATCAGCCTAGGTGGACTTTAACTACCCTAAATATAGCATTGGAACACCAAAAAACCCAAACACCTAACCCAACTCCAAATCATCATCATAAACTCAAAAGACCACTACTCCAAGCATCACCATCCCCACAAAAGGAGAAACACCTAACCAAAAGATCCCAATGAACATGAATCTCAAACCATCAAACAACACCGAAACATACTCCCTCACATCATCGATCAGATCATGGTCTCATCATCACAGTATATCTCATCGCCCCACTCAACAACATAAAGATAAACTCTAAAACGAGATCAAAGCCGGTCCTCATCTTCTACCACAGTATGTGGTTCTACTCCGGAAACAAAAAACAGTGAAGTGAAACATCTCTCAAAAGCCTGGTTCACTTAACTATGCCTTCTACCAGCAATTCCAGGACTTGCATGGATCAAAACATCACCTACAACAAAACTTAGACCTGCCTACCAAAGGCAAGCCGTCCAGTCTGGTGGACCCCAGATCAGGCAAAGCCAACAACAAAAGGAGACCCTGTACTAAATAGAGCAAAATCCTTGAAAGGTAAGACAAAAGAGATGAGAGCAAAGCAAAACTAAGGTAAAAGACACAAAATCATCCAAGGCAAATTTTAAGTAAAACATATCATGAATCTAAAAAGAATCTATACAGAAATTTTAGCTACAAGGCAAAAGAGAGAGGAAACGCCCCCTTTATGCTCAGAATTAGTTCCTAAGAATGTGAGAATTTACTTAAATTAGTTTCAAGGAAATGTATGGCTGACACTGAAAATGCAATGAGGAAAATTATACTTACACACACACATTATCAACATACTGGCTAGCCCCCTCCCCTCCCCAAAGGAGATCCCCAAAGCAGAGAGATATCTCCCCCACAGCATCCATGGGATCGGATGGTGTCAACGCCCAGCTTCATGAACTCAATGAGGAATTAAACCCACAGTTAGGACAGCTGTTTAATCTCAGCCGACTCCAGGCTACACGTGAATTAAAATCACAGTTAGGCACAGCTGCCTGGTCCCACTTCACAAGGGCGGCCCACAGACCCCTGTGGAAATTACCGCCCATTAGCTTGTCATACAACCCTCGGCTCCCCTCCGGTTCAGTATGGAGAGGATCCGTGAGGAAGCCATAAATAAAGAGACATAGGAACTTGATGGAATAATGGAACCTATAAAGAAAGACATAGGAACTTGCAGATCCTGCCTCTTAAACTTGGTTGACTTTTGTCAAAGGCAGATCCACCTCCCTCATTGACTTGGGTTTTTCGATGAGTGATGAGGAAGGCCATTGGCAAAAAAAGCAGTCCACAATACCCACCGACTCAGGTAAGGCAGCAACGAAATCACCCCACTCAGTGTCATCGAACATCACTCAGCGGCTGCATGTAAATGGGTTGCAGAACCCACAGGGTTGGAGTTACATGACCATGTCACCATCAAAGCCTGTCAGAAGCAAGTGGTGTCCCACAGCTGTCCCAGTCTGGGTCCACTTGTGGCTCAGTCCTGTGTCTTTCTTACAAGCAACACAAACAAGTATGAGTTGACAAAGTTTGCAGTGATGGCAGCAGCTTCAAAGCGCCTATAGTCGGAAACATCGTACTGACACATCTATCTCCTCCAGAACAGAGATACAGAAATGAATAGCTGTGCCAGAGCCATGGAAGCGCCAGCCAACGCCAAGCGCGCATATAGTCATAAAAAAATGGGAAAAAAAGGTTGCTACATAGGTGGCAATCCACTGAGCAATCCAAACTGCATCAAAAAGTCATCACAGAGATTGGGGACCAGGTTGACATTAGCCTGACAGTTTGCTATGTTTGTAAAGTAGTTAGGAACCTCTATATCACCCACCTGATCATGAAGGGATTCACATCTAGATCAAGGTCACATCGTCCCCTGTACTCATCACTTATTAGACCTATGATTTGTATGACGCCAATGCAATATGTATCTGTGACCCGACACTGCCTGCTTGCAGCTTGCCCCAAAAGTCTTCACCCTCAAGGAAAAGGATTCTCAAATCAAAAAATATGTCTGCCGCTTGAAAAACTCCCAGAAGCTCTCAGTCTCATATAGCGCTTCTTGCTCCAGAGGTGACCTGTGCTGACACATATAGGGCCATGTCAACCCAGATTTGATGAATATGCTTCACCTCAAAAATCTAGATCCCTCAGACCACAAGAGGCGGAGACTTAAACCTTGACACGGTTATAAAATAGACGTGCTGAGGGACAGATTAATCACCCAGAGACTCCTATGGCTGTGGAACAAAATCCCGGTACATGTGAGGGCACCTCTCTGTCTTTGTCAAGAGGGATCTTGACCAATGGATGGAGATTTGCAGATATACCCAGGATTGCTTCAAGCTTCACTGCCACTGTTGCACAGAGCACAGCAAAATGATAGTTTTTATTCAAAACTAAAGGGGTGGAAAGCCACACATATATAACTTGAGGCTATAAATGCCCCCCTTGGGCAGATAGCCTAGTATGAACCTATGAACCTATGAACCTATGAACCTAAGAAGGCATGCATGGTTGAAAGAACAGGTCTTACCGGATCATGTTAAAGCAAAGCTGTTAGATGCTCCTATGGATAAGGCCAGTCTATTTGGTACACCTGCCCAGCAAGTAATGAAGAAAATGGAAGAAAAGGCAAAATCTGTACAAACAGTTAAAGATTTCTTACAGGTTCAGCCCCCAAGGTTTAGCAGGAACTGGCCTGCCAAAAATTGGTCCTTTCCAGACTCCACAAAATCCCAAAGGGACAGGAATAGACGCTCTAGAGGCAGAAATCAATCCAGAGGAGGTGCCTACAGAGGACGACAGTGGCAAGACAATAACCGAGGCACAGACACAACCACTGCCACTGCAACAGGACAATCACAGTGACTTGGCTCTGACACCGCCTACCAGGGAGCAAATAGCAGCACCTTTAGGTGGAAAGTTAGCCTTATTTTGAAAAATTGGCACTATATCACAAAAGACAAGTGGATTTTGCAAACCATAGACCAAGGCTACGGTTCCACTTCCACACCTTACCAGTAAAAAGAGGAATGCCAAACCTACCTCCAAATAAAAAAATAGAAGCTCTACAGCAGATAGCGAAATTAACAAAGATGAGAGCTGTGGAAAGAGTACCAATAACAGAACAGGGCAAAGGATTCTACTCCAGACTCTTCCTAGTACCAAGTAACGAGAAAAGTTGGAGACCTATTCTCGACCTGTCAGTCTTAAACACATACATCATTGTCCCAAAATTCAAAATGCTGACCCTACAGCAACTTCTTCCCATGCTGGGCAAGGAGTGTTGGCTGGTAACTCTAGATCTCAAGGAGGCATACCTGCACGTCCCCATTCGACCAAGTTGCAGAAGATACCTCAGATTTCTTGCAGGATCAGAGCATTATCAATTCTCAGCATTGCCCTTTGGCTTATCTACTGCGCCCAGAGTATTCACAAAATGCCTGGCATCAGTAATCGCTCACTGCAGACTACAGGGAATCCAAATTTATCCATACCTGGACGACTGCCTGTTACAAGCGGACAGCAAAAGCAAGCTGACAACAGATTTACAAAGGGTCATTTACTTGCTACAAGCCCTGGGATACACAGTCAATTTACAAAAGTCAAGGCTGATACCATCCCAAACAAGAACATTCTTGGGCTGAATTGGACACAGTAAAACAAATGGCATTCCTAACTGCAGAAAAACAAAAAGAACTCCCTCTTTACTTCTTGGCATTAACAAAGCAGAACAAACTAACAGCAAGAAAAGTTCTGCAGGCCTTGGGCTTCATGGCATCATGCATAATCTTGGTCCCACATGCCAGACTGCATATGAGAAAGCTACAGTGGTACCTAAAGAATTTATGGTCTCAGCACAGGCACAGCTTAGAAACAGAAATCCCACTTATCCCATGCCTAAAACAGGAGTTCCTATGGTGGGCTCAAGCATGCCAGTCAAACCCAGGCTTACCCTTCCACAACTTTCGAGCAAGCCAAACCATCACAACGGACGCCTCAGACCTAGGATGGGGCACATGCTGGACAAATGCATACAAGGATTGTGGACTCAAGACCAGCTACACCTGCACATAAACCAAAAAGAAATGCTGGCAGTAAAACTGGCAATCCAAAAATTCAGACCATTCCTCAAAGAAGGCCATTTGATGATAAGGACAGACAACACCACAGTCATGTGGTACATCAACAAACAGGGAGGCACTCATTCATACCCCCTATGCAGAATGACTTTGGACCTTTGGAATCTGGCTCTCAGCTACAACATCCAGTTACAGGCAATATTTGTGCCGGGAAAAGAGAACACCCTAGCAGACATGTTAAGCAGAACCACCTCGGATTCTCACGAATGGATGCTACACCCGGACATCTTCAAGGCCATCGCAAAGAAATGGGGAATGCCACAAATAGATCTATTTGCATCCCCACTCAATCACCAGCTCAAAAATTCTGCACAAGGACATTCCACCCACTTGCATGGAAGGTGGACTCTCTATCCTTCAGCTGGAAAGGCCTGACAGCATATGCATTTCCACCTCTTCCCTTGATGCACAAGGTACTACTGAAAATCAGAGGAACGTCCAAGGATAATCCTGATAGCTCCGAATTGGCCAAGACAACACTGGTACCCATTGCTGAGGAGCATGTTTCGGGAGAGAATGTGGTCAATACCCCTGATGCCTTTGATGTTAACTCAGAACAACTACAACATCATGCATCCAAACCTAAAAACCTTGCAACTGACTGCCTGGAACATCACATAGCAGCAACTAACCCAGACCTTTCCCAAAGGGTTAAAGACATTATCCTTGAAGCCCGCAGACCTTCAACAAGAAGGAACTATGCAGGAAAATGGAAAAGGTTTGTCATTTGGAGTACTGAAAGAGGAAAAGATGCGTCGGACATAGATATTGCTAACATTCTGGAGTACTTGGCAGAGCTTCTACATACAGGCCTGTCCTATTCCTCCATCAAGATACATGCATCAGCTATTTCAGCAGAATACAGCTTGATCCACCTGTCTTTTGCATCCTCTACTCAGGCAGTTCCTCAGAGGGATCAAGAATGTAAAACCTCCTAGGAAACCACCATTACCAGCATGGGACTTGAACTTTGTGCTAGAAAAGTTGACACTCCCTCCGTTTGAACCAGCAGCAACAGCAGATCTGCAACACCTGTCATGGAAAACTGCTTTCCTACTGGCAATTACCTCAGCAAGGAGGGTTTGAACTACAGGCCTTAATGGCAGTGCAACCCTTCCTAATCTTCCATCAAGATAGGGTGTCCATGAGAACTAATCCTACATTTATGCCTAAGGTGGTATCCAGAGTGTCTTTAAACCAGGCAATCCACCTACCTACCTTCTTTCCCAATCCACAGAACAGGGGGGAAAGACTGCTGCATACCTTGGATGTACATAGGCAGTTACGCTACTACCTGGACAGAACCAAAAGTAACAGAAAAACTGACCAGCTTTTAGTAGCCTATGCAACAGGAAGGGAAGGAAAAGCAATTTCCAAACAGACAATCTCCAAATGGATAGGAAATTGCATAAGATTCTGTTAGTCCTACCATGGAAAACCAATTCCACAGAACATAAGACCTCATTCTACAAGGGCTACAGCCACTACCACAGCTTTCTTACGAGGAGTGGCAACCAAGGACATTATTGAGGCGGCTACTTGGACCTCCGTGCATACATTTGCCAAGCATTATAATTTACCTCTATACTCTAGATCCCGAGCAGGGTTTGCCACTGCTGTACTGCAAGGGATCCTAACTACACCATAATTTTTCTTCCTCCACCCCTAGTTTGGCTATGGTATTCTACCCATTTGTTATGACTGCAGATGCATCCATGAAGGACATAGTACAGTTTTGTACCTACCATAAATGTAGATGTCCGAACTGGATAGCATCTGCAGTCAGGATTACCCACCCTCCTTCCCTCTGTGGTACTCCTAGGGTATTTACCCTCCTAATAGCTAGCTGGGGAGTCTCTTATGGTGTATTTGTTTGTATATATGTACATACATGCTTATTTTTGTGTTTGCCTTCTACTTTTTTGGAAACATTGGCATTTATCCAAAATTTAGCCTTCCAAGAGGGCAACTGGCATCTGGGGCAAGAAACACTGAGGAAAATGGCATCGGCTGATGCCTTTATACCCGAAGACCAGCAGAGATGACGTCGGGTGAAGTGTGACATCAGCCGAAGCCGGACCCAGACTTTGGAATCCGGCCGACCGAAGGGCTGCCTGACGACAGGACAACCCATTTGTTATGACTGCAGATGCTATCCAGTTCGGACATCTACATTTATGGTAGGTACAAAACTGTACTTTTTATATGTTCCGACAGCCCAAGAACTAGCAATAGTTCTATGAAGGACCCTCTGGCAGGAGGAATTCTTACAGTTACCATTGCCATAGTGGCAGAGGTGGTCCACATCAGCAAGTGTTTTGTGAGTCCTCTTCTAGACACCAACAATATCAACCCTAAACCGTTGCCCAGGTGTCTCATTCTGGTAATGTTTATCCTTGAACCCTCTTGCGTGCCTGGCCATCACTTAAGATATTTGGGTCAGGGAAATTGTATTCAAAGGCTTCCTGATACTATTAACAATGCCCAGACCCCCCCCCCCAGTCCACCTAAAGTGTCACCACATCTGAAGAGAGCAGCAGAACCAGAAGTGAAGATCCTGCTTTAAAAAATAGCCAGCTAGGAGATCCCACCAGACCAGAGGGATTCCGATATGTACTCTGGATTATTCTTGTTGTCCAAAGTAACTCAGAATCCCAGACATATGTTAGACCTCTGCCATCTAAACTGCTACGTGGATTCATTCTGGATGGCCACAGTGCCTTTTATCCTGCTATGCTTACAAACAGGAGATAGGCTGGGATTTGCTTGTTGGGTCTCATAGATGTCTACTCAAATATCAAGATTGAGATGCCTTCCAATTATTACCAGTTCAGCATTTTAACATTTGGTTCACCCCTCCCCCTTGTTTTCACCAAGTGCATAGTTCCATTACCTGCTCGTATGCATCTTTTGGGAATAAAATGTTTTCCTTACCTAGACAACTGGCATCTCTGCCACAGACGTAACTACTCTAGTTATGTCTATCTTGAGGGTATCCGCAAATCTATCAATATCCCCTTCTTGAACCTTCTCAACACCTAACATTCATAGGTGTACAGTTAGACACAGTAAAACAGTTAACTATTCTACCACTGGAACATGATGTGCAGTCATCCAAGCAGTAAGGTGTTTTATACAAAGTCAACTGTAGATGCTACAATGATTCATTGACTGCTAGGTCTTATGGCAGCCTCCATCTAAACAGTTCCCTTTGCCAGATTGCACATGAGAGTACTGCAGTGGGCACTCGTATGACCAGGCTAACAGAACTAATGGCAGCAATGATAAAATTATGTTAGACAGCAGAATGGCATAGGGGATAAAGCCCTAACTTTGGCCCAGGTGAAATTTGCTTTGTTGCTTGGGTGTCTGAGGATCCTACAGGGTGGGATGGGTTTGCCCAACTTGGGGTTCAGACATTCATCTAGGCATTCTTTCTGGGGAGGGCTTGGTCCATAGCAAAGAGTAACTCTTGAATGTAACAGGTGAACATGGGGAGGGGGAGATTCAAGAGGTACATCGTAAATGGAAAATCCCCTGGTAAGAACAATCAGTGGTAACCCCCCCCCCCCCCAACCAGGACAACCTTAAGTTTCACACTGGTTCCAGTCTTAGAACAGAAATAGTGTAGGAGAGGTTGGTAGACCCAAAGATAGTCAGGGGCATTTGGGTAAGCTGGAAAGAATAAAGCAGAAGAGCAAAAAAATGTGTTCAATTTTCCAAAATGTATAAACAAGATTGTGTCCTGGTAAGAAACTCCAGGCAACCTTGCCTTAGAGAACCTTAATTTGTCTGACCAATCCCCCCAACCACAGTAACCCAGATGCATCCTTACTGGATGGGGAGGACATTACTTAAATAAGACAGTTCAAGGAATGTGAACTATGAATGAGGCCAAGCTGCACCTGTATTGGAGATGAGGGTAGTCCTAGTATTGCAGTTGTTCCAAGGCCTTTTTTCCCCAAGATGTAGTGTCCATACAACCTGGCAATGGTGTGGTACTTCAGCAAGCAGGGAGGAACACAATCCTGATTACTTTGTCGAAAAGCTGTGTGGGTATAGAAATGGGCTATGTCTTTATATTGGCTTCTCATAGCAGCACACATCCAGAGTAACAGCAGACAAGTTGAGGAAGCAGATTTTGTTGCCTCAGAAGCCACAGCAGTAGAGTAGAGGGATAATGCCCTGACGATGACCCAGACGACCTGAGTTTGATTAGTGACTTGGACAGCTGACAGAACAGTAGATGTTCATCGTGTTTCACTGTTGCAGTCATTACAATTGGGGTATCCTGCTGGCAGGCTACCCACAGTCGGCCCGAGTTCCAAAGTCTAGGTCTGGCGTCCGTTGCTGTCGGCTCCTCCCTGACATCAGTGCGCCAGGGGTATAAAAGATGCAGCCAACGCCATTTTCTTCAGTCTTTCTTGCCGCGCGGAGCCTGAAGCAAAAGCGGTTCGCAAGTGCCGGTCGGCCGACTCCTGAGATTTTCAAATTCGAATTTCAGATCCGAAGTCTTCATTTAAGCTAAGTACCCCATTGGGGAAACTTTTTCTTGCTTCAGACCGATGTCAGAAAAAGTTAATAATTGTATTTCTTGTGGGAAGCAAATACCTCATAAGGATTTTCATTCTTACCGTATTCCTTGCCTAGGCCCTGACCACGACATTGCTAGTTGTCGGTTTTGTGCTAGATTTAACCAACGTACTATTAAGCGTCGGTACGATTTTGCATTTCATTATTTTGGCAGAAGATTTAACTGTATAATGCCGTCAGAGCAACCGACTACTGGAGTATATAAAAAGCGCAAAGAAAAGGACAGGCATCCGAGGTCCAAAACCGACAATGAGACTTCTGCTAGGCCTTTCGCCGGTTCTCAGTGAGACGCTTTCGCAACCCCTGACGCCCGCTACCTCAGAGCCACAGGAGACTTCTGACTCCCACGTGGAGCCGACTAGGCTGCTGGAAACTCAAGGTATTCGACACTCGGATACTATACCCTCAGATGGGTCCGGAGCCGCTGAGGGTGTTTTCAGGCCTACATATTTATATGTAAAACCAACTTCAGCTTCAAAGGCAAAGACTAAAAGCAGCTCTAAAGACAAAGAAACAAGTACAGCATTCTCCT
The DNA here is from genome assembly GCF_019279795.1 of Protopterus annectens. Lineage (NCBI taxonomy): Eukaryota > Metazoa > Chordata > Ceratodontiformes > Protopteridae > Protopterus > Protopterus annectens. Next base: position 1,566,625,414 of record NC_056745.1, on the reverse strand, counting down.
GGACAGGCCTCTATGCCTAAAAAACTGATGCGTAAAATGGCCGAAGACCTGATTACTTTGATCATGGGTTCCCATCCCCCACCTAAGAGGCCTAGGCAAGAGATAGAATATGCATCTTCAGATCGGGTTTCCATTTCCTCTGATTCCTCTTCTGGCCAGGAATATTCTCTTCCTCCCTATGAGGATTCTGATGCTGAAGAATCTATTCCTTCAGCCTCTCCTCCTGAGGATTATTCTTTTGGGGAAACCCTGCATACTGTGAGGGAGCATTTCCACTGGGAGAGCCAAGATTACTCAGAATCCAAGAAAAGGCTCAGAGACTTCCTTTTATTACATCAGCACAGGCCCCTTGCTATTCCTCCTGTTTTAGACATTGTAGATGATGTATTTTCAGAGTCTGGACTGTCTCCTGACTCTTTGCCTCCAGCTCCTGTTAAGCCAGACAGGTACTATAGGGTTCCTGATTCTCATAAATTTCTTTATAAAAACCCTGCTGCAAACCCAGAAACTATCTCTCAGGGTCCCAAAGGGGTCAAGGCGTCCACTGCAAAAAAACCCTATACCCTCTGATAGGGATTCAAGGGCTCTGGACAGATGGGGGAAAATGTATACTTCTGCTACCTTGGCTGTAAGAGCTTTAAATTGTCAATTTCATATGCTTAAATATCAGCAGTATCTAATGTCACTGCTTAGACAAAAAATGTTGACAAATTCAGAATGTGCAGAAAACAAAGAAATGCAGGATTTATTGCATGCTGCTGAACAAGTAGGAAAGCATACTTTGCAATGTGGTTTTGATTCTCTAGAGGCCTCTTGCAGGGCCGCTGTTACAGGTTCTGTCATTAGGAGACATGCTTGGTTAAAAGAACAGAATTTGCCCAATCATGTTAAAGCAAAATTATCAGATGCTCCATTACAACATGTTACCTTGTTTGGTGTTAAAGCAGAAGAGGTTTTGAAGAAAATGGAGGACAAAGCTAAATCAATGCAAACAGTCAAGGATTTTTTACAGGTACAGCCACCCAGATTTAACACCCCAGAGGCAGATCACAGCCCCAAGGCTCATACAGGCCTAAACAGTGGGGCACTTCAACCTCCAAAAGCAGAGAAGAAAAATCACAGCCATACAGGAAGCAGTCTCAATGACTTTCCCGTGCCAGCACCAAGCACTTATCTTCTGGCAGCTCCCTCGGGGGGAAGACTAGCACTTTTTGCTCAAAATTGGCACATAATCACTCAAGACAAATGTATTGGCAAATATCGAACTGCGCTACATGTTCCATTTTTCTGGCTACCCTGCCAGACTCAAGCACGCATCAATGGGGAGAGGCAAAACAAGTTTCATCCTCACACATGAGGGGCTATTCAGCAAGTACCATACAGTAAGAGTAGAATGATCATCACATTTTATTCTGAAAAGGACAAAACCTGGAGACCAAAATTGGACCTGTCTATCCTAATAATCTCGATTGAATTCAAATTCAAATGTTAACTTCAGCAGCTTCTGCCCATGCTGGGCAAGAAGGTTGGCAGACTTAGGACCTAAAAGAGGCATACCTGCATGTTCTAATTGAAAATCATGTAGATACTCAGATTTATAGTTGGCTGAATGCATTACCAATTCTGCACTGCCATTTGGCTTATGTATTGCTCCAGGGTCTTCACAAAGTGCCTGGCATCAGGGTAATTGCTTTTGCAGACAAAGAGGAATCAAATATATCCTTGCTTGACGATCACTGATTCAAGCAGAGAACCAGGACAACCTTAAGTTTCAGCATCTGGTTCCATTTGTGAGAACAGAAATAGTGTAGGAGAGGTTAGGTAGACCCAAAAAAGATAGTCAGGGCATTTGGGTAGAAGCTGGGTAAGCTGCTTAAAGAATAAAGCAGAAGATCAAAAATGTGTCTAATTTTCCAAAATGTATAAACAAGATTGTGTCCTGGTAAGAAACTCCAGGCAACCTTGCCTTAGAGAACTCTTAATTGTCTGACCAACTCCCCCCAACCACAGTAACTCCAGATGCATCCTTACTGGATGGGAGGATTACTTAAATAGACAGTTCAAGGAATGTGAACTATGAATGAGGCCAAGCTGCACCTGTATTGGTATGGCGGGTAGTCCTAGTATTGCAGTTGTTCCAAGGCCTTTTTCCCCAAGATGTAGTGTCCATAACCTGGCAATGGTGTGGTACTGCAAGCAGGGAGGAACACAATCCTGATTACTTTGTCGGTGTTGTGGGTATAGAAATGTAATATGTCTTTATATTGGCTTTCAGCAGACAATCCCCCCCCAAATCCAGAGTAACAGCAGATGTTGAGGAAGCAGATTTTGCATCCTTGCACTCAGAAGCCACAGCAGTAGAGTAGAGGGATAATGCCCTGACGATGACCCAGACGACCTGAGTTTGATTAGTGACTTGGACAGCTGACAGAACAGTAGATGTTCGTCGTGTTTCACTGTTGCAGTCATTAATCCTGCTGGCAGGCTACCCACAGTCGGGCCCGGAATCTAAAGTCAGGTCTGGCGTCCGCTGCGGTCGGCCTACAATGGTTTGATTAGCTTGGACAGCTGACAGACATGACATCAGTGCGCCAGGGGTATACACGGGACAGCCATTCACCTTACCCACAGCCAGGCAGACATTGACAACAGATGCATCAGATTATGCCTGGGGGGCGCATATGGCAGGAAGATGTATTCAGGGCACATGGTCCGCAAGTCAAATGCATCTACATATCAATCAAAAAGAGATGCTAGCAGTTCAAAATACCCTGACAGCCTTTAAGGATCTACTTCATCCAGGACAACTACTGATAAACACGGACAATACCACAGTCATGTGGTACATAAGCAAGGGGGCACACATTCCTACCCCCTCTGCAGACTAGCCATGAACTTGTGGGACACAGCATTGACTTACCAAGTACATCTGCAAGCACAATTCTTGCCAGGAAGGATAAATACTCTGGCAGACGAACTAAGCAGAAACCTAATGGATCCCCACAAGTGGAAATTGGATCCACATGTCTTCAGCATGATAACAAGGAACTGGGGGTGCCCGGACATAGACCTATTTGCCTCCCCTCACAATTGCCAACTACAAAGATTCTGCACAAGGACTTGTCACAAGCAAGCATGGAAAGTGGATGCTCTATCTTTTAGCTGGAAAAACCTAACAGTATATGCTTTTCCTCCTCTGCCTCTCCTCCCCAAGGTACTTCTCAAGGTCAGACAAGAGAAGCCAAAAATGATTCTGATTGCCACAGACTGGCCTAGTCAGCACTGGCACCCAATCCTAAAGAGCTTGTCCCAATGCCCAGCTTGGACACTTCCTCAAATTCCTCACTTATTGACTCAACAAGACAGTCGGATACTGCACAGCCAACTCAGGACCCTAAACCTGGCAGCATGGCGAGTAATGTAGCCATTCAAGACACACTTCTTTCTGAAGCAGTTATGGATGATATTTTGGAGGCCAGGAGGCCTAGCACCAGAAAATCTTATGTAGAAAAATGGAAGAGATTCTGTGCTTGGAACCAGGCACAAGGTATTGACACGAATGTTCCAAATATTCCTCAGATTTTGCAATACTTAATTGAGATGCTGGATAAAGGCCTTTCCTTTTCATCCATTAAAATTCATGCCTCTGCCATTTCAGCTCACTACAATACAGAACCACCTATTTTTCTCATCCATTACTAACACAGTACCTCAGAGAGGCCAAAAACATAAGACCCCCAAGGAGAGCACTAATACTTGCTTGGGACCTCAACTATGTCTTGGAAAACCTTACACTGCCTCCCTTTGAGCCAGCCTCTGCACCGGATATAAAATTCTTATCCTGGAAAAACAGCTCTGCTATTAGCAATAACCTCCGCTAGACGAGTCTCAGAGTTACAGGAACTCATAGCTGTGGAACCTTTCATCATTTTCCATCCTGACAGGGTTTCTCTGAGGACAAACCCTACATTTATGCCTAAGGTAGTGACCAGTGTGGCCCTTAACCAAACAATTAATTTGCCTACCTTTTACCCGAACCCACAGATTAAGGGTGAGAGACTTCTGCATTCTTTGGACATTCACAGACAGCTACGCTTCTACTTGGACAGAACCAAAGCTTTCAGAAAGACTGAACAGCTTCTAGTAGCATATGCTGCAGGATCACAAGGAAAGCCTATCTCAAAGCAGACTATTTCCAAGTGGATAGGCCACTTCCTTCGTTTCTGCTATTCACAGCATGGCAAATCGGTGCCTGAGGGCATTAGGCCACATTCCACCAGAGCAGCAGCCTGTTCAGCAGCATTCCTCAGAGGAGTACCAACCAAAGACATCTTAGAGACTGCAACTTGGAGTTCAGTGCATACTTTTAAAAAGCAATACCACTTACCTCTCTATTCTAAATCCAGGGCAGGCTTTGCCACTGCAGTTCTGCAGGGCCTGATAGCCTCTCCTAATCCTCTTTAGCTCCAGCCTCCCAACCATAGCTTTGGGATTCAACCCAATTGTAATGACTGTAACAGTGAAACATGACGAACATAGTACAGTTGTGTACCTACCATAAATGTACACTGTTGCATTCCAGGTTACCCTCCCTCCATCCCCCTTTTCCTTGCTGGAAATTATCTGTACTTCTCTATTCTTTACAACCTATGTGGTGTATTTGCTTGTAGATCAAGGAAAAGTTGTTTTTTGGGTATGCATGCTTTTTGGCATTAGTGAGCCTACCATTTTAGGGGCACCTGACATCTGGGGCAAGAAAACTGAAGAAAATGCCATTGGCTGCATCTTTTATACCCCTGGCGCACTGACGTCAGGGAGGAGCCGACAGCAATCGATGCCGGACCTAGACTTTGGAACTCGGGCCGACTGCGGGTAGCCTGCCAGCAGGATAACCCAATTGTAATGACTGCAACAGTGAATACACTCGAACATCTACATTTATGGTAGGTACACAACTGTACTGTATAGATGGGCTTTACCATCCTGGGAGAGTTGCTGGTGATGCAGCCTTCTCCCGCAATGATCCTTGGTGGAGACTGGCGGTGACGTGTAGTTGAAGATGTGGTCCCAAGAGATGGTAGGTGGGTGGATGGATACGGACGGCTCAGCTGCTGTGGAGACAGGACAGTGTGCTAGAATTTCCCCCATTGCACACCCATCCCTATAGGTGTAACCATAGACACCAAGGAAGTGGGATCTTGGGTAGGGCATAACATACCTCCCCGGCATGATATTTGACAGAATGACCCCCAGGATATCCTTAGGATCCATGCTGACCCCAGCAAGAAAAATTGTATTAGTCCAGGGATGGATTGGAGCAGCCAGTATACTCAACTGTGAACATTGGACACTGAGACGGCTGTGTGAATGAAGGTGAGGGACCCCCCCCCAAAAAAACAAATCCCGTCCACAAATGGTCTCTTAATGATTCATCAACTCTGATAATCTTCTGCAAATGAACTGTTCATTGTGAACTTTGTTGCAACTTCCAGTGCCAAATGCAACAGTTTCTTCTTCATCTTCCTTCATCAGAGATTTCTCCCAAGAGACATATTTACACACATTTGTTCCCCAAGGCTCCTGTATGCTTTTTTTTTCCATACCCCTTGTATCCAAATTTCTTCAGAAAGTTAGGATGTGTAAGGCCAAAGTCATTCTCCTAGCCATTTTTGTCCACACCAGGTTTGGTTCTCCCATTTTATCACACATTGTATTAATGGATGCCACCATATTCTCATAATTAGTTGTATAATGTTCAAAGTTTGTATCGGACTCAATTGACATATTTAATTTTTCCAAACGGGAATCCATTTGTTCAAGGCGCAAACTGTTGTACTTTATCATTAACCTCATCATGTTGTAACCTGCTTTATCAAATAATGCCTGTAATTCTTTTAAAAACTCAGCATTATTTCCAGCCTCATTAGGGTAACACCAAAGGCACAGCCCTTTTGGTACTTGAGAAAGTTCAATATTCGTCATTAAATAACTATTTTCCAATTGCAACTTCTTATATTCAGTCACTACTTTTTCAAAGGAAGACACTTGTTTTGCAAGTGACAAATTTTGTCTGTGTACATTATTTTCACATATTTCTTCCAAATTAAAGTTAAAACAGTTAGTCCTCCAATCATACCATTCAGTGCATGCACGAGCAGATGCTTCCATCCTGGTTGCTTCTCTGTTCGATAGTTGGGTGAGGGGTAAACCCAAAATGTAAGTTGAAAAACTGTTACGAGAACCAGGGTTGTTCTGAGCATACACTGACAATTGTTGGCTGACCTGCTTCAAAAGAGAGGCCAAATCCCCAGAATTTTGGGTATTGTTGGTATTTACACCATGGAAGGTGCTTTCACTGCTGGCAGTATTAGACATCAAAATACACAGCAGAGTTCACCAAAAACTAGCTGATTTAGTCATATGACACACACTCAGGGGTATTTATTGGAGTGTTTCATGAATTTTCTCATTGTTCTGATGAAGTTCTATTCGAACGAAAGCACTCAACACAATAAAATTTCTACTTGGCTGGTGTTTTGCTGTTTTTTTGTTTTTGATTTAGATAATGATAAAATGAGTTAATATTGCTTCAGACACTGGAAAAAACCCTCCCACCTTTCCCCCCACCAAATTGTTACTTTTGAACAGGCCTTAAGGAGCAACAGAGTCCTGTGATTGGCTGACACTTGCAACAATGATATGATTCATTCCTTAGTTTTTATCCAGTGTGCTTATTTCAGTATGGTATCTCTCAATCTGGAGAGATGGAAAGGGGTATGAGGCAAAGGGGATGTGCTCAAGCTGGCAGATTTTATGCTGAGTGAGATGCACCTTTGGTGAGCAGCTTAAGGGTTTCCAGTGTCTGGAGCAATGTAAACTAAATCTGTC